>NW_025318667.1:30437500-30830000 GCF_018153725.1 Drosophila mojavensis | reverse complement strand
AGACGATAGGCAGTAACAACTCAACAAATAGTTGGATTTTATGGCTCCATTGCAGAACCCAGTTTTTCCAAAGCAAAAGCTTAAATTTTGTCCAGCTCGAAACTTTTTCCATAATGCTTTATCCCGTCATATCCTGATATTATCTAAACGTGCCTAAGCTGAAGAAAAATATTATATTCATATCAGTAAAAATTCAATTAGTCATTACTTAAAACTACTGGTTAAGAGCACTTTATGAGTCTTGACTCATTGTCAAGTGGTATATTGTTTTCGGTTGATTTCCTGATACTTCTCCTCCTTTTAAAGTCGCGTGTAGTCGTAGCCCCAAAGTATGCTTTATATTCGATTAGAGTGCTTTAAAGTCATTTTTGTAGCTCTCCTTTCTTCGTAAACTTCTTTAAATACATACAACCCGGATATTGAAAGCATTCGCGAACGCAACGAACTTGTCCCTATACAATAGATAAAGCTGACACAATATGGTATATATGCAATTATTTATGACGCTCGTCATAAGTTTCCAGGAACATGTGTTGCTCGCATTAACTATTGGATAGATTAATAAGATAACACTAAACTAAAGTTCCTAAAGGGCAAAATATCATAGCATGATTATCATTTACATGCCATTGATGAATTATTGATTTCTGTATTTTACAGAGTATATATAGGCCTATCACTTATGAAAGAGCAGAGTATCAGAGATAATATATTTGTAGAAATCAATGGATTACAGGACAATTCTGAAGAATGTGAAAATATGTCGGGTGCAGTAAAACAAAATATACTTATACAACTAAAACAAGTGTAGGCCAAATGTTGATTGAGCGTGAAATGCCGGGTAATTGTTTGAAATAAATGAGTGTCAACTAAATGATGATAACAGTTATACACTTCAGATAAGAATTAGCACAGAGTTAGACCCAACTGATATGGTAATCTTGATTATATTGTTATTTGATGATAGTTATGAGTTACACTTATACATAGGAAAAGCGTACCCATAATATCTTGAGTCACTATATATGATGCCCACTCATAAAGTGAATACAGTAATTAGCTATAACCAAAATCTGTCTTTTTTTATCACATTTTCCAATAAACTTAGCAGATCAATATTGAGATTGGAAACACACAGTGCAATCCAGCTATCACACATAATCGTTAAAAGAGATCAAGTCAGCTGATACACTGATAAGTATATACTGGTCTACGTATAGCTGTCTAGCTGTCAAATCTGACCAAAATTTTTCGTTTATAAAAACCATTGTGATTTTTAGCATCGAATATTAATTTAAGAAACAAAAACGTTACTAAAGCTAGAATACAAAGAGAAAATAACAAAATATATATGTATATATTTATATAGAAATATTTTTCTTGAATATTGTTACTATGAAATCTCTAATCTAATCTAAGCATTGATAAGATATTTATACAAATATCCAAACAGATGACTTTGTTGGCAACAAAAAATCGATAGATGTAAGAAAATTTCGAAGTTATTATTTTTATGGGAACATTTTTAAACTGAACGCCTACCAATATGATAGTTATACTTGTTGTATGTATTCTTATACTCATATACGAAAGTGAAATGAGTTTTGTGCAACGTCCGCCTTGCTATCCGTCCGTATGCCTGTCTGTCTGGCCATATGAACGCAATTTTTTCGGTCGCTATTGAAGCTAGAGACTTGAAATTTGCAATATATACGTGTATATCTCCGATCTATAAAGGGCTAAAAATTTCTGGAACCGCCCACCAGGTGTGTGACGAAAAGTTAAATTTTGCACGTGAGCTAATATTACGATTATAAAAATCGATTGAAGTTATGTCTAGGCTTGCTAGGGGCGCGGCAAATCGGATCTGAAGATAAAGTGATTCTTCAATTTCTGCTGGGCACTTTTAGCTAGAGACCTAAAATTCAATACATATGTATACGCGGTTAACCACCCAAGACCAAGAAGTTATGGCGTGGCTAACCGCAAACGTTTATATCTCATACAGTTTAAAAGCTAGAAGCTTCAAAATTAGATAGTTGAGTTACTGGTAACCTCCGTTATCGATAATCCAAAAATAAATGTTAATCCTCTTTAGGGTCGTGGCATACAAAAAAAATACCCAGTAATCTTAACATTTTTTGAGCGTAATTACGCTACTGGCTCGTTCTAAGAACTGGCCAAATATTATGTGTCTACGCCTACTAGGGGCGTAGCATATATGGAAAAAGTGCAATGTCTACAGTGTTATAGCTAGAGACTCAAATCTAAGCGAATAAATTAATTATAAATATATATAAATATATTTATATACAACATATTTATATGCATATTTGTATATACCAATTGAGAGTGCAGCAATTTAGAAAATGGGATGTGAATGAGTATTCTGCTGTTGGTAACGTCCGACTGTAACGTCCTTAGTCTATTATATATAATTAATTGGATTGTTAAGATTTTAGATTTAAGTGAAATTGTTTCAAGCCTTAATCACTTGATTAAGCAAAAAGTTTGGTCAATCGCTTATAATACAAAATACTAAAGAATATTTAATATTATCTGATTTATCACCCATATCTTTTTAGGCAATCACCAGCAATGCTTGGCGCTTTTACCTATAAAGCTCTGGGTTTTTCTGATTTCGGAATAATACTCTGAAAGAATTAGGGGTTTCTTCTTTGGCATGCAATTAATTATTTTCTATATATTTGTTGGTTAATGTAAAATGAATCCAAATTCAAGTTCCTAGCTTAATAATGAGTGTTTAGGTTTTATCGGGAGCGCCTTAACGAATATATTTTTCAAATTTGTAAGTCTCTAGCTCGACGCCCATCTAGCGAGATGAAAGACGACCAAACAGCAAGCTGATCTAGAGCTATATCTAGAAATATCTAGGACCAATAAATATATATAGTCTTTGTGAGTATGTATAAATTGCTGAAAATATAGAGCCTCATGACTTTTAGGGCTAGTAATATAATATAGATATGGATAACTCAGATAAAACTTTGATGATACATAGAATTCCCAAAGCAAAAAATTATGTATCACATTTTGTGGAGACTTTTACACACCTTTTCGCCGCTCTATAAAATTAATTTGGTATGACTCATGCAACTGCTAAGCCCCTGGTAAATATTGCAAAAAAAAAAAAAAAAAAAAAAAAAAAAAAAAAAAATGAAGCACAAAGTAATCAAAAGAGCACTGAACTAGTCCTAGATGGGTTAGAGAACACGACCAACTGCTCGGCAGTACTGGCAAACGCAAACTAAATTGCTTGTGAGCCAAGTCGCGTCTCTTCCATATTTTATCAATTGTTCCGTAATAAATACACAATCTATATGTGTATAAATTTATATATATGTACATACAAATGCATATAAAATATATATACGCAGAGATATGGCATTTTTTGCCATGCGTCGGTGAGCTATAAAAGTGTCAATATATGGGCTAAAACTGATAAACTCCAAGAAATCGCCCATTATGTCTCGAGTGGTAGCGCGCTTACAACCTAATATAAATTATCTACAGATAACGATTTTTGGTAGATTTGGCTTATGCTCTCAGGGAGGGTGTATTGCCTTTGAGTCATGTTCGCTAGCTCGTCAGTTCTTAAGCTTAGCCAATTTGCGACAATATTTGCAGATACACAATTTATTCGGATGAACTTTCAAGATCCATAGATCCCTACCAAGCCCAAAGCCATCTATCTGTTTCTGTACTAAAACGACTACGAGTACGAGTATTTCAACAGTGCTCTTTCTTCCCATTGAAATCTATTAAAATATAAGAAACTTCAATTTAAAGACAACCCGTTAACATCCACTCAATCTTTAATTTAATTGAAATAGTTCATATAGGAGCTCAACTCAAGCTATGCATAGTATTCAGTTTGATGCACTATAAATTATTTTGCTCTAGACCCTTTTTTTTATTTTTCAGAAACAGTCTATGCAAAAATGTATATACCGTTCTGCTGTTCAGACAGGGTATACAAAGAGATTAGGGAATTAATTGAAATATTATTAGCGTACAATATGACACATATGTAGAGCAATCTATATAATTTGTACAATTCAATGTAATGCATAAAACCAAAGGTTGTATCTTCATACGGTCGGACCCAGCAAGCGACTAGTAGCGATACGTTCAGCGCTTTAACCTAAGAGCAGATATACATATGTAAATTTATATGTGCTAGCGATACCACTTATGTATATATAAGTATGTATGCTCGTAAAGAGATTACGGCTATTCATGCCTTTCCTCTCATCGATCCCACGGCTTAATCACGCAGACAATCATAGTTCGATCAAGCATATTATACGTTGTTTATCATTTGAGTGATGTAGCTGCGGGCCAAGATAGGCAGAGCGTGAACGCCCGAGCTAAATAAAATAAGCATATAGTGTCTCATTCGCATTTAACTTGGTAGCTCCAAGACATATATTATGATATATGGCTATTGATAAATCATAAGGTAATGTATTTATCATTAGATAACATACTATCTTCCTCAAAATGTATCTACGTACATAATATAAAATGTTTTAAGTGGACAGTGAGCAGTTTTATATAGATAAAAAGATATACGAACTTAATTTGCTGTTAAATTACATGCCTCATTTAGAGCAGATCAATAAGGAAGGCGTTTCTTCGATTTTTATACCTTGAACCCATTGAAAATGGGTTATCAGAATATAATGGTTTTGTTAAAAGTATGTAACAGGAAGGAGGCGTGGCAGACCCCACAAAATACATATATTCCGTCCGTCGATCTCAGATGATATAAGAGCTAGAGACTTGAAATTTGTATACCCTGAACCCATTGAAAATGGGAAATCAGGGTATAATGGTTTTGTTGAAATGTAACAGGCAGAAGGACGCGTGGCAGACCGCACAAAGTATATATATTTTTGATCAGGGCGACGAGCTGAGTCGATTTGGCCCTGTCCGTCCGTCCACCTGTCCGTATTTTTGAACGCGTCGATGTCAGGAGATATAAGAGCTAGAGACTTCAAATTTTTTTAAATGTCCGTGTAAACAATTCATCCCGTTATTTTTTTTATCGATAAAAAAACATTATCGAAAATCAGTTTTAATATTTTATCTCCTACATCTTTAAAGCAAGAGTCTCCAAATTTTAAATGTATACTTATATGCATTTTATACAATTTCGATTTTTGTTAAAATTTACCCCCACCTCTATTTCTACCCCCTCGCCCACATATTTGTAAAATACGTATTTCATATACTAGTGACTTTTGCTTTGGCAAATGCATATACATGTTATAATCATTATCTGACAGTTTCATTCAGTTGCTCGAAGGGCTCAGGAGATCTCGTAGTCGAGCAGTCTTGAGTAGAGTTTTCTTACTTGTTTTAAATATAATTTACTGAAGAAAATATATTACATATTTTAATATATTCATGTATGTATATACCATTTCTCTGTCGTTCAGTACTTCGACAGGGATCGGAAATAATTGTTTCTAAAAACGCTTCTTAACAATCTAAATCATTTAATGAGTCACGTGATGCTGGGAAAAGTCATGCGAATGAATCATATCACAGAACTAATTGAGAAATACTACATACATATGCACTATGTATGAGTATATATTTAGCATTGGAGTGAAATGGAATCTTTTCGCTCTATTGTACTAATCAAGGCAAACGTATAAATATGTATTCGAATTTAAACTGCCTTGTAAAGGTATAGACCCACTTCATACATACAACTATTTACATATACACACAAGCATTTCCACGCCTTATCAAAGTAATGGTTTAGTCCACCTAGACATCAAATTTTATAGTTCCTATTAAAGCTATTTTTCTAATGGCAACAATTATGTATGTAATCAATCGGTCTGCTTTTTATTAAACTAATGGCCGATTCTGTCTGTACTTTAACGGAAACAATCAACAAATTCATTATATTCATTTTTAATTTTTTTGAGAGAGTTTTTGCGTAATGAATAATAATTATGTCCCGTTATGGATTAATGCGCATGTGTCAAACATACAAAAGATTCGCGAAATAAATCCGAGAGAAACTGTGCCCAGGACATCTTAATTTTGATTACTTTTGCATTAACTATTGTCAATTAAATCGCGCGCTAATCGCTTATCGCCGATTTAATTTTTTTGTTTATCAATTTTTATGATTGAGTATTATTGTTGACATTTATTATAATTCATAATACTCCACAGTACACAATAATAACGGAAATCTTGTGTTATTTTCACATACTAAACTATTGAGTGTGACGTCATAAATTACCCCACGAGAGAGACTACGGCTGCACTTCGTGTATTGTTTTTACTCTCTCGTATATTAAGCAGTAGCTTCTAAAGAAATGATCGCAAGTAAATGCCAATTTGTACAGTAAATTAATTGCTTGACCAATTTCGTTAATATGCAATGTCATCGTGACAATTTCTAAGTTCTAAAGGCAATCGAACTTAATATTGAATGTATTTATGTATATATTTATTATTCAAGCTCACGCACAACCACACACACACGGTCACTTCCGTATTGGTATGCTTCGCTTATATAGCATCAGCTGTTCAGCGGGTGCATGTTCCGTTAGATGCAAAATGTAGTTATTAAAAATAAATAAACTAAAAATAGAATTATTTTGTTGAATTCAAAGAAATATAACGAATATGTGTCATAAAAACAGAAAACTGGCTAAAAAATAAATTTAAAAAATAAACGTATTAACACATACATACATACATGCGCTACACACGCATACACATGGATTCTTATTGTGATTCATATGTATGTAGTTTGTATTTATTTGCTCAATTTTATTTAGAGGTTGATACGACGTCATTCAACGGCTTATCAGAGTTTTTTTGTTTTGGTCTTATTCGCGAATGTTCACACACATGCACACATGGCTGATTACGTACATACATACATATTTGAAACAAAAAAATGGACGAAAAGATACGTACGAACAGTACCTCTATCCGTTATGAATTACTGCCGCCGAGTAAACAGCTGTGAGCTCCATACATACAGACGCACATAAACACATACGCAGGTATAATAAAAAAATAAATAAAAAATATTAAAAATGTCATTCAAATAAATGAGCAGAGTGCTCCCTTCTATGGTGCACTTTGACAAAGTCACCTCTAAAAAGCCCGCGCGCACCAATTTTAGCCAAAACAGAACACAGCAACGAAACAAATTCCTAAAGAAAAACAATACAGCTGTGCACAACTAACACACTGTAATGTGTGCTTGCCATTTCTCTGAGTCAGCTGAATGTCGCAAATAAATATCGCTTATCGTCTATCGACTAGTGTGACCGCGTATTTCAAATGTGGAAAGTCAAGTACAACGGACGGAAACGTTTGCAGATTTCAATTATTGGTATTTGTGGGTGTTGTTCTTTTTAGATTTAGGAAATTGTGTATTCATTAAAGTGGAAGGCTCCAGTACCCTATACTTAATTTGAAGTTAGTTTTTATTTTATAATAACTCTGTCGTATAACAGATAAGTAAATAAATTTATTTACTTACCTTAGCAACCACACATTGCGCTCGCTGGTCAAGCTACTATTGAATTAGTATTGAAACGATTAAAAGGTCGAATAGCTGCCTGAACACATGTCTAATGCCATAAATTCTCAGTCGATATCCCATCAACAATTCAGTAAAGTAACATCAACTTTATAAAATTTTAATTTGCACGTGATTCCATAATATTCACTCGAAGGTCAAAGACATACATACATATGTATGTACATATACATATACATATGTATGAATATACCTTTGAGCTGTTTTTCCCCAATTCATTGCACAGTTCACAACAGTAAAACGTGGAAAACATATGAGGCGACGATTTCAAATAATTATTACAAATGTACGAGTAGAGATAGTCATGCAGATAATAGCTTTTAAAATGTATACAATTAAGGAAACTTTCAATTCTTTTTCAAAAAAGTATGAGACTTTTTCCATAAATTAATTTAATGACTTTATTACGTATGAATTGAATTGAATTCACAAAAAATATATATTGTCAAGATCCACATATATATATATATATATATATATATATATATATATATATATATATATGCATACATATACACATATATGTGTTTTTATTCTAGTAAAAATAGTTGATGAATTCCATTTCTATTAGTACTTAAAAATGAGTAGCTAATCAAAAATATTTTGAATGTTTCCCTATGAACGGGGTCAACTCGCTCAACAACGGCCTAAAAATATTACTTGGCCGTTTAAACCATTTAGAAATGCTTTGCTTAAGAACACTCAGTTAAATAACATCAATTTATTTCTACCAACTTACACTTACTCATAAACTTCTTCAATATACAGGTACAAAATGTTTATATATACATATAATATAATATATATATATATATATATATACGCTGTTAGTGTTAATGATGCAAGTGGGAAGTGAATTTGTTTGTTGATCGCCTAACCCTGTTATCATTTTCCACTTTCGGCTCCATGTTACGCTTTAGTTCGGCTCGTGTCTCCTGTACCTGTGCAATCACAACATTCAAGTTCGCCTGATAGATGCAGTAGTCGTAAACGTTCAGACGCACCTTGTTCTTCTCCAATGCGCCATATAGAAACGAGTAAACAATATGACCAACAGGTATATAATACTTAAACCAATTATGCATATGGCCACTGTATCAAAGAATTATAAAATACGATATTAGATAATATAATATAAGTTTTAATGAGTTTCTAATTCGATGAGATGAGATATGCATTAAGGAAACTAAACTAGGAATATTTCCAATCATTAAAATTAAAATCTACTTTAAAATCCAGACTATTATTATTAAGAAAAACCCGGTATTTTTTTTTTTTTTTTCAATATAGCAAGGTGTAAATTAAACTAGATTAAATAAATTTAAATTGCAGTTCTTCTTCTTTTAAACTAACCTTGCCTGTTGACAGTTGCTTTTCATGAATTGAAATTTAAATTAACATTAAATCTAGCTTTCTCCCTCTCCCTACCTCTTATTTTAAAAACAAATCGATTCACGTTTAATATAAGTATAACCTTTCGAACTTACTTGGTCTACTATGATAAATGTTAGAAATAAAAATTTAAAAAACCGAGCAATGTATGAAACCATTTTACTTACACCAGCTCCGATTTATCATGAAGAAAATTAATGAAACGTGCCAAATTCTCAACATCTTTACGTAAACTGTGGATAAATTAAGTTTGCTCACATATGTCGAGTTAGAATTGCTCCTTGAAAATACTTACTTAGCCTCCGATTCTTGTTTGGTAGAGCCATCGCGAACTAATCGCACCTCTAGATAAAAGCCATGACTGTATTTGTAGCGTAGGTATTGCATGCTGCCAATAGCAAGCATTTCACTGTCCTGAAAGAGTACAATGAAATCGGCTAGCACCTTGCACTCTAGTTCGTCGTTAGATGCAAATATAATAGTTTTGCCACAGTATCGTAAGTAGCGTAAGATATTCCATATTTCTCGTCGCGTTGTTGAAGGCATGCCACTTGTGGGCTCGTCCAGAATGAAAATCTTATTGTAGGCAACTAGGGAGAGTGCAACATTTACTTTCCTCCGCTTTTCTGGGGTCAAGACACCGCACTTGCGGTGCATCCAGCCGGTCATGTTGAGCATTAGGCAAATATCATGAATTTTTTCTCTGATCTTGTCCTCTGGCACGCCCCGTATCATACAAAGCAAACGGATGTGCTCACGGGGTGTTAGCTCGTTAAGTAGCCCGTAATGCTGTGGACAGTACCCGACATAGCCTAATATGGTGTCAATATCGTATTTGAAGTCCAGACCCCTGACGTAGATCTCGCCAAACGCAAATCCATCCACGCCAACTAACTGCCGTATTAAATGACTTTTGCCAGACTTTCGGGGTCCAAAAATGCCCATACTCATGTATCTAGCAGGATCTATGAATTAACCTCAATTCTATTTTACTCATTGAAACACTCACTTGTTTAAGGCAAACGAAACCGTATTCAGCCTGTTGCCCTTGGCCGGTATTTTCGCCTCAACCTGATCAACCAGAAACACCGACTGCTTGCACTTACTCATATCCGCCTCGGCGATCTTTTGCTTCACATCTGCCACGTCGCTGTCATCGAAATGGTAGGTTGCTGTGCGCATATTATTCAAGCTATGGAGACGTACAATGTAAATACATTCATTGACATTGAAGTTAACTAATTCCAATCTTATATAGCATCTTCGGACAAAACCCCTAATTCTATATGTTACAAAGATTAATCCAGTTATAGAACCAAGCAATTTTCTGAACTTCAAAATATTGTGGAAGCCAATTAATTTCTCTAGCAACTATGAACCATAAGCGTATATTACCACCTCCATCTAAATTGTATTAAGTATTTATGCTAAAATTCTTTAAAAATTCAAAGACCGCACGCAAATCATTTTACGGAACTCTAACGTATAACATTCAGGCTTAAATCGATTTTATAATACAAAATCAACAGAAAGCCCAAAGTCAAATATGTTATCGAAAGATGCGAACGAATGTGAAAGGTGAGCAAAATTTTAAGACACGTAGACATAAGTATAAGTATAATAATGAAAAAACGGTGTGCTCGACCTAGTCGCAGTACTTTAGATCAGATGGCGATCAAACAGGTCAAGATTGTCATTCATATCATAATTGGCAATCATATAAATAAATAAATTTTAACAAAAAACTAAATTGTATAAAATGCATATAAATCTACATTAAAAATTTGGAGACTCTATCTTTAAAGTTGTAGGAGATGTAATTTTATAACTGGGTTTCGATAAGGTTTTTTATCGATAAAAAATAACAGGGCAAGTTATCGATTTTGAAAGCAAAACTCGATATCTGCGTGGTATACACGGACTTTTTACAAAAAAATTGAGGTCTCTAGCTCTTGTATCTTCTGAAATCGACGCGTTCAAACATACTGACAGACGGACGGACGGACAGACGGACATGGCTAAATCAACTCAGCTCGTCGCCCTGAGCAAGAATATATATACTTTGTGGGGTCTGCCTCGCCTCCTTCTGCCTGTTACATACATTTCAACAAAACCATTATACCCTGATTTCCCATTGAAAATGGGTTCAGGGTATAAAAACAACTTAATGTCGTATACGCAATATATTTTCCTCGATCATATTAGAATTGATATTTATCGATTTTGAAACTGTAACTCGCTTTATTTCCGCACAGGAAAGTCATCTTTTGCAGATGAGACAGATTTATATGCCCATAGTATATACATGTATATATATGTACATATGTCTACACACTACAGACGAATATTTTTTTAATTGACTGCAGGATATATGGTTTTAAACAGACGCACATAGAATAAAGCCTACAAAGCTTCATAAGATCATATCGAGTGGAGCATAATAGGCAGTCAGTTAGTTTACTTACTTTTTGGATGAATGAAACTTCTTTTCCTTGCGATGCAGTTCGATCCAGAATATTAAGAGTAGTGCAATTGCCGCTGCCAGTATCATAAAGGTCAAAGCTGGCAATATACCAGGATCGGACCATTGAAAGTATGTATTAACTGTGAAATAAAATAACAATGAGAGCTGCGTTTTTCAACTATATGGAAAGTACTTACAGTTGCAATGGGGCACCATATCGTGCATGTTGTGGGGCTGGCAGTTTTTAACAGCCGCACACTTTGTCTGGCACAAACGCTTCTCCAGGCAACGTATGTAGATGTTGCTAATCCCGTCAAGCAGCGAGAAACCTGGCGACAAGCACGCGCCATAAAAGAAAATTACATTGCTATTGGCCACGTCCCAGTAGACAATGTAGAGCACCAGGCCTGTGAGGCTCTGAAACAGGACAGAGACGAGAAAAGCGCGCACAATAGACCTATTTATGTACATGGATACCACATAGGTGATCGGCAGGGCGGCCAGCCCATAAATAAAGAGGAGCAACAGCAACATTAGATTTTCAATAATACCAAAGTCACCAACGTTCGTGCAAGCCACAATAATGACAATTATTATCGAATAGATGAAATAGGTCAATATATCCCAGAGCAGACTAACGCCCCAATATATTTGCAGTCGTAGGCCTGCGATCACCTGCAGCACGCGCAGCCGACATATCTGCTCCTCCACCATCGGTATTATGAAAATTGAGATAACCAAGGGCAAAATGCAACCAATTGCGAGTGGAGCGTTGATATGGGCTATCTCATTGTCCAGCAGATTGATCTTCATGGTTAGCGGGGTCGGCATCGGATGGCTTTCCACTAGGGTCGCATAATCCGTCTTATTTGTGTACGATAATCTGCAAATGATTCCAAGGAATAATAATAAAGAAAACAAGTAAGAAAGCTGAAATCAAGACTGCTTGACTACGAGATCCCCATAACCCTTCGAGGAACTGATATTTCAATATTTCGGGTTTTTCTGCTTACACAAGAAAAACACACTCACAGAATCACATAGGCACGCATAAACAGCAACTGCAGTGTAGATTGATTGTTTATGCATTGGCCAAAGCACAAGTGTTTGAAGTACGGCATTTACAAATGGAATGGCGAGGGGGTGGATTTAGGGGGGGGGAAGGGGGTTGTTAAATAACAAAAATGGAAGTTCTATAAAATACATACATATGAGTCTACATTTAAAATTGGGCGACTCTAAATGTGTAGGAGATAAGTATTTTAATCGATAACAAAATATCGGGATTATATATACATTTTTTGAGAAAAATTCGATATGCGCGTGATATACACGGACCTAGGAACAAAAATTTTAAGTATCTTCTAAGATCGACTGGTTCATACGTACGGACAGACGGACGGCAAAGGTTAAATAGACTCAGTTCGTCGTCCTGATCAAGAATATACAATTGGGAACAATTAATATAAGCGAATTCAAAACCGTTGGAATGGAAGAATTTGTAACACAATAGCACAGGTGTGAACAGATGATTGGCATCGCTTAGATGGTAAAGTTGTAAACATAAATATTGAAATATGGAAAAACTCGAGCAATCATTTAGGTAATGTTTAGGAAATACTTTAAGGAAAATTGGAATAGAACTGCAATGGAATTGAGCTTTTGAATATCACACTGTCGATACTTACTGGATTATAATATTGTGCAGTAGGTTCAGTAGCATGGGTGCGGAATGGAACGTATCCTGACTAATATAGCCATTAATGTCCTGCTCTCCACCTTGTTCGACTGCGCCCAAGCTGGTCAGCTCCACCTTCTTGGACAAAGTATGTTTATATTGTCCCTGCTCACAGGAGAAAGAATTCGCATCAAAGGTGCGGGATAATCCATTGGCCTTCCTGTATGTTGGCACGTTAGTCACGGTTTTGATCTCAATGTATCCACAATCATTGATATTTGGAATTGTCTTCAAGAATTCCTCGCTACCTAGGAAGCCAATTGGTATTGTGTTCTTTCGCACATTGGGCACATTCAGCACTATTGCCAGTCGCGTGATAACCACGATAAGAATGAAGCATGAAAATATCATGACGACGGGCCAAACATTGGGTGCCGTATGGATCAACTTCTTAAAGAACATAGCGCGAACTTGTTGCTTTTTTAGCTGTTTCTTCGATACCACAGAGTACTTGAAGGTTTGCGCTAGTGAATGTGTATGCAATCGATAATCAATAGATTGCAAGCTTATTGATTTATTAATTTACTTACTGACATCGGGGATGATTTGCTGCTGCAGTCGAAACGATGTCGCAAGCTTCATGTAAATGTCTGACATCTCAGAACCCACAACTCGGACGTTCTCAATGCCCAGCTTTTTCCGATCGTTCTCCAAATGTATTAACATCTTCTGCAAACGTGGCCTATATCGTGCATTTATCTTATAGGTCAACGTGTCACCGATTTCATTTTCTGGCTCCGTCTCCGGTATGTAATTGGCTATGAACTCTGTTATTGGCGCATCAGGTACATGGGGTTTTTTGATTAACACCTGCCAAAATCAAATTTATTTCTTAAAACAATTTGATGAAACTCATAATTGTTCCCAAAAAATGGGGCCAAAAAAAGGAAAATTAACAAGAGAGAATACTATATTTCTACTTCTCATCTGTAAAGCTCAATTAACCTACTTTTGATGTTTTTATTTAATTGTTAAAAGAGATATGTCATTAAAAGGGACATCCCAGGGAAACTCTTCAGTAAAATTAATAAACAATGACTTGTGGTGAGGTAAAAATTGGTACTTCGAGCTATCCTAATATTATTGTAACTCAAATAGGGTCGTGTATCTGTTGGCTTATCATGAAAGCCTCTCGTTTTATATCATAAAAACAGTCCTCAACTTACCAGCTCAACACAGCTACTGAATTTGGAGCGTAAAAAGAAGGGAGTACCGCTGGCTTCTAGGACACCCATGCTTAAGATGCCAATTCGGTCGGCAATGGCTTCGGTCTCATCGATACTATAGGTGGCTATTAGAAAGGCATGGTCCTCCTTTTCGGCAGATACAATGTTCCAGAATATTGCCGACTCGCGGGCCGTCATATTCATTGTAGGCTCCTCGAAGACAATTAGTTTCGTATCGCCTGCGATTGCGCAACAAAGTGCGACCACACGTCTTTCACCGTAGGTAAGTGTATTGATACGCTGCCAGCGCTCTGCTATATGCGTTTCGATAATGTCTAACCACTTTTTGCACTCGGACTTATAACGATTCGAATCCCGATCGCTCTGCTTTAGTTTCACATGATAGTTGATAGTTTTTTCAATTGATAAATGCGGCGAAAGGCCATTCTCATAGCTTCGAAAATCCACAAATTTCCGACTGCGACGTATATCTTCATAAATATCCTCGCCCATAAATAGGATTTGACCTCGTAATGGATATTTAAGTCCACATAATACGCGCAATAGGGTTAACTTTCCGGATCCCATATGACCCAATATCACATAGATCTCACCCACATAGATTCGCATTGAGATGTTCTTTAAAATTTTGCGTTCAGATGTACGATGCGCTGTGAATATATGGCGCAGGCGGACTATCTCTGAACTGCCAACATCTCCAAACTCGAAATTGTGCCAGCTAGGCGTTCGACCCAAATGGATGGGGGTGTCATCCAAAGTGTGTTTTCGGCATCTGTTATACATCATACGCCTACTTAACAATCGTCCGGGCATCCGCCACTGTAGAATGCATAGAATACCTATAGAGACTAATATATATACAAGTCCAGAAACAAAAGGTGAAAGATAGTCTATAGGACGGAGGGTGCCCGGTTCATCAATCAATCGATGAATCATTTGCATACTATGCGGAATCTGATTGCTGAAGAAAATCATCAATATAAAGTACACATAAAGCCCGTGTAAGTCCCAATATCGCTTGAGCATTAATCCAAAGACGGCATAATTAAACGTCCAAATAATGATCGCAAAGAGTACCGCATTGACTACATCCCTAAAGATCTTTGCTATGATAATTCCCGTTAGGATCAGCTCCAGCGTTATAATAATCACAAACACGATTAATAGCAGCAATGCTATTGGAGAAAAGATCCCATCGACAACTGACCAATAAATCTGGAGAAAAAAAACTGTACCCTATACACATGCATACAATAAGAGATCTTTAAGAAACTTACAAATGTTGCGAACATTATTAAAAGTCCAAGGCAAAGAAGACGTAGCATCAGAACAAGCACTATGCAAGTATATTGCTTACAAAAACTATATCCGTAGTGCCACTGATGCGTCAGAACATTGTCCTTCATCTGTGCGGCCATATTCTATAAGGAAATAACAGAATTACATTATCTACAATCCAATACTCTAGACTTTCTCAATGCTGTAGATATATATCAAGATATTATAAATATGAAATTTAACAAGAGTGCTCTAGTCGAGACAGCTCAACTAGGAAATACCCCGTACCCTGTAAGCTGATATTCTAATCATTCTGCACTTCTCTTATACACACATGCATACACATGCATCTGCACGCACGCATAACTTCACGCTCTGCTAGCTGCGTAGTTAGTAGCGACTGCGCTTGGGCTGCGGTGTGTGCAATATTATAATTTATTTGTGGGAAACATTTCTCCTGTAATGAAATTTAGATCAAGAGGTTAAAATGTGTGTACATTCTAAAGCACAAGTCTCTAGTACCTAAAATTGGGGGCGCTAAAAACGAAATCCATTTTTCGATTATTTACGATAAAAAAAAGTTATGGGATGAGTTATCGAAATATATGATAAACTCGTACTGCGTATGCCATACACGAGTATGCATGCAAACTTTCAAGTCCCTAGCTCTTATAACTTCTGAGATCTAGGCGTTCATATGGACAGGCGGACAAGGCTAAATCGACTAATCTCGTCGCCCTGATCAAGAATATATATACCATCAATATATATATATACCAAGAATATGTATACCTATTACATGTGTACATTACAACAAAGCCATTATACCCTGATTTCCCAGGTTCAATGGGTTTAGAGTATTAAAAATCTTGAAAAGTTCGAACCACCTAGTTGTGTTAGACTCACCCGTATGACGTTTATAAACGGTAACAGATAGATAAAGTTAAATAGAAAAGATGGAATAGCGTCAAAGTCCATTGTAGAGCAGCGCTCGTTGGCTACACGGAGTCGCACATTGAAAACTTCCGTTTGGGGCTCTGTTGCTTTAGATGGATCTTGGCTTCGTAGCATGTGGAACCATGCCAAAAATACTTGATGTTGTAGCTGAAGGAAGCCTTCGCGTATGTACAAATCCTGATTTGCGTCATTATCCTTAGCATTATCCCGTTTTGAATTAACAACGCCTGAGCATCGAGTTAGCCATAGACGGTCTTCGGTGAGAAATGGACTAATCGTTCGAAATTCGCTGGGGAAACGTATCGATACAGAGAGCACCTTTGGAATAGCATCAGGATCTTTATCCAATCTGTCAAAAACAACAGCAGCCAGCATAGTGCGTTCATCAAATTGATTTTGCAAGGTTTCTGGATCATTATAGCCAATCGAATTGTTTAACTCCAGTACAGATGTCACGACATCGACGACGCTTCTTACAAATGCCGTATCCGGCGAGTAGGCCAGCTTATATTTGGTTTGCTCACGCTTTGAGTCGACCAGCCCCCTACCAGTTGCAACATTTGGACCTCGATTAAATGCACCTAGCACATGTATTGGCATATATGTATGTAGCTTACGTGAGTATATTTATATCATCCAGCTTATGGGATACGATGGTCTGGTCTCCCTCATAGTCAGTGCGACTATAGAGCGCTCTTTTTGAATAGGAAATGGGATTGGCAAGTATTAAAATCAACATTATGATAACGATTATCCATTCAAATAAAGTGCGCCTCCAAAGATCCAATTCGATTTGCACATTGTGTTTAAAGAGCAAACCAAATGTAGCCGGCATATTGTAACAGCTGTGTTTTTTACTACTATCAAAATTCGTCTTAGTTAATTAGTACATTTGTGAGCCACTCAATGCTAATTTTAAAAAAATTTTAGTATGCATCTATAACAAAATAAACTTGTGTAAATAATCCTTTTCTATATTTGACAGAAAGCGCACAGAATTCAAATTTATCATTCGATTAACCTCGAATTATTATAACAATCGGCCGACAATACTTGATTTAGAATGCAGAAATGCGGACATTAAAAATTTCTTAGTGTCAGTAATAAGATATTTAAAAAATAAATACTAATAATTATTAACTAAAAACATTGATTTGTAATACATCGATATCATAAATGCAACAGCATGTTGGTTGCGACAGTGTCTTAATATTGGCAACACAGATCTACAGCACTATCCAGCACTGGTTAGTGTCTACAGTAAGTAGTGCCGCAAAAGTATCGAAATGTATCGATATTTTGACCGAATTTTTCGATATGTTGTCGTATCGATATTTTGAGAGAAAATATCGATAGTAGCGATATATTGAGCATTTATTGTTAATATCAATATTCTCGTAAATTATCTTTTATAATGCTTATCTAAGTTATGAGTCATAACTTATGACTTCTTAATGGATAAAATGGCATACATTTCAAGAAAAGTTATCATATTGACAGTTTTTAACGAATCTCGTCTAGATTTAGCAAATTTTGCTTTCTGAAGATGTTGCCAGAATATATTAGTTTTTTGATAAAAAAAAATGAGCGTAATTTAAGAAATGTGCTTGTTACACAGTCAAAATCAACGCCAAGAGTAGCCATATTTTCGATATATCGATACTAAGAAACCCATATCGATGTTTATCTATAATCTATAATTTTAAAATATCGATTATAACAATACTGATACGATATTTTTGCAGCACTAACAGTAAGGTAGACTTGCCGAGTCATAATCGTATTCACTTGGTGAACGCTGTAAGCAATTTGCAAGTTTTACACTTTAGCGAAGCTCGCATATAATAGGAGGAAAATCAATTCCCAACATAACTATTAAGATGACACTCACAAATCGGGTAAAAATTCGTAAACTATATTCCACAAGAAACAACAACAAAAAACAATGCATTTCAGATGGATTTGGAGTCGGTCTACAATGTTGGCGTGGGCTTTCGTTCATATTATATTCAAAAAATTGAGGAACTGCAATTAATTGTGGCGGAGAAAAGTCAAAATCTACGCCGATTACAGGCACAACGTAATGAGCTTAATGCTAAAGGTATAAAAGACAAAGTAAATTTTAAAGCCTTATAATATAAAAAAGTAATTTTGTAGTCCGAATGCTGCGAGAGGAGTTGCAACTGTTGCAGGAACAAGGCAGCTATGTTGGTGAGGTTGTGAAGCCAATGGACAAGAAAAAGGTGCTTGTCAAGGTCCATCCCGAGGGTAAATTTGTTGTTGATTTGGACAAGAACATTGATATTAACGATGTAACACCAAATTGTCGCGTTGCACTGCGCAACGAAAGTTACACTCTGCACAAGATATTGCCCAACAAAGTGGATCCGTTGGTGTCGCTTATGATGGTCGAAAAAGTTCCCGATTCCACGTATGAAATGGTTGGCGGCTTAGACAAACAGATCAAAGAAATCAAGGAAGTAATCGAGCTGCCTGTCAAGCATCCCGAATTGTTTGACGCCTTAGGTATTGCCCAGCCAAAGGGTGTACTGCTCTATGGCCCGCCCGGCACTGGCAAAACGCTGCTCGCTCGCGCAGTAGCCCATCACACGGAATGCACATTCATACGCGTCTCTGGCTCCGAGCTGGTTCAAAAGTTCATTGGCGAGGGCTCACGTATGGTGCGTGAGCTCTTCGTCATGGCGCGCGAGCATGCCCCATCAATTATATTCATGGATGAAATTGATTCGATCGGCTCGTCGCGTATTGAATCTGGCTCTGGCGGCGACTCTGAGGTGCAGCGCACCATGTTGGAGCTGCTCAATCAGCTGGATGGTTTCGAGGCCACCAAGAACATCAAAGTCATCATGGCAACCAACCGTATTGATATACTCGACCCAGCACTACTTCGTCCTGGCCGCATTGATCGCAAAATTGAGTTCCCGCCACCAAATGAAGAAGCGCGTTTGGACATCCTGAAAATTCATTCGCGCAAAATGAACTTAACGCGCGGCATCAATCTACGGAAGATTGCTGAACTGATGCCTGGCGCATCAGGTGCCGAGGTCAAAGGTGTCTGTACCGAGGCTGGAATGTACGCACTGCGCGAGCGTCGTGTGCATGTCACCCAGGAAGATTTCGAAATGGCCGTCGCCAAGGTAATGCAAAAGGACTCTGAGAAGAACATGTCCATCAAGAAGCTGTGGAAGTAAACCTTAACTATGAATAAAAAAAACAAGTTTCATTGAACAACTACGATTCTAATTTAATTTCTCACAATATAATTTTAATAATAGTAAAACAGAAATATGTATTTTTTGTTATATGCACTTTTGTAATGAATTTAATAGCTGCTTTTGTTGCGCAGCTGCAGCTCGGCTTTTAGTATGCTGCAAATCTCTACATCATCGGCCACATCGATGCACGTCTGGCCATCGACATCGCGCAGCTCCATATTCGCATTCAACGATAGCAAATAGCGCAAGGCCTCCACATGGCCACAGCTGGCGGCATAATGCAATGGCGTCTGTTGCTCAGCATCGCGCTGATCGACGTCGGCGCCTTGCTTGATCAGAAACTCAATGATCTCAATGGCATTGCGATCGGTTGCCCAGTGCAGCAAGGCCATGCCTTGCTCATCCAATTCAATTAGATCCGCGGGCTTCAGTTGCTCACGCAACCGCTCCAAGTTCTTCTCCTTGACATGGTCAAATAACGTCTTCTGCTGCTCCGGCTTGTTGGTCTCTTCTATTGGCACCGATTCAATAGAGTGCACCACCCAACCGGTCCGACCACTTGCGGTACCACCAATAATCTGTTTGTTATCCAACCAACTGGGATCCAGTTTGTGTACTTTATCAACATACGCACGCTGCGCATCGGCGCTGCTCATGTCGCCTAGTTCGTGCCATGCTTGCCACTTGCTGCGCGCTTTCATTTGCAGCATCGACGGGCGAGGCCCGTGACACGCCCCACTCGTTGCCTGCTTGTATAATGCATAGAATTCAAGCAAATCTCTGGCTTCGTAGACATTCGCTTTGTGCATTACATGTTCCGTTGCCACTGAGAAAAGCTTTTCATGTTCCTTTCCCTGCTGGTGTTCTTCCTCATCGTCAATTTCTAAGTCACTATCGTACATACTTAACTAAATGCAAGTGGATATAAGAAATGAATCAAACTAAAACTGTTTTACTTTTCAGTGAATGGGCGCGTGTGTGTGTGTGTGTGTGTGTGTGTATCTGTTCGCATGTGTGTGAGTGTTCGTGTATGTGTATGAGTGTGTGTGTACGTATGTGTTGGATTTAAAATTTATATTGAATTTATGACTTTTGTATGTTCAAATAATTGCCCTCCAATATGTGTTTTTGTTCGTTTTCGATTTTCTCGAGCGCCTGCAAACTGTTGAAGCTCACAAAACCGTAGCCCTTGGAGCATCCGGTTTTTTTATCAAAAATCACGTTGGCGTTTAGAACACGTCCGAACTCTTTGAAATAGCCGCGTAACTCCTGGTGGCCGACCGTCCAGGGTAAATTGCCCACAAAAATGCGGTGAACTGATTTTCCAACTTTTGCCACTGCGGTTGCCATGTGTACGTACAATTTCTCGCTGTTCTCTCTCACTCTCGATTTTCCTCTCTATCTCTTTCTATAGGACCTGCAAATGTAATAATGGAAATTAGTTAAATATTTTAGCTCGGCAATCCGTTTGCCCCACCTGCTTGGCCACAGACGTTGCGTAAAGTTTATCTACGTTTCTATGTATGTGTGACGACTGTGCTAGGCATTAGCGAACGAGCTTGTCGGTGTTTTCCACTAATAAAAATAACCTCAAAGTAGGAATGGTACTATTGCTCTAAATGATTTGTTATCGATATTAACTCGATTGTTCGATTTGCTTAAATGCGCAAAAGTTAAGACACTAACCAAATATTATTTAGCTAGTTGTTAAATTGACTTGTAATGTTATTCTGTGCGAATTTGTGCGTCATATAACTTTCTGCATAACCGACAGGTTGGTTTTGTTATGTATTTGCACTGTTTGTTCAAATTGTCGAAGAAAAAATTCGGCTCTCGATTTGGTAAAAAATTTAAAAACGCCGTTTGATTTGTATGTCTGGCTTGTTATTTTGTTTTGTGTTCCCTTTTCTTTTTATTCACGATTTTATATATATATATTTTTTTTAACAAATTTGTTTAAAGATACAAACTACTTATAATTAACAACATCGCATACAAATTTAATAAATAAACAATCAATTTTCGTACATTTACAATACAATGCAATACAAAACAAAATACAATTGGCGCAATTAATGCATGTTTTGCCGATCAATAAACTACTATGGAAGCGATTTGTTTCATTCTTGTCTGTGTATGTTTTTTTTATTTTTGGTTTTTTTATTTTTACTTTTTTCATATTACTTAATGCACTGAGAACAGTTTATTATGACGTTTAAGATACAGTTTGCTACGATTTGTCATTTGATTTCGTTTTTCTATTTTATCAATATTATTATTAATGGTATTCAATTTATGTGCTGTAAATTATATTTAGCGATTTGGCGAAGCCCTCCTCCAAAATTTGACGTTCATTTATATAGTATCGGTGTAACGATAAATCTACTGAACCAACAATTTGGTATGCCCTAAAAGACAAGGTTCATGATTTTCTTTTGGACTTTAATAGTTAATCATTGTCTTATTCAAATTTAAATATTAAATGCCTGTTTTGCAGGCATATCCTAAGACTAAACAATAAGCCTTCACTTTCAAAACTTAAAAAGTTCATTTATACTTGATTCATTCCAAATTAGTTTTTCATTTGCTTACAAATGGAAAATTATAGTTTTTAAAAGTTACTCGCCTGATTTGTACAAAACCTATACAAAAATGTTTATTAATTATTATAGTATTATTTTATATTATTTACGGATGTATGTATGTATGTATATAGATTATGTTCATATGAAAGTAAGGATTTTTGCTCTGATTTACAGATTTCGATTGCATTCAAACTATTTTTAAAAGTATACTTTAAGAGTTTTTTGTAAATATAGAAAACAGTTTTCATTTTATAATAATTTTGATAATATAACTACAACAAACTATATCTAACATAAATATATATGTAATGCTTTTAATATTATACATATAAACGTGTATTATAGTTGTCTTAGTTTAGTTAGCATGATATATATGTGTATATACATATATATATGATATTGTATTTTTATTTTTATTATTATTATTTTTTTTTTTAATTTTTATTTTAAACTCTTCTTTTGACATACTGTGTTAAGAGCCGTCTCATTTGTACAAATAACGAAATAATTTCATTTTTATGTTCTAGCGCAAAAATATAGCACTAATATTGATAAAAGAAAATTATATGTATAAAAAAAAATAACAACAAAATTTATCATAACTGAAGTGTTATAGAAAACAAAAATTCTCTATTACAATCATCTTGTCTACCATTACTGAAAAAATTCGTTAATGTGTCACAGCACCACCATTAATTATTATTCTTGTGTTTGCTTCTTGTTTGCTTTTTTTTTTTTTTTTTTTTTGTTGGATTGTTGCTACATGTTAATAAAATTTTTGTAAGGTTGAATTGCATTTGTTATTAGAAAGTTTCGAACGCATAAACTATTGTTGGCAGCCCACCTGCTACCAAAGACGGTGCAAATGAAGATTCCGTGACAATACCGAGCGGACATCGTTGGTGAATCGCAGTGCGTCGAGCATTGGAAGCAAGGAAAGAAGTGCTGTATCCATTGGATCGGAGAACCAACTCTTAATTGGTATTGCATTATTTGGAAAACATCGATATGCGCCAGGTGAATTGTCTATTATAAATATCTGCAAAAGTTAACAAATACATATTTATTAGATATGCTACATAAACACAGAAATAATCATGGTGAGCTGTTGTCAAAATACAAATAGCGTTCAGCTAACCCTATTCAAGTCACTGCATATGGATGACAAGTCTTTGGTATAGGACCCATAGTCGGGCGTGCAGTGTTGTCTATAGTAGCGACGTCGCAGTATATTGCGACCATTGTCAAGTTTGTCCGCTACGGCTGCTCCATATATCTCCATGCTGGCGGTGAATACAACTAGATCGTACCACTGTGACACCTGTAATGAATGAACGATACCCATACGTTAGGCTTCGACATTGACTTGGCTTGAAACGTAAATAATTTAAATAGAATAACTTGGATGGATTATGAACAAACAGTGGTTAATTAATCATTATCTATACCTATATACATATACAATCCAATACCTCAATATGAATATCAATGATTTCAGTAGCACGTCTTTACAGTGAATTAGGTTTACCTACAACTAGATTTCAGGTCTAATGCAAATATACAAAATTAAGACTAAATTTAACTTGCAAGACTACTCACCACATCCAAAAAGTAATCGACATGCGGTCGCTTGTGCACAAAAAACCGAACAGGATGCCTCTCGATGGTCACTTTAACGGTAAAGTCATGCGGCGTGCCAGGCTTAACGGTATTCCGGGGCATAGCATTGTGGTGTGAGTGTATAAGTGTCTCATCCAGATCCAGGACCAAGGTCTTTCGCTGCACCAAGCTGAGTCGATGTCGCGATACGGGCGACAGAGGGAACTGTTCGTATTTAACTGGCTGATACTGGATAAACTAAGAGAGTTAATTTATACATTCAAATATTGTATATTCACAAATGGTTTGTTATTGTTTTTATACACTGAACCCATTTTCAATGGGAAATCAGGGTATAATGGTTTTGTTGAAATGTATGTAACAGACAGAAGGAGGCGTGGCAAACCCCACAAAGTATATATATTCTTGATCAGGACGACGAGCTGAGTCGATTTGGCCCTGTCCGTCTGTCTGTCCGCCCGTCTGCCCGTCTGTCCGTATGTATGAACGCGTTGTTTCAGAAGATATTAGAGCTAGAGACTTCAATTTTTTTTTGTTAAATTTCCGTATATACAGCGCGGATATCGAGTTTATCACAAAAAATCGATAACTCATCCCGTTATTTTCGTTATGATCGATAAAAGCCTTATCGAAAATCAGTTATAAAATTATATCTCCTACATCTTTAAAGCTAGAGTCTCTAAATTTTAAATATATGTATACCCCCACCCCTATATCCACCCCCTCACCAACATATTTGTAAAAGACGTATTTCAAATACTAGAGATTTGTGCTTTGGCAAGTACATGCATATCTATGCTTTAATCATAATCTAAAAGAGCAAGAGTAAGAGTCTGAGAGTAAGCGCACACTTCAGCCGATGCGTGTTTAGGCGTGGGTGCTTGTGTGCGTGTATGTATGTGTGCATACATATGTGTGTATATATGTATATATATGTATATGTGTGTGTAAGCAGAAGGACGCGAACAATGATTGAAATAGCTATTGCTCGAAAGGTTCAGGGGATCTCGTAGTCGAGCTGTCTCGACTAGAGCTTTCTTACATGTTTTTAATATTTCTTTTTATTTATGTATGTATATTATTTGCGCACATTTTTTAGAGGAACGGAACACAAAATAAAGACGTGGAAATGTGAAGCGTCATGCTGCCGCAGCACTAAATGATCATAAAGAGAGTGGAGCAGAGAGAGGTAGACTTGGAAAAAGATCTATGTATGTATACATATGCATGTGAGCGCACATGTGTGTGTGAAAGAGAGCTATATGTAAGTGTCCGGCATGAAAAGACATGATCGACTTGTAGCTCAACGCATTTTGATAAAGGATTATACACGGATCTCAGTCAAATGCACATGAATAAATTAACTCCACTGTAGACGGAGGGTAGGTAGAAAGAAGCGAGGTGTACCGATTGCTTATCGCAGCCTTGACCAGTGGGTGCTTCAGTGTGATAACACAATTCCGCAAAAAAATAATAGCTGTAATTATTGGGCTATTGGGAATATGGGGTATGTGCTTTATACTTTGTTGAAACTCATTCGGTTGTATAATTTTTTTTTTTTTTTTTTTTTTTTTTTTTGTGGTACTTACAGCGCGCACTTGGCGATTGAACATGAAACAAATACATGTCCACACCTTTGATAGTAGCAGCAATAGCGCATGGAATTTCATTTGCACCAACGAAATCATTGGTAAGAAGTTGTCTTCTTACCAAATTGTACAATGGCTCCCAGGTAACTTGCTGTCGAGTTGTCAACGAAACTTTTTTATTTTTTATATTTTCTTGTAGCTTAACCTAGCGTTGGGTTAGCATAACATAAAGGTCCCGCACACACAAAAAAAAAATTAAAGAGGGAAAAGCTTCCAACAATCACGTAAAAAAGAAAAGAAATGCAAAGAAAAACAAAAACAAAAACAACGCGCCGGCTGTTAAGCCACTAAGTTGATATTACTTTTGTGCTTTTGATAACGCGCTTAAATTGTGTTTGTTTGCATTTGTGTTGCGTGTTGTACTTTGCCGTATCGTTATCGGTATCGATATCACAATTATTGCTTCTTGGACACCTTTTCACTCACATACACAAGCGTACAGACAATTGGCAAGAGGCGCGTAGGGACCAAAATCAATATTTAACACAAGCGTGCTTGTGAAAGGACATAAACTATCCTATTATTGTTTATAATTGCTAGCAGCATGTATATGCACACGCGCACACACACAAATTAATGTCGTTACACTTTGCTTATATTCCACTATTTACACTGTCGTTGATTGCTCTACATGTTTCACCACCTCTCTCATTTTCACTGCCGTTGGTGATAGGTCTTCTATTGCTGTCAATATTTTTGTTTTATGTCTTGCCGTTTCTGGCGCTGTTGGCAAATTTCGGTATTATGTTACTCATATATTCATTTAGACAAATATTGTGCCAAAGGAAAATTCACAAAATGCACAAAAAATATTACAATTTTTGTATATATTAATATATATGGCGCGGCAAACTATAATTGCACATATTGAATAATCTGATTCTTGCTTTTTGTTTAATGTATCGTTCACGTATACATGTCAATACACAAACACACACACACACACACTCCCTTAATCAATTTGGCCAAAAGCCAGTCCAAAAAATAAATTGTGAAAATAAAAGACATTTTCGCCGTGAGCGTGGTGTTGCTATCGGTAGTATATCGATATATGCGATGTTGCTTATATTTGCCGGTTAGCAATAATATCGGCTAAGAAATCGCAATAAACGGTCAAAAATTAATACTAGTAACTGTCTATTAATAAAAGAAATGCTAAAAAAGAGTTTGTTGCCAATACATTAGAATTAATTTTCTCCATTTGAATCAATACGGAAATATGTATACATAAATATATATTTTGTTATTAAAGCTGTCGTATATTAAATGATCGCCATGTTGGCTTACGACCATCATGCAAGGTTCGGATAATTTTATATCTATTTCTTAAAGAATTGTACTCTATGAAAATGATGCAATTATTAATAATATAAAATGCGTTAATACAATGAGGAGCATTAATAACTAGAAAACGGGAAGCTGTTGACCACGCGGCATCATGCATAGTCTGAGCGTGTAGCATAACATATACATATCGATAGTCGTAAATCGACCGGCCGCTGTTATCGTTTAAAGCGTCGTTGACGTTCTTTACAATTCGCAAAAGTGGAAAGAAAAAGAAAAATTATGTAGACTTTTTGGCAAAAGTATAATCATTTTTAAAGTTTTGCAAAAACTAAATTTTAGGCTATTTAGTTCCGAGTTTTTCTTGTTGCGTGTACTTAGCAAAACGAATAAACATTTCTATTTCCACTACATATATATATATTATATATGTATATTTATACATATATATAAATATATACATATGTATATATGCGTATGTGCATTTGTGTGAGTGCTTTAATGCGGCGAATGCGAATGTGAAGAAAGCCGCACTCTGCAAACCCGAGGCGTAGACTTTTTTGTTGCTGTTGCTTAAGAGAGTCGGCCACACTCCACATCGACGCGAAAGTGCTAGCGGGAAGTGTGTTAGCGGGGGTATTGAGTTGAATTTTTTTCACGACCCGTTTTATAATAACCGCTAAAATTGTGGAAAAACAAGAGAAAACTCCTAAGCGGAAGAAGAAAGCTGCAGCCAGTAAAATGTCTGCAGTTTATTCGCCGCAACCGCCGCCGTCGCAGCAGCAGCCACCAGCGCAGCATCCGCCGGGATCTGTGCAATTGCCGCCGCCGCAGGCACCGCCACAGCAACAGCAGCAATCACAGCAACAGCAGCAGCAACAACAACAACAGCCGCCTGGCAGTGGACAAGGGCCGCCAGGTGGCGTAGGAGTTGGGCCCATGGGTCCGATGCAGCAACGCGTTGGCCCCGGGTCCGTTGGCAATCCCGTTGGCGGCGTCGGTGTTGGCGTCATGATGGGCACACCACCCAATCCAAATGCACAACGTGGCGGCGTGCCCACTCAGCAAGTCAACTCGGCCCAAATACAGAAGATACTCGACGATAATTGCGGACTCATTCAGGCCATACAGGACTTTCAAAACATGGGGAAGTCGCAGGAGTGCATGAGCTACCATGTGGCTCTGCACAGAAATCTGGTGTACTTAGCCCAGCTAGCCGATCCCCAAATGAACATTGCCCAAATTCTGCCTGTACGTGCAATGTAACTAACTGATTCATAATCTAGATATAATGTCTGATTTTCCACAGCCACCGCATCTGCTGCAAACGCAGGCTATGCAACAGGGCAATCAGCCGCCAGCGCCTCATGGCATGGCGGGTGTGGGTGTGCCACCGCCGGGACAGCAACAGCAGGTGCAAGGGCAGCAGGGCGCACCGGGACCCCCGCCGCCGGGCAGTGTGATCCAGTCACAGATGATGCAGCATGCCGCAGAGGCTGGCGTTGGCCCCGTACAAATGCCGCCCTATCCAGGTCAACAGCCACAGCCAACGCATCCGGGCATGCCACCCAACGCCCAACAGCAATCTCAGCAACAACAACAGCAACAGCAGCAGCAACAACAACAGCAACAACAGCAGCAGCAGCAACAAGCTGGACAAGTTCAGCAGACACCACAAGTCAGCCAGGCTGGCGGACCCCAGCCACAGACTGCCTATCGCAACGTCCAAGCCGGCGCTGGCCAGACGCAGGTCGTGGTCAATGCCGCGCCCAGTAAGTGTAAAGTAGCGTGCAATCAAGCCATAAAACAACCGTCTGTCCGCTATCTGAACGAGGTGGCCAAGTGGAGGTGGATTTTAAATACTATTTGAAATTAGCTGGTATTGATATGGGTAATTTGTAGAATCTCACCCATCATTATAATTTAATTTTTATATTCCTAGACTAAATGTTATCACTAGATATTTTTCTGCCTACATTTCCTATATGTATATCCGCTATAAATAAGAAAGTTTGATCTAGGATAATTTAATATTCTCAAAATGGCCTAAGTCTAATCACACGACTTCTTTCTACTTTCCTTTTTGACAACAAATGATGGAGCTGGGACTTAAATCCAGATCCTAGCTAATTGGGTTGAGCCACTCAATGGTTCTAAAACTGTATTTTTTCAACGTTTCTGACCTCTACATTTGTTTTTCCAGACCAGCAACAGCAGCAGCAGCAGAGGCCTAACAATGGTCCACTGCCGCCTGGCCAGAATCAGGCCCCGCCGCCACAACAGCAGCAACAGCCGCCCAACCAGCAGCAGCAGCCGCAACAGGGACCGGGCTTAGTGCCGCCACCGCAAGCGCAGTATCGGGTCAGCTATCAACAGCAACAGCAGCAGCAGCAGCATGGTCACTATCCGGGCTATCCGCCGCAGTCGCAGCCGCAGTACCAGCCACAGAATACGTATCCATACGGACCCCCCGGCCAGGGCTATGGGCCACCGCCTCCGCCGCCAAATGCTCAGGCTGCGTATCATCATGCGGGCATGCCGCCAACATCGACGGCAGGCGGTGCACAGGGCGTGGTACACGCCTATCAGCCGAATCCGAACGCTGGCGGTGTTACGGCTGGTGGTCAGCAACAGCAAGCACCGCCGCCGGGTGCATATCCGCCACCCCCACCAGGGCAGCAAGTGACGCCAGGGCAGCAACCACCACCGCCACCAGCACAGATGTATGGACCGCCGCCGACGGCTGGCGGACAGGCGGGACCTCCAGGGCCACCCGGCCCGCCGCAAAGTGTGCTGCCCAGTCAGTATGGGCCACCCCCACCGCAGAACGCTGGCGCTGTGGCGCCCGGGCCGCCTCCTATGGGCTACGCGGGCTATCCACCCAATCAGTATGGGCAGACGGGTACGCCCGGCGCACCGCCCGGTAACTATGGACCACCACCCACTAGCCAAGCGCAGTCTCCGTATCAGGCGTACCAGCAGGCTACAGGCGCGCCTCCCGGCAGTTATCCTGGTCAGCCTGTGCCTGGTCCACCGAGCGCCCAGCAGGTCAGCGTGGCGGGCACAAATGCTGGACCGCCACCGCCGCCTGCCAGCTACAGCACGGCGCCCAGCCAGACGCCTCCGCCGCCACAACAGCAACAGTCGGCACCCAATCAGCAGCAACAGCAGCAGGCGGGCAACCCCAACGGCCCCAATACACCGCAGTCGACACCGCCGCCGCCTAGCTCAGTAGCTGGCGTGCCGCCCAACCAGCAAGCACCTGGCGCGGGCGCTGCCCAGCAGCAGCCTCAATACGCTCCGCAGCAGCAGCAGCAACAGCAGGTACGTTTGAATGACAAAATAGCAAGAGAAGACTAGAACGAGCTAATCTGCCTATTTCAGCCGCTACAGCAACAGGGGCAATCTGGTCAGCAGCTAAGCGCTGTGGTTTCTGGTGTTTCGGCGCTGCCTACGCAGCAGCAGTCAACTTACTCAACGCCACCCACTAGTGTGGCTGGCTATGGGGCACCGCAGCAGCAACAACAGCAACAGCAGCAGCAACAACAACAACAACAGCAACAGCAGCAACAACAACAGCAGCAGCAGCAGCAACCACAGGGTGGTCCGCCCCCACAACAGAGCGGTCCGCCGCCTGGGGGCCCACCAAACTCGAGTGCGCCACCTCAGCCGAATGGGGCAACCCCGCCAATGGCACCAAATCAATATCAACCAGCGCCTGGCTCACAGCCGTATGGCGCGCCACCGCCGCCTCCACAGGGCTATGGACCGCCGCCACCTGGCAGTGCTTATCCGGGCCATGGCTACCATCAGACGCCGCAGGCAGGTGGCTATGCACAGTATCCGCCGTCGCAGGGTTACCAGGGCTACAGGCCAGCTCCGGCTGGTGCCCAGATGCCGCCCCCAGGCGCACCACAGGGTCCGCCACCAGCGGGTGCCTATGGTTACTATGGAAGTCAGCCACCACAGTGAGTTAACCACACTCAATGGTACCAACCATTTTTCGATTGGCAGCAATATGGATAACAAAGGATGACAAGACCAGAAATACGCGCCAAGCAATGTTCCTTCTCGCTCTATCGCTACACTCTCCCTGTCTCTCACTCTCTTTCTCTTTCTGTCTCCCTCTGAACCTCTGATGTTCTACAGATATCTCATCGAATGGTACTTGTCTCCTGCTTTTGCGTTAGTTAAATGCGCACGTGCGTGCGGCAGGACTTCTAAAGCATAACGAAAACACTTCTAAACATACATAGGATTACATTACTTTGTACTTGTAGCAATTGTAATAGAGCCAAGCGTCGAGACGCGTCCATTAGGCGTATAACTCTACTACATACATACATATATTTAATTTATACAATTGTCAACTACACCTACATCTATACGATTTAATTACCCTTTTTGTTTTTATTGTGTGTTTGCTCCTTACTATATACATTTTTTTTATACTCTTGAAATACTACCTATATTTTGTGTGCGTGCCTGTGTAAGTGTGTGTAAGTGATTGAGTGAGTTTAAGTGGTTTAACGTTTCATCTTTTATCTGATTGTAAAATGTAGCGCGCGTCACACAACTAAGTAGATTTTTAATACAATTTTACAATATATAATCAATTTACATTCAGCAAATGACAGAAGTATGAGAATAACCATGATTTAAGTAGTATTTAATGATCAAATATTCCATTAACGAAAACAATAACAAAAAATTTAAAACGGACAACGCAGCAAAGCTTTATGTGTGTATGAGTGAGTACGGCTGCTGCTGCTGCTGTTGTTGCCGCTGCTGCTGCTGCTGTCTTGCTCAGGCGCATTGTGGCACACGCACTTTACTCTAGTTGTAATTGTAAGCCGATAAACGATATATGATATATATTACATATGTATATCGTCATCGATAGCATTTACATCATTTGAAATTGTATTTAGGAAACTTCAAATGCTAACAGATAACAAAAACAATTATTTAAAAATACATATAATTGATGAACAAAGCAAAATGCATTCAATAAAAGCAACGAGCTGTCAAATTTGCATTTTTCTTAAGCTGAGGGAAAACTAATATACACATACACACATATATATATATCCCTATACACAAGCTAAATTATTAAAATTGGCTTATTTCCACACTCATGTGAACTGTATTTTAGTCATTTGCGGATTAGCCATATTTTTTTTTTTTGCATTCAGAACTCAGATCAGTTTATAGACATGAACGTGGAGTTTTTTATTTGTGAAACGGCTAAGTATGTAGTTCCTACATAAATAAAATGACTGACGTACTTTGGAATACATTGGTTACAGCTGCTTATCTAGTATTGGCTGCTGCTTACGATCATATTTTGTTTCTCTATCGCTGGGTCTTCATCACTCTCTCTCTCTCTCCCTCCACCCGGTTTATCACATGTGTGCCTGCTTATCACAAGATTCCTTATTTTCGGTCTGATCTAGCTGCTTCTCCTCCTGCTCATTCTCCTTTTCCTTTCCCTTTCCCTTTCCCTTTTCCTTTCCCTTTCCATTCTGTTCATTGTTCTGCTGCTCATTGACAACAGTATTGGTGGATCGCCTGCTGAACCGAGTGGTCAGTTTGTGCACGACCTTGCGCAATAGGTTGCGCGGTATGGTCGTCTGGCGTTCCACAATGATCAGCTTGGTGGCGACGCTGTGTATGGGCCCAAAGGCCAGCGCCACCACGGTGCATGCCAGGCAGATGACATTGTAGGGCATGCTGAAGTCGGGCGTGGGCAGGGACACAATGAGCGCCTCAGTGCGCAAGGTCAGCGTGTATGCGGTTTGCGATGCATTGAACGAGTCCTGGAACAGATACCCCTCCAGCGGCAGAGCCGTGTAGTTGCGTCCTATGGGCAGCTGACTACCAATGACGGCAGATCCAATATAGTGTCCGTGATTTGCATCCGGCGGATACTCAAGCCACTTGAGCAGCAGATAGTCAACCTCAATGGTTATAAGAGCGCTGCTCCTGGCGGGCAGCATAAACCCAATCTCCAAGTGAGTGGGCAGCTCACGCTGCTTGCCGGGCGCATAGTGCAGCAGGCTAAACTTCAACTCGTTGGAGGTGTACTCGTGCAGGTGCTGTGGCTTGCTGGAGATGCGCAAGGTGTGTAAGTAGGCGTGGACGTACCAGGGCACCAGCTCCATGAGCACCACGGGTAGTGGCTCGTAATGTGTGTTGGTCACTTCGGTGGCAATGCGTCCGTGCTTCTGACCATTGCCCAGTAGGTAGCGATGCGCATAGAGCGGTGGCGGCGAAGTGTGCTCCCTCTTGCTATTGCCCTTGGGACCAATCCATGCTATGTTGAAGAGTCGGGCACCTGGTCCTTCGAACTGCTGCTGTATGTCGTAGACGCCAAAGAGGACGTTGTGGCCACCGACTGTACTAAGAACCTCTTCCAGTGGAGTTGGAGTCAGTTGAAAGCGCTCACCCTGCTCGTTGAGCTGCACGTAGATCTTACTGCTGCTGGCCATCTCGCAGTAGCCGTTCAAGCCCATGCCGAAGAGGCGACGCAGCGAGAAGTCCGTGTTGCTCTGCTCCAACAGCTTCAGGTCATAGACTAGATTTGCCGTCTGTGTGAGCTCCACTAAACAATTGCTTGGGTCGTCGCTATCGCACAATGTCCGCACCTTGACGCCTAGGGAATGGTATTTGGTATTGTGGATATAGCCCGAGTTTAGCAGTGTAGCCAGGCCCGATGCGCTGCCGCAGGGCAAAAGCTTCTTCCAGGGCGTCAGGTTCTCAGTGCAGACAATTTCCCGGGGCAACGTGGCATAGCGTACGAATTGATGACTCCGGTTGCCTGACGCCATGAACTGTGGACGGAATATGTGCTTGGGTGCAATGCTATTGGTGTTATCGACAAAGTTGAGCGAGGCACAGAGTATTCCAGAGAAGACGTTTGCCAAGCGCATCCACTGCTTGTTCACACTGTCGTCGGTCAAATTCGGTGAGCTGAACCAGGCCCACAGCTCGGCACCACCGGTCGCCTCTACAATGGGATAGCCCCAGGTCTCGTAGCGCCACAGTCCCTGTGTTAGCCCTATGTGCAGTTCCTTCACATCGTATGTTTGCAGTATTTCGGCTATGACGCGCGGTGTCAGCTGTGTGTGATAAACTAACGGACAGCAGTGGTTCAATGTGATCGTGGGTGCTTGCTGCGTTGCAGCAGTGGGCTATGTTACTTACGATTCTTGTGAACACCGTAATGCCAGCGTGTGGTGAATTGAAAGTATGTGTTTACATGGTCGCTGGCTAGGGGCCGAACCACCAGTTCCTCATGAAATTGTTCATCGGTTTGGTACTGGAATTGATGGATCTGAGTCTGACCCAAAGCTAGCGGCGAAAGCAGTAGCAGCAACGTTAATGCCAATTCAGCGATCATTTAGAAGCAGCAGCAATAAATGCTCATTGATACTAATAAGTATATTACAAATTAAAAAGGGATGTTGATATGCTATCGATATATGAATAATTTTCATCTGGTATTTATTTTGTTTGGTCAGTGTTTCAGATCTTTCATTTTCCCAAATACAGTATTTTATAAATAGTTTATCTATCATTATTTGCTAGTATAATACTATCGATATTTATTGACAACATATTTAATGCTTCGATTTCCATTTTTCTATCGGCGATCTTTAAATGAAAATCAACATTTTAAATCAATAAATTAAAAGTAACTTAATAAATATAAGTAAATTGTACAGAATATACAGCAAAATCTCAATTTTTAGTTTGAATCTTGCGAGTTTTTATTATTAAAAAATAACAGTTCGACTAATATACAAAATGTCGATTATATCGATGTTATCCCCATAAATAAATCGCTGGCAGCCCTTACAGTTACAATTAAAATGCGGGCACATTGACAATATTAACTTAATTACTAAATATGAAGTGTTGCAAAAAACACCAAAAGAGCAATAAAAACACATTTATCTGTTGAATTTAAGGAAAATTTATTTATAAAAATGATTTTGATTGCATTGTGCTCCGCATGCAACTAAGAAACTTACAATGTATATTATATACATATGTATATTACTTCAGACACGTGGTATATGTCAGTTATTTGGCAACAGCTTCTGCTTCTACGCATATATAAATTCAAGTAGTTTATGCAATTTCCAGATAAAGTACCACCAACTTTGAAGAAGTATATTTCGGAACCAGCAATTTCATTTCTATTTTCGCTTCTCACTGAGAATATTAAGATTATATAATATTAGTAGTTTGGGCATGTTTGTAATATACATTCAAATCGATTTTAGCGCGCAAGTTTTTTGGTCTTATCGAACTAGTCGCAGTGTGACCGTTCGAACCATTTATCGTGTTACGTTGGGGCACACTGCTCACTGAATTCTGTTAGTTGTTAGAGAGCCGAGCGACTGTGAAGACGTACGTGTGTGCTCCTACAGTGCTCTCAGAATTTATTTTTGGTAATTTTTACTTCTGGTTTAAATTAATAAGTATTTCAAACAACTAAATCACGATAATAAAATAAATTAACGCCGTAATAATTAATTATTAATAAATAAACAAGTAGTTTAACGTATTATTTTTAAAACCAAAAACAAATTTATGCAAATTTCAGGCAGTTTTTTTTCTACTGGCAGAGCAGCAAGCAAAAATATAATTTTGAGAAATTTAATAACAAAATGCAATCAAACGTTGCTGCGCATACACTGCAGCAGCTACACAAACAACATTAAAATGCTTCTTTTGTTATTAAACGTAATATTAAATCCATGAAACGCATTAAAAACATAAAAATATATATAATTTTATATATGTTTGATTCGGCAAACACATTTATGTGTACATTGTATATATGTATATGCATTTACATATATTAACATACATGGGAGCGATTTATAAACATTTGAATATTTACGTTAAAAATTCACTATTTTTGCCTTTTTAATTGTCACGAATATGAACAACTCTATATCTACGAAAGAGAAAAAGCGTTAGCGTTTCTTTTGTTCAATTGAAAAAGAAATTGAAATTCGCGGAAGACGACACGACGACGGTGAAGAAAGATTTTTACTCGCGTCGCGGTATACTTCAACTGTTTTTGAACTTTTATTGCGTTGCTGCTGAGCAAGAGCGCCAACTACAAAAGTCGCTGCTCAGCGGCCAACAACAACAAGTCGCTACAACCGAAAGTAAAATACAACGAAACAAAAATATGTGTACGAGAATGTAGTGCTGAGAGAGAGAGAGAGAGACCGAGAAAGGCCAGGCGAGTATAAGAAGAGCATGCGCCTTATGTGCTCAAATGTTGCCCTTGCCTACCGATGTAGGAATGTATGCGTGTTTGTATATATATGTGTGTGTGAGTGTACTTCTGTGTCGCGTCATTTTCGCCTTCGCTTCGTTTACTGTGCGCGTATTCCGTTTATTCGCGTCGCCGTAAACTCACACACTGATTTTTGTCATTTGCCATTGTGTTCTCTACGAGTCGCCGTTGTAGCTGCTGCTTTGTGGTTGGCATTCGTTGTCAGCAAACAGATTGCTTGTCGTTTTGCCAGTAGACAAAATATTTTAACTAGCACACTACTGTCAATAGACTAGACTATTGCCGCATAAATTTTAATGCATATTTTCTTAATTATATCAATTTAGCAAGAGCGAAAAAGTTCTTGCGAAATATACAGACAATTGCAGACACATTCATATATACGCACAGTCATTTGCAGATTATATATATGTATATATACACATATTGTATGAATATATATATATATAGTTAATATACAGCGTTAGTCACACTTATTCTATGGAAGATTAAATGTATGTATGTAAGAATCGATGTCTTTAAACACGCACATATAAACAAAGCGAAAAGTGTACAAATACAAAAGTAACGGAAAATTCGTAAACGACATTCTTTGCTCGCTTTGTGGTCGGCATTGTCGGCCAAGCAATCGCAGTGGAGCAAGCGAGAAGGCAAAACATCAGCCGCAAAGCTGTTCGCGGGGCAGCATTAGCCATGAGCTTTTGAGTGTCGCTCAAATAAAAGAGTAGCTAAGCAAGCACATTACAAACGACGCCACCTACTCAAAGAAAAAAGGTGATTTTTTTTGTTCAATTTGTTTTATTTCCTTCTTTTGATTTTCGTTTTAGTTTTCGCTAGTTGTAACTCCTTTGTAGGCTAACAAATTTGTAAATTAGATTGTAAGTTTAGTAACCGAAAAGTCAGCACCACCGACAGCAGCACCCACAAGCGCCTTGACAAACAAAATAACCATAAGAAAGAAAGTAAAACCTTATAAATATACAATTACAATATGATAAACAAAAATTTGTAGTTTAAAAAAAAAAAAAACGAAAAAAAAAACACTATATATATATATATATATATTTATATATATGTATATATAAATAATAAACTCAAGTTAAATAAACGTAATTTTCATTGCCTTCAACAAACGAAAAAAATTTACACTTTTTCTTCGCTTTTTCGCTCTCTCTCTCTCTCTGTCTCTCCATATACTTCCTCTCGTTAGCAGCTTGTGGCCGTCATAGGCTTCTGATTTCATAACTAGTTTGTGGCTGACAATCATCATATGAGTAAAAGATGTACATATAAATATCCAAATAGATTTCGGCTAGTCTTATCTGGTTGCACCAATCTGTTGCTAAAAATCAATGCAATAAATGTGGCTCAGTCCACAAATAAAATTCAGGGTAAAGTAAAATGCATAAGAATCTAAATGCGCCATTCATTACGCGTCCCAGTTTGAAATGCGAGAGCATTTACGCTCTTTTGTCGCTTTGTAGTTCGTGCACAGCAGTCACTTTCGTTCAATCAGAAAACTCTCTCACTGCCAGCGTTGCCACACGTGTGCCGCCCAGTTTGTCTTCGCTCTTAACACACATCACAAGCTTACATGCTTGTATGTGTGTGCATGAAAATGTCATTTCCTGTTCGTCAGTCCTTAAGTAGGCGACACATTTGTTACCCTTGGGGAATTTCAAACGGCAAATTTGTGGCAGTGAGTATTTTATGAACTACACACAAATGATTCAGATGACTGTAGTGAGAATGAGAGAGTGATGAACAGTTGGCCATCCACAGTGGATTCTCTTGGGTTTGTGTGCTTGTGGATTTCTTTTTATTGGGTCGGATATTTTTTCTTTAGGTTCTGTCAAGGGCATTCAACCTACTACAGCTGTGTGGAACACAACGCAATTATTTTACGCAATTCATCCTTTCGCTCGCTAGATGACGTCAGACCGACAATTCGCCTGCGTGTCCGCTGGTCTAACGGTTGTACGCCCAAGAGCGCACTGGCTATTTTTAAAAGAACCCCAGTTACGGTGCGTTTAGCATTTGTATCTGCCTACGTATGCGTATGCCTCGCTGTTGTCATCGCCGCATTCGCATTCCTCAAATAATTTCGTATTTTATAATGGGAGGGGGGATAAAATAGCCAAACGCTGTATACAGCAGAGCACATCGTATTGTCGCGCGCACGCATACATTCATACGCGCACGTATATCTGCAGAGACAGAGGCAAACAGACATTTGTGCGGCTATGCTATGCTCTTGCTCTGCCACCACCAGTCACCTTGTTGACCCAGCTAATTTTCGTTGGGCCCTCTGCCGCGTTTTCGAGCTAAACGCTCGGTCCCGCGCTGGCGGCAGACTGAACGTTTTCATACATTCGAAATTTCAACGAACTTCGGTTTGTGGCCGTCAGCCATCGCTGCCGCTGTCGTTGACGCTCTGTGTGAATTCGCCGCAGCTCTCTTTTGTAGCTTTGTAGCCCGCAGATGGAAGCGATACCAGAAAACACATTTTGCCGCAATTCGCTCATTTTAATGCTTCTTCTTATTTTTTTTTTTTTTTGTATCGTAGCCTTTGTTGTTCATTACAAAAGAAGTCGCCTGCAGCATTTGGTCTTGTTCTATTTCAAATTTGTTTATGTTCATTTGATGCAATTATGTTAGGTACCTGCAATGTGAAAATTGCAGCTGACATACATACGATTTTCACATAGCAAATCTGTGTTTATTTGAGAGTGTGAGTTTGCTTCCGTTATTTATGCATATATATGTAAGTATGTATATACATACATATATGAAAGTATGTATGTATAAATATGTATGCATATGCGTCAATTTTCATAGTGATGTAATAGTTAGGTGCGGCTGCGACATTTTCGGTTTGTTTTCTATTTGTGTTGATATTCATACTCTTCAAACGAGGTCATATATGTATATACATATGTATGTACGTACCTATCTACTTACATGAATACATACATACATATGTATAAAATTATTTACGAAGGTTCATAGAAATCGAAGACAATTTTACAAAAGCCATACACACACAATCTTTCAACATGCCTGCAAACCATTTGCTAAAATTACCACCTGTCATCGCTGTAGCAGAGATTATCGTTCTCTGTTTTCTTACTGTATTACTCCCTTCAATTATGCCCATCTCTTATCAGCATACATACATACATATGTATGTATGTATGTTGTTTGTTTGTCCGTACACGTGTAAATGTAACTTCCGCCTTATAAATTTAAATATAAATTGGACTGCCCGCATAATGCATGTACATACATACACACATACATACAAACGCCTATGTTATGACTGGTTTGTTTGTCATAGCCACACTTATCGCTAATTTGTTTGAGTATGTATGATATGGCAATATTAATAAAGAATGAAATATCTTCATATACTAACAGTGCACATGTGTATGTGTGTATGTATGTACATATATGTAATAGGCCGTTTCGATGTTTTGGCTTATCAGCATATCCATGTAGATTTGTATAAGTGCACATATGTATGTATGTGTAAATATGTACATATGTCAATTTCTATAAATTTGTCCTAAAAAGTTTCTTTGTAAATTGACCTCCACTGAAAAAATGTCAGTTCACATTATGCAAATATTTATCTTACATATAGACATCAATGTAACATACATAGTATTACAATACATGTTATGTGCGTATGTTATGTATGTATGTACGGACTTGAAATATTTGAACTAGATCATCGAATGCGACGTCAGAGTTACACATAAACCCATACACGCACGTACAGACACATTGACACATGGACAATCATGATGATGAGTGCGTGAGAGCGGAAACATCGATCGATGGGCCTGTTATGCTTGTCAAGTTGTTCAATTATGTACCTGCCACAGAGAGTAAGCAAATACGATAGAGAAGATAGCGGACTTTATGCTTGCGCTTCTGCCCGCAAATTCAATTGATTTACGAGTTTATTCGGCAGCATCGGCTGTTACAGCTGTTAATAAACTGGAATTTGTCCTCATTATTTGTATACAAATTTTTTTTTTGAGCGATCGGGGAGGAGGAACTAATTGTGTCAGTGAGAGTGTGGAGCGATGTATAGCGCGTCTTATCGGTTGCAAATGTTGTTAAATGTATACATACATATGTATACATACATATGTATACATACATACACATACATACATACACATACATACATATGTACATACATACATATTCTATAGCTTATTTGTACGCAGCTAAATATCCAATTTCTGATTTGAAACTTATGAAATATTAATATTCAATGTACATATGTATGTATGTGTATGGCTGTTTGTTGTGTGCTTGAATGAAGATATGAGCTGCATTGCATTGTGATTTCTTTCGTTGCTCATGCCGCATCGTCATCATTATGAATGTCTTTTTAAGGATCATACTTTTATCTACTGAAGTCTATATAGAACTCGACATCTAAGACCAAGACATTTAACTATAGTCTTACAATTATAATTTGCCAGTGCTGTGCAATATATGTATGTATATGGGGATGTACATATGTATGTAAAAATACGCATATATACATATGTACATATTATTTGGTTACTATCAATAACGAACGGAATATGCGTGGACGGCAGCGTGTGTGATGGAAATAGAGAGGGAGAGGGTAAAAGTTTGAAGAGATTTAGGCAAGCAGCGAGAAGTAAGAAACGAATGTCAATGCTAAGAGATGTTTGCAGTCGACAACGGCAGGTTAGCATCGCGTACGCGTGCGTCGACAGCTAGCTGTGTCGTCGTTATGTGCGTCGACGTAAACATAACCTATGTATATTGCAAATGCATGTACATACATATGTGAATATATGACGGCATATTTACTACGTGTATGTACGTACATGCATATGTACATTTATAGATGCAAACATACATACATATGAAACAAGCGGAAAATACGAATTCATTGATTTCGACTTTTACTTTCTGTTAAGCTCGTCTTCGTATCTCTCTCTCTCTATCTATCTATCTATCTCTCTCTTTCACTCTCTCTCTCTCTCTCTCTCTCTCTCTTCACTCCTCTCTCTCTCTCTCTCTCTCTCTCAGCTGTTTATGCCCTCATTGTTGCCGCTTTCTTTGTTGTGCTCATGTTGTCTATCGACTGCGTGTGTGTGTCTGTGTTTATATACAGATATATGTATGCATGTATGTGTGGAACATATGTACGTATGCTTTAAGCGCGCTATCTTTTGCCCATTAGTCCACCTTTATTTTAGGAGAATATATGCATAAATATACATATATATACATATGTCTACATACATATTGAATATTTTCAGTTACAGTTTTTGTTTGAAGTGTTATTTACCGCTGCTTACACGGAAGTGTGTCATGCCCATTGAGTCAATAGAATAGGGACAGAGGCAACCGCTGTAGCTGCGCTCGGACATACATATGTATGTATGTAAACGTACATATCGATGTACATACGTACATATGTATGTATGTAAGTGCTATCACAGTTGGCACGCCTCCAAGCTGTAAGCTGTGACTTGCCAGTCACATGTGATATTCTTATTGATATTGCTGCAAATAGCTTTTTGAGCACAACTACATTAATTAACGTGATGTTAGACTTGTCCTGTTATACATACATACATATATGTACATATGTATCGACATACGTACTAATGTGTGAAATGATTTTTGCGTCGAGTCTTATAACAGTTTTATTGTAAGAAAATGTACACACTAAATTATTTACATACATATGTATATTCTTTTTGCAAAGTACATACATACATACTGAATGAATGCTTAGTCCAAGCTAACTAAGGGTTACCGGCGTCTAAAATATTTCCGTGAGTCTCTTTTGCGCTCTGCGTTGTCTGCATTTGCCATAAATGGGAATATATGTGTGTGTATGTATATATTGGTCGTCAGCCAGACAGCGTCTGCCGCCTCGATAAAGTGGGTATATCCCCACTTGGACCTTTTTTGCTGAGTCTATATTATTTTCATTATCCTACCAACAAAATACAAAATTTCAACTAAGCCCGTTTGTCTGGCGGCCTCTATTGGTCCTTCACATAACGGTTAATCAATTTACATCGACAGCTGTGAGTCTGGATGTTGTTGTTGCTGCTGCCTCCGCTGTTATATGGGCACCCGAAAATGCCAACGACTTGGAGTTTGTTCTCTCAGCATCTCTCTTTATGCGGTTCATTGACATCTTTGAACTGAATAAGGGCGATGCTGACATTTGGGGTTGCGTTTTGCGTTTTGCCTTTGTTTAGGGACGGGATCTTAAGTGTTTTTTTTTTTTTTAATCCTTTTTTGACATCTTTTTAATACTCATTCACGAAAGTGAAATGAGTATATTGGTTTTGTGCATGTCTGTCTTGCTGTCCGTGTAAACGTAATTCTCTCGGCGAAGTTAAAGAGCTAGAAAGCTAAAATCTGGAATGTAGATCCGCGTCGACCACCCCAGATCAAAAAGCTATGGTGGATATATCTACGCCCATTGTCGAAAATCGGAAAAAATTGCATTTTCTACAGTATTAGACTTAGAGCGTTCTTACGTTGCAGTCGGGTGTTACCAATTGCCATTCTCATTCAGATCCCATCAGCAATCTAGAAGCTAAGTTTTGAGCTTCTATCTTGTATTATACATATAAATCTGTATTATCCGTTCAAATAAAGCGCATGTCAGCGAACATTTTTCAACACTGACATCTACTTGCATGCACAACAATAGTTATTCCACATCAAGCAATTAAAATCGGAAGCGTTCTTTCATACATCCGGTCAAAAATACATACTTTCGTGTGAATGTGAACTTCTTTACTGTTTATATTAACCCGATAATTGTATTTTTCGATAAGCCAAGCTTAACCTTTTACTATGGTCCGGCGCCCATTATGCTTCACAGTACATTTCCAGCAAAACAATTTGTATCGCTGGTCTACTTTGGAGTATGTGTGTATATCTGTTATACATATATGCTGTTTGTGTGCATGTGTGTATGGACGTAAGCAATCTGGATCGTGTTCGTCCAAGGCGACGAAAGCTGAACTTAAAATAAAAAATCACACATTGTCAATTCTGATTAAACTACTAAAGTTGCGACTTTTCATTTAAATATATAGAATTACTATAAATATTCCGTTTGCTTACTGGTACTGATAAATATATGTACAGTTATTATAATATTAGGTCCATTGTGTGGCAATACTCTATAATTATGTTTATCTTATTGTTTATTTTTCTAGGCTCCTTGGTCGAGATTTCCAACAAAAACTAATTAAGGACTATTAAGAGGTAAGTGGCAGCTAAAGTTAGCATATCGATAACAAGTTGAGATAACAAAATGATCGAGTTATGGTCAAGTACACACACAAACATACATTAACTCATACATACATATGTGCAGATGTATATACATATGTATGTTTGTATATTTGGTGGATGTCGTGTGTGTCCGATTGCGAACAGTGAGTAATAGTAGCTGCCGATGACGCACTTAGACGATAGTTAAATCCGAATAGCCGGCATCAAGATGCCGGTCTCACTCTCTCAGAGACTCTTCCCCATATCTATGCAGCGCATGCATGCACGTATATATGTGTGTATGTGTGTGCACAGATATTTGTGGGTGTATACATATGCACGTTGCACACATGTATATACATTGCATATGTTAAACCGGTTGGCAATTCGGCTGCTAACATTTTTGCTCTCTCTGCTTCTCTCTTTCCCAAGTGCAGTTAGTGGTGTGCTGCAAATGCAGATGCTGTCATCTTGCTTGTTTGAGAAAATTAAATTTTTAGCTATCGCAACAGAGAAAATCAGCTGTTGGTTGAAGAGCTGTCGGTCGGTCTTGATTTAAAGTAAATATAAATCCTTATTTACATATATGAGCTGTAAACTGTAGTATTAAAGAAAGCTTTTACAAAGCTGCCAACTTCCACATACATACATGCTTTTATACAAGTATATGAATACACATCTACACTCCTGCACAGATTTGTATGCATGTATGCCAATTTGCATCAACGTTCGGCAACTGTCAGCTGACATAACTTTATTATTGGCCAGCTGCAGCTGATGGCTCTGCAGGCGGGCGAACTGCGTTATCGATGGTTTCCTACACCCACAAATAAAACCCACGTCACACACCCACACGCTCCCATAGGCACATGCACAAGCACGGGCACAGACTTGTACGCATTTTTAAGCTCGATTGAGCGATGTATCCTGCATTTTGCAATAATTTGTATTCATATGTGCGTATGTATTTATGCACGTACATGTGAATGTAGACACGTGTTTTCCATCTGCTCACGCCTTGACATCTTTAAATATCAATTTGATTATGTAAATTATGTGCGCTAGTTCTTATAAGCTTACATTGAAGTGTGTGGCGAAAGAGCAAGATGCGTCAAATGTATTTAATCAATAAATTGCATGCACACATTCACATATGCGTACTTACGTATATATATAAATAAATAAATGTGTATATATATATATACACATATTTATGTATGTTCGTATGACTGTTGCTGTGTGTTGATGGTTATTGCTGATGTTATAAATTCGGTCAGCTTGCTTAGTCACACACAGGCACACCAAATTGGGTCAAGCTGTGGAGCTTAACAGCCTCTGTTAATGGATACGAATGCTGTAAGCCCACTACATTTAGGCCACTGTTATATTGCGTGCATATGTACATATATACATATGCAAATGTTTTATACATACGTACATAAGTATCTATATATGTACGTGTGCATGTACTTATGTACGTACGTATGTATGTAGTTAAGTACATATTTACACATGTACGTATTGGCAAGCTTTTGATACTGGCACCTGTTGTGTATTGTTGCTGTCAGGCACCCGCTAGTCTACGAACAGGTTTGTTTACGCAAGACAGCCGCACAGTTCACACATACATGTGCATATTCACCAAACAATTGTAAGTATTCCTATGCATACTTACGCACCAGAGCCTAAGCTTTTCGTTTCAATTCCAATGCGTTCTTATTGCAGTTATTCATTCAAACAATTGTTACAAACATTAAAAGCGGGAGCCAGACATTGGTATTCATGACGCACTTAAAGCGTAACTGATGATGAAATGTTTATGAATCATTCAGTTCCAGAAAAGATACTGGCCTGAAGCATCGATGCATTGAAACTTGTACACTGTCTCAGCGTCTTACATTTGTCCACAGGAAAAAAAAAAACAACATATGTACATATGTACATACATAAGTGTTTGAGAAGAACAACGTGCAGCGGCTCACGCGTAATTTTATTCTTGTTCTTCGTTGCGCTTTGCGATGTAGTAGTAAACGTTCTGATTATATGCATGCATACATACATATGTAAATACACACATAAATATGTATTTAACATACAAACATATGAACATTTGTATGTGCATATGAAATATACGCGATATTATTTCCGGCCGACGATAATTGTGATGTCATTATATGTACATATGTATGTATATAGTATACAGTATTGTTTGTATGTATATATGTATGTATGTATGCATAGTCGCAAGCTTTACAATTTGAACTCAATCTAATGCACACAGACATATTGGCATACATACATACATACATATGTAAATGTAGTAATGTACATAAGCTATGCAACGAAGTCTCTCTCTCTCTCTGTGCTACACATTTAGGCTTTTTGAAATAGCATAGAAGCCAAATGATAAGCGTAGCAGCGTGGAGGCCGCGACCATGTGTTTTTTTTCGAGAGCGAGAGAGAGTGAAGAGTGCAGAGAGTATAGCAAATGGCAATACCTAGAGAGCGTGAATATTTATTTTCGTATGTTTTGAAGCATTGCACAGTGCTTGGAATATGTGGGTGAGTAGGTGGAATACAAAATTAATATCTGGAAAGATCTTCAAAAAAAACGCTTCGTGGACAAAATGTAGCCATGGAAAAAATTTATATAACAAGAGCAATCCAGATTATTCCTAGACATTCTGCCACGCCTGCTTCTACCTATTACATACTTTTCATAAATCCATTATACCCATATTTCCCCATTTTCAATGGGTTCAGGGTATGAAAAAACAGTTGCAGTGTGCACACACCAACGCAAACTATCAAGTGGTGTGTGCACCAGTCAATGTAAATATGTATATACATATGTATGTATGTATGTTAATCGTTTGCTCGTTTGGTAATGTTCTAATTTAACTTTTTCATATTTTTGCCAAGGATGTATATATGTATGTACATATACATATGTACAGCTTTTAAAGTTTAAGGTATGCTTAAGGAGAAATCAAAGCTGCTTTTCTTAAACCAAACTCTGTGTACTTTAGTCCAATGTTTGTATGTACACTCATGGTCAAATTAATAGGTGTGACCCAAAGATTCTAGCATATTTTAGAATAATTACGGTTTGACAACATCTATCAGCACGAAATTTTTTTTGGTAGGTATGTCCACACTATTTAAAAAGGAAATAGGTAAATCCCCCAAAAAAATTTACTCGCTAAAAAGTTTTGGCTGTTATACATTCTCTACCTCAAAATCGACCTGGACACATTAATAGGTGTGTTTAACTAAACAAAAAATTATTAAAATATTAAAGTGTTTTTGAGTAAGCAAAGGTAGTATTTTTATTGAATATAATTTGATTGAAGCATCAACATTTTCATTTGCAACATTTAAATAAAATTAGATGGGTCGTGGAGTTCACTGCAGTGCTGAAGAGAGAAATCTCGTTCTCAAGCTTCGTGAAGAGGGTAAAACTTATACATGCATTGCCTTACTAATGGGACGATTAGAGAACTTCGTTACAAATGCTCTAGCACCAAAAAAAGATAAAAGGAAGCCGGGTGCCCGGAGGAAAACTTCCGTAAGAGAGGATTCCCGGATAGTCACCTTGGCTAAAAGGGACCCTTTTAAGTCTTCGAGAGCGATTGCCATCGAAATGGGCAATGTTGTATCGGCACGAACTATTCGTCGACGGCTATTAAGCTCGAATCTACCTGGGAGAGTTGCTCGCAGGGTTCCTCTATTGCGTAAATCAAATATTCGGATGAGGCTTAATTTTGCTCAAACTCACAAGGCCAGGTGTGGTTTAGAGGGGGAGCGTAAATGGAGAAAAATTCTCTGGAGTGATGAAACCAAAATACAATTTATTTGAGAATGACTCAAATATAAATATTCGAAGACCTATAGGCAAAGAATTGGATCCTAGATATAAAAAAAAAGACGGTTAAGCACGGAGGAGGCGGCATAATGGTTTGGGACTGCTTTTCATAGCATGGTTTTGAATTGGACCATCGACCATTTTCATAATGGACAGATTCCTGTAAAAGGAACTTTTGAGTAGTGCTATGCTGCCACATGCCCACGACAACATACCTCTAAAATAGAAATTCCAACAGGATAACCATCCTAAATAGGACTCCCCAGTAGTTAAGGATTGGTTTCATGAAAATATAATTGAAGTTTATGAGTGGCCAAGTCAGTCTCCAGATCTCAATCCAATTGAGAACCTTTGGGGACACCTGAAAAGGCAAATTTCCAAGACTACCTGCTTCAATTACACCCAATTATTTGAAAATACTCAGGAGGAATGGAGCACCGATCCTGTGGAAAGGTGTAGAAAGTTAATATTCTCTATGCCCCAAAGAATCAGCAAAGTCATTGCGAATAAAAGCGGATATACAGGGTATTAACCATACTTATCTAAATATATTCTAAATATTCTACAATATTTCAGAATTTTTAATTTTTTTTTTTAATTTGCTGGGCACACCTATTAATCTGGCCAGCAAAAATTTGAGTTTTTTGTGAAGTATGCCAAAATTATACTAAAAATTATTATTTTTTAAACTTGTTTTTTGTTGTTGTTATTCTATGATGTGTCTATTTTTTAATATAAGTTGAATTTTTTAGTTTCATGAAAAAATATAGACGTTATTCCCATTTAAAAAAAAAAAAAATTTCACACCTATTAATTTGACCATGAGTGTATGTACATGCATATGCATGTATGTATGTATGTTTGACGATTTGGTCTCTTTCATTAAATAAAGCCACATAAAATATGTACATGCATTTGTACATACATATATATGTATGTATGCATGTCATGCCATATTGGACAAATGAGTAGACGGACCATTCATAGACGAGTGACAAACATTGATTTACCCACAGACGTATACAAACACTTGTCCTCAGACTGTATATTAAATGGAAGAGTAAAATCTCCCTCGGATAACAGCCAGGGCTTTATGCAGAAATCGATTGATTTTGTATAATGACTTTATTTTATTTTATTTTTTTTTTTCAATTTGGCAACAGCGATCTTTTTGATATATGCATGTACATACATACATATACATATATGTAGTATGTAGTATTGTATCAGCGTGCAGCAAAACACATGAATGGATGTGTGTAAGTGTGTATTGCTGTTGCCATTGCTAGAAAACAGTTGTCATTTGGCCTTGAACCTGAAATTCGAAGTTCAGCAATGTTTTTTTGTGCGCGATTTGCTTTGCCTTTTGTAGCATTTGCACATACACATATGCACATACATAAGTATGTAGATACAGACATATGCATACGTGTGTATGTACACATGTATTCACATATGTATGTTTGTTTGTAGTGGGTTTGCAGTGCGTTGACTGGCAATTTACGTTTAGCGCATTTGTTGTTAATTTAATTGTTTGACGAATAAAAATTATTACCCTTGTGGTATTAACACGTAGTGACATGTTTGAACAAACAATTGCTGCTCAAGTTTGCTACTTTAGCCACATCCAATGGAAATGTTGTTTGTGACTTCGTTAAATTTTGGGCTCAGGTGTAATATATTTGTATGTATACGAGGTATGCACATTCATACATTCTCATGTATGTGAATGTTAACTTATAGGGTCTAACAGCTTTTATATTTGAATGATAATGGAGCAGTGAACGCGGAGGACTCTGACGACACTAATTATTTAATATATGTACATATGTACTTGTTAATATTCATGATTGCAATATACACACTTACATAGACATATAGTGATGTTGCTATCCCATATATCTCTGAAAAGTGGGTGTACATATATGCATATGTAGAGATGAGGATATGTCATAGCCGGTCGCCTGGGCTTCAGCAAAAATAGTTGCTCGTTTTCTGGGTTAATGAACTAACGTTCTTATGTACACACATACATATGTTCATGCATATGTGTATATATATATGCATATCCATAAATACATATACACTTACACAAATATCTAGGGGTCATTCCCATCCGAAGACTTTCGTTTTGCGCCATTTCTTCAGTCTTCAATTTTATTTAACTTTTGTTCTTTCGAGTGGTCGAATAATAAAAACAAAATACAAAAGCTAATTTTTCCAAGCCGAATAGTAAATGGGCTACAAAGGCGACCTACGTCGAATATTTTCTATAAAACTTAGTTTCCGTAATTAATTATAATAGAAAATACATTACATATGTATGTATATGTAAGTAGTACGATATTGTATACTAATCAAAGGCTTGTAATATTCGTAATACGCCCACTCTTAATTCAGGTACTCAATTGAAAGTATTGTATGAACAAAGTGATATACTGATTACAAGGGTATACAAATGAATGCAACAATTGTCAATGGCTGCCCTTTTTATGCCCTGAACTGAACCCATTGAAATGGGAAATCAGGGTATAATGGTTTTGTTGAAATGTATGTAACAGACGGAAGCAGGCGTGCCAGACCCCACAAAGTATATACATTATTGATCAGGGCGACGAATTGAGCCCATTTAGCCCTGTGCGTCCGTCCGTATGTATGAACGCGTCGATCTCAGAAGATATAGGCTTAAAATACATATGAATCTGTATTTTATAGAACTTAGATTTTCATTATAATTTACCCCCACTTCTATATCCACCCCCTCACCCATATATTTGTAAAAGGCGTTTTATCATATAGTAGAGACTATATGAGGGCGTGCTTTAGCAAATACACGAATTTTAATACTATAACAATCTAAAATTTTCATGCAGAAAGTCTGCCCACAAGAAAAGTTATTAATAAATTTAGTTCCCGTAGTAAGCACATAGTGCAGATATATAATATTGAAATATCACTTGACCGAAGGGTTCAGAGGATCTCGTAGTCGAGCAGTCTTGACAAGAGCTTTATTAGTAATAAATTTAAAAGTAATAAATTATTACTTGTTTCTGCTGCGTTGCTGTAAATTAAATTTCGATTTCTATAGAATGCACCCTACCTAGGAATGTGTAGGTGAATTACGCGGATGCCTTTGCGTTTGTGCATACATATTTGAAATTGCTAGGCTGTATATACATATGTATATTTTTTTTACATTTCAACTGTGTATTATTAAAATTCAAGCAATGAGCACACACATTTGTCATTTGATTTGCATTTTATTGTGCATTTATTTCTTTAAAATGTTTATTGCTTCCTATTTTCGATTCGCGTGGCTGTTTTTATACCCTGTATATAATCATTATCAAATGAAGGGTGTATGTTTTGGGTAAAGCCCAAAATGTGACATATTATAGTGTGTGTATTCTAATATATATATATATATATATATATATATATATATATATATATATATATATATACTATAATGCTAAATTAATTTCCATTTGAAAATTATGTACATTGTAAAGATAATAATTGTGTAGGGTATTTGCAACTCGTTACTCAAGTCAAACAGATTTTGGTTAATTTTATCTGCCTGGCTGCAGTTAAAAATAGGCGGACAAAAGCGGCTACAGCAACAGAATGCGACTTACGCATTCACGAACACTTGCACACACACGTACACGCACGCATAGCGGATCATACAGATTTACATATGTACACACTACATATGTACATGTACATGTATGTATGTAGTATGAATTGCAACATTAAACAAGAGATGATGTATGGAATAATGCTTTGCTATTAATTTAATCTTTCAATTGGAAAATAAATTGGAGTACATGCAAAATTCATTCAGGCGCTTCTTAGATTTCGAGTCACTTATGTAAAAAAGTAAATACATACATGTATGTAAATATGTACATACATATATACATACATATGTAGTTTGTTGAGAGACAATATATGCATATATGTATGTATACGAACTTGTGAAAATGAATTTCAATATAATGTAAGCATATACATATGTATGAATACATACATACATGCACACATATGCTTGTACGTATGTACATGTATTCACCTATGTTTGTATATATGTACGCACGTATGCAAACACATGCATATTAGCAACTAACTGTGCTTGTGATCTGTTAAAAGTTGCAATTAACGCGGCTACTGCCGAACACGACGGACGGTTCATTTACATTTTAAAATTTTTGCTAATTTTCAATAACAATTTTTTATATGCACTTGCCGCTGGCCACCATCTGTCCGTCCGCATGGCCACTTTAAAAATAGCACAGCCGCACTTGCGACTTCACATTTGCTGTCACACTCGCACTCCAATATTTGCTATTCTGTCACTTGCCAGTGAAGTCGTAGGTGTGAGTGTGTGAGTGAGCAAATGCATCTGATTTCGGATGCTAAATGGCAAACTAACGCGCTGTAAACAGCAGGCGCAGTTTAAGTTTGTGGCGTCAACGTTGTGCTCAATTGACAACGCGCCGCAGTTTGATGCCGTGTGTGCCACTTTTCTCATACCGTCCTTGACCCAAAAGCTATACCGGCAAATAACAAATTGACGCCTCGCCTAACAGTTTCCACTTACACATATGCATGTACATGCATATACATGCATATACACTTACATATAAATGCATTTAGTGCCAGCCTCGCCACCCCAGGCAACATAACTGGGTTAAGGTTAAATTTGCTGTCGCTGCTGTTGCAGCTGCTTTACGATCCTATGAACTGTTAATAAACAGACTGCTGTTAGCGACAGCTGTTATACTTGCTCAGCTGATGTGTTTTTCAGCTGAGAGTGGGTGTGTATCGGATGCACATATACATATATAGTCTTTCATGTGTTGTGTGTGTGCTGTGGGCTGCGTATATTTGCATTTATGTATGCAGATTGTAGTTTTGAGTTAGTTACGTAACAGCGTATGTTTAGATTTATGTATATATATATGCCGTAAGTGCGTATCGATAGCTATGTATGTGCGATGTAGATCATCGATTCATTGTTATCTTATTTTGTATGCATCAGTTGCAGGTCGCGCTGCGCCGACGTCAGCGTGAGCGTCAGAATCGGTAACATCATCAGCAGCTACCTGTTGTAGTACCCGCAGTAATTGGCAAGTTGACATTTGTCATCTTTTACCTTACGTTTAATGTAGGGAACTGTCAAGAAAACATAGAAACGTCAAACCAAAATCTGAATGTCAGAGTAGGCTGATTTTAATTGTCAAGTTAAGTTTCTGATGTTTAACTCATTTCCTTTTGCGTTGCAGACTGTTAACAAGGAACAACAAAACAAAACCCCAATCTAAAATCATATAAAAAGGAGAAAGAACGGAAGACTAGCAATAATAATAATAATAATAATATTAATAATAATACAATAAAATTAATTATAATAATATAATAGTAGCAATAATAATAATAATCAACAGCCACAAATCAAAAGCTAATTTAAAACAACAAAAAAAGAAAGGAAAACAAGCAAAGTATTTGTTTTTAGTTATCATTAAAACTACGGAATTAATAAAAATCACTTTAGCCTTATATACAACAACAAATACAAAAAAAAAAAAAAAAAAAAACAACAACAACAACAAAACTAGAATATTACCATAAGAAATTGCATGCACGGAAGTAGAAGAAAAGAGAAGAAGAAGAATTAAACTGGATACGCTCTAAGTAAGATAATATAAAGGGCGATAGCTATTAGAGAACGGAACCAAAAGAGAACTTAAACTCCAGCAGAGTGCGAATATCACAATAATTGCCTACCAATTCTCTCGCTCTCTCGTGAACGTCAATAAAGAGGAACCGCATAAAATACGGGCGACAGGTAAACAGGAAGTAGCGAAAAAAATCTTAAAATACGGCAACGCTGGCAACATTAGCAACAGCTGCAGCGCATTTTTACAGCAACTACAAATCGCAACCGCATTCAGCATTAAGAGCGATAGTTGTTAGCGTCGAGTGCCTTTAAACCTGCTGCCGCCGCCGCAGCCGCTGCCAGACGCAAGCAGCAGCAGCGCAGCAGTGGGCAGCGATGAGTACCCAGCAGGAACAACAGTAGTGACGTTACCCCAACTGCCTAAGAAATTGCTACTGCGAGACTGCGACAGAGAGTGACTGGAGAGAGGGGAGAGGCAGAGTGAGAGAGTGCAAACGATTATAGGAGAGAAAAAGTACATTTTCACAAGTGTAAGCAGCGGAAGTGGGGGGTAGCAGCCTAATGCAAAACAATATGGTGAGCATACCAGCGGCCAATTTGAACGGCGGCCTAAAGGCATCCAACGGCAGCGGCACCGTCGTTGGCGTCGCCGGCACAGTGCTGGCCAATGGGCAGCGCGTATTCCTAACGCCTGCGTCCAGCTATCATTTAGCCGCACGGCAAACAACGGTCAGCGGGTCTGTGACCTCCGGCGTGGGCATGGGCATGGGCATGGTGTCCACGGCCAAAGGCGCTAGCAGCAGCAGTCTTGGCGTTGTCGGCGGTGTCGGCGGTGGCAGCAACGCGACTGCGGCATCATCGACGAGCACGACGGCGGGTACTGTGCGCTATTTCTCGCAGTTCAGCAAGCTGCAGCCGGTGCAGCAACTGCAGAACAGTTCTGGGCAACTAAAGCTGCTCAATGGCGATACGATGGTGTTAGTCAACGGCGCCAAACCGCTCATCTTCACCAATCCCAACAGCAAGTTGCTGACACCAACGACGTCAACAACAATAAATTCAACATCTGCAGCGGCAACAACTACGGCAACAGCAACAGCAACAGCAACAACAACCGCAACAACAACAGTTCCTAATGGTAATAGGGTGTTAATGAACAAGGAGCAGCAACTACAGAAACAACAACAACAGCCAGCGACTGTGATTGATGAGGTGCAGCAGGAGGAGCTGCAGCTGGAAGATGATGGCGATATGATCGAGATCAAGCAGGAGGATGGTCAGCAGCCTCAACAGCAACAGCAGGGTGATCCGATGACCGCCAGCAAAACCACCGATCCGGATGCCGAGCCGGAGCTGGATATTGTGATTAACAATGTGGTGTGCTCGTTCAGTGTGCGTTGCCATCTAAAGCTGCGCGAGATCGCGCTGAATGGCTCCAATGTGGAGTATAGGCGGGAAAATGGAATGGTCACCATGAAGCTGCGTCGTCCCTATACAACGGCCTCCATTTGGTCATCCGGTCGGATTACGTGCACCGGCGCCACCTCTGAGTCGCAGGTAAGGCATCCTCTCAAGATTACGTTCATCTAGGCACTTACTATTATTTGATTGTAGGCCAAGATCGCAGCTCGGCGCTATGCGCGCTGCCTAAGCAAACTCGGATTCCCGACCCACTTTCAGAACTTTCGGATCGTGAATGTGCTCGGCACCTGCAGCATGCCATGGGCCATCAAGATAGTCAATTTCTCGGAGCGCCATCGCGACAATGCCAGCTATGAGCCCGAACTGCATCCGGGCGTGACGTACAAGATGCGCGAGCCAAAAGCAACGCTTAAGATCTTCTCCACGGGCAGCATAACGGTAACAGGTATGCGAATGAAATGGAAGCTGGCTGAGAGAGGAGGAACAAGAGTGACTTCCATGTTATAATTCATACACATATACAAATCAGAGTATTCAGTTGTTAAATCTCAATTTTTCATATGTACAGCCGCCAGCGTGAACGACGTCGAATCCGCCATACAGCATATATATCCTTTGGTGCACGAGTTCCGTAAGCAGCGCTCTGCAGAGGAGCTGCAGCATCTGCGTCAAAAGAATCGTGGCCAGGCCGGCGACGAGCTTAGCGATCAGGAGCAGCAGCTGGCGTCGGAGAGCAAGAGCCAGGACAAGGATGATGAATTTTTAAACCCCAGCGCAACACACTCAGAAGCTGGCAGCAGCCTCTACTCTGGTTCTCTGTATGCGACCCGTCGCACAGAGCAGGTAACCAGCAGCAGCACCAGCAGTGGCGGTGACAACATCTGTGCCAACGCACGTCGCCGGGCTACCGAGTGCTGGGCTACCAAGCTGCAAAACAAACGTCCGCGCTACAACGATCCGGGGTCGACGACAACTGCCTCCGCCGGTCACATGGGTCGCGCTGGGGGCAGCAGCTGCAGCAGCACCGTCGTCAGCGGCAGCTACAGCGCCAACTTCAGCGCCATTGGAGTGGCAGGCGGCTCTGCCGCCTCCGCGACGACGGGGCAACTGCGCTTGGGCAAGCCTCTCGTGCCCGTCGATGTGATTCTGAAACAGAGCAGCTCGCGGGCGCGTAACGCGGCAATAGGCGCCACTGCTGGCGACAATGGGTTCTATACCAAGCGCGAGACGTTCTCCCCAACGGACTTCCAAGTGGACGATCTGATCGAGGAGGATGACGACGACTTAGGCATGCACTTTTAGGAGCATCCAATGGAACAAAGTGAGCCGAGCAAGCGAATTTGGTGAATCAGTCAGGAGTTTCCCATGCCAAATTTATCTAAGTTTTACGAATGAGAAACGTGAAGAAACGAGCAAAGCATGCAAACACTCACACAGACATAAACACACTCACTGAGACACAGAGACGCATGTTATGGAATTTCTTATGTGCTCTGTAAATGCATTTAACATAAGCTTCACATCATGTTGACAGACAACCTCAACAAAAACACATATAAACGCATGCATACATATGTGCATGTATTCACATACATACACATACATTCGGTGTGCAAGCGAAATGAGCAACTGCAGCATCAGCAGCGTCAACAAAGTACGGCGAATTCAAAATCCAAATCAAATATTTTCTATAAAAAAATTAAAAAAAAAACCCATGAGCCAAATATTTATATTTAAGGTGAGTCTAAAATAATCCTTGATATTCACTCTTTTATTAAGATGCATTTGCTGTCGATATGAATATTGCTCTTATAGCTAACAACAACTGAGTCATTTAATCGCTACGTCATAAAGTAACGCGTACGTGCATGATGATTGAGTGATTTTGCTGTTGAATTACGTATCTTTGTAGATATATGATGCATTCTTTATGTTGCAAATAAGTTGGGTACATTTTGACATAATTGTAACCGTTTCGTATTTTTTTTTTGCAGATTACGTTTAGACAGAGCAAAGTACGTAGATGACAATTGACGTACAGCGAGACTACAGACACGGCGATTAAATTGATCAGCTTCTGCGAGATGGTATCAATTAATTTTACCATAAGCATGTTCACATACACACATATATAGACTAAATGTAACAAATATCAGCAAATGTGTGCGACACACATACGTATAAATGAATACATATGTCATTTACATATACGTATTGAAACCCTCAATAACTGCAATTACGATGATAATCTGCAACAGCGATCCGAACTCAATGGAACAAGTGAAAACTGGAAGTTAAGCAACTATTACACACAAACAAACAAACAAACAAACAAACAGATCAGATCGACATAAACAGTCGATTTCTTCGCGATACCAATCCGTATTGTAAATACATATGTATGTAATTACGTATGTCAGCAAACCACCGCCTAATAAATACTGTTACTACACTTTTAACAAAAGCAAAAACAAAAACACTATGTAATAATTTTAGTGCTATGTTTTTTCATTTACATTTATTTAGTTCAATGATAAATGCAACTTTTTAATCCTTTGCTGTACAGCCGCTGTTACGGTTAACAAGAAATACAAAAGCAAAAGTAAATGTTATGCGGCTGTTACGTCACAATTCAGCAGCCGGCATTGCACATAACGAATCCCAAGAAAAGAAAAATATAAACATGTTCTAACTAGCACATTTATTTAGGATTTTTTTTTTTTTTTTTTTTTAATTTTTAAATTTGATTATTTTGACAATTGAATTTTTTAATTTTTTTATTCTATGAAATGATGAAAGCAATTATACTTTTAGAAAGTTCTTGAGAAACAACAATTAGTTTCGGTTCAACTTAAATGTAGTGCATTATTATTATTGTAAGGGATTATTTTAGACTTTTTCTGTTTTTAATTATATGTTAAGTGTTTATTAGTTATTCAAAGTTAAGCAATTATATATCAAATATGTATAATTTATACATACATATATACATACTACACTTATATCTGGTCACTTGTAAACCAATAACAAAAATACGCAAAATATGCTAAAACAAATTAATTTAATTCATTAAATTTACACTTTATACATTGCATATATGGAAAGGGCAGAAAAACATATTACATGTACATCCAATTTGTCAACTGTCCGTTCATTCCGTGAGAAAACAGAATCTTACGAGTGTCAACATATTTATATATATTTTTTTTTCATAATTTTTAAGATTTAAACTTGTTCCTGTGTTGTTAAAATGAAAATGAAGAAAAACAAATCGAAAACAAAAATGTAGTTTATAAATTAAATGTATTTAACATGCGCACCCGCGCGCATTTACACACACACATACGTCAATGCTTGCATTCATAATAGCCGCAGCAACAACAATAAGAGCGCTCACAAAATCATAAGCAATAAATATTGTACATTTGACACATAGAAAACAAATAGATATGTAAACCAATGTAAAGAGCAAGAAGAGAGGATAACAAAATGCGTTTAATACGTAAATACATGCATGCCTATTTATATACATACATATATGCGTAATCTACAGTTATTTATCAGCAGCAGAAAGTTAAAGAATAAGATACGGAGAGAAAGCGTAATGAAACAACACGTCGCCAATTCTTGGTCGCTTTATGCGTTCACGCACACAAAGCGCAACAAAAAGAGCAAGCGCGAATGAGACTGAGTGGGTATAGGCGGAGGGAGAGAGAGGATTGCAAATGGAATGGAACGCTAGTGGATATGCATGGTCACGTGCATTGTACATATTAATGACATACATACATATGTACATAAATATGTATGTATGGGTGCTTGTATTTAACATGAGTTTTCTCTTAACAAATGGAAATCGTAACATGTTTTCATGCCATACTTCGCCGTTAACATTTTTTGGCAGAACAAGCACATCAATTGTTCAATTAAAATTTGTACATACCTACGTAATTATTTAGACATGCATAAGTACACACCACACACACCCACACACACCCAAATACAAAACCGATCAACACTAACACTATCCACAACACATAACTGCTGAAAAGCAAACGTGAATAGTTATTAAAGCATAAAAAACCAACACGAAATATCAATGCATATGCCTTATGTATGTTATGCGTATATTAGGAGAAACTACACATATACATGTATGTATGTACATATCTATATATGTATGTACGCTTGAAATGGCCGTTGCTTTTCAAAAATTCTTATGTTCGGCTTCTCTCATAAGTTGACAATTAATAAATATTGTTGGTGATATCTCTTCATCCGTTTATCTATGTATCTGTCGTTTTGTCTCCTTCCGATTGAGGTAAAATTAAAATAAATATATTTAAGTTACTGCATTCCGAAATTTAGTTTGCATATTTTTTCCTTTATAAAACGGTTTTAATATTGTTTACAATCCTGTTTAAAAATGGTTTCTTAAACATACATACATATATATGTATGTAATTCTTTTTTTTTTCAGTGCGGACGTCCTTTAAAATAAAATATTTGTTCATATCGTTCAATTTTATGCATAATCAGAATACAAATCATTAGCAGAGGTTACAAAACTAAAATAATTACACTTACACTCACATACATACATACACACACATACACACATACATTCATATATTAATGATATCAATTTGGCGATATTAACTAGAATTTTAAAAACAAAATGTTCACTTGAATGTATTTCGCTTTTTTGTATTAGTGTGTAAAATAATATGTACATATATATACATCAATGAAGGCCTAAATTAAATTAAATTATTTTATATTATTGATGTATGTAAAACCCAACAAAAACAAATTGCCTTTAGGGAACAAATAAAAGTGTATGGAAGATGACTAAGAGATGAAGCCAAGCAGCGAACCAAAATTTATTTTTGTGTGAATGCTAAGCAGTGAGATAAGGTGGGAGAAAGAGGGGGATACGAAATCTAAGCTTACGCAATCTAGATGAATAAAAAAATACAATTTACATTTACCTAGTATATATAAAGTAACTGTTACAACTACAATGACAAAACTCTTCAAAAAGGGAAGCAAAAAACTAAAACTAAACTAAGTTAAGATTCTTCTTGAAAGTGAAATACACTTCTAACTGCCTTCAGAGAAAAAAACAAAAAAAATTAACATCGACTTAATTAGCGAGAAGAAACATGTAAATTATATGGAAGCTTCAATTTAAAAACAGAAAAAAAATAATAATAATAAAAAAAAAAAAAACATCCATTCAAACATTTCTCTATTATCTGTTAGTTCATCTGTCCTTTAATTATTATCATTTATTTCACTTAAAATGAAAACAAAATATAAATATGACGAGGAAGTAACTAGAGAGCGCCTAAATAAGTATATTTGGTTTCATAAACTCTAAAAGCAAAGAAAAAAAAAAACGTAAATATTTATATAGTATACACACATATATTTTTTATTATTACGTATTTAATATGAAAAAAAAAACACACAAATGTAATTTAATGAAAAGCGTAAAATGAAAATTTACACACACAAACACAAGTGAAAAATCAAATAGCATTATTATGTTTTTGTTTTGCCGTAAAGACTGCATTATACCAACAATTAATTATATACACACACACATACATATATATATATATATATATATATATATATATATATATATATATATATATATATATATATATATATATATACGTTACATACGAAATTGTATGAAAAACAGAGCTACAAAATTTGTAAACAATTAAAATAAAAAAACCTTAGAATTAGGCGTTAAATTAAAAGTTAAAAATTAAAAATAAATGCAACAAATACAAAAATAAAAGAAAAGAAAGAAAAACTTATTTATTACACCTAAGCTGTAAACTTATATAGAAACACTAATACCAAGAGCAAAGTGAAATGTTTTAAAACAAAAAAAAAGAGAAGATAAACAAATAACTAACAAAGTCAACTTAAAAGAAAAGCCTGCAATAATTACGAAAAGCAAGATGGAAATACCTTACTTAAGTGAAAACTATGAAAGTAACAAATAATTATATATATACATATAAACAAATATATAAATATATACATATTATTTATAAATGGAATAAAATAAGAATAGAAGGTAAATGAATACAAAGTTATTTATTCAAGATTTAAGTCATATTTCTGGAGTACCCCTAATCCCAAATAAAAGCAAAAAAGTAAAAAGAAAATGAAGATGGATTCATATATTGAAAATACCGAGAGGAAAACCAATTTAAGCTAAGCGAATGAGTTGATAAACAATAATAAATATATATATTATATATTATTATTATATATTATATAGGTCTGATAAGTTTTGTTTTAGTAAGTCTAACTCCACTTAAATTATTAATCAAAGGATATATTTAAAGGAAGCAAAAGCTAGAGGGAGAGAAAGACATAGACAAAGAGAGAATGTGTGAGTGGGGCAGGGAGAGGGAGAGTAAGAAAGAGAGGGAGAGAGTGGGAGAGAGATAGTACCCAAACTTGCAATAGAGACAAAAGGGAGAAGAATCTTGAATTTCAAACATATTTTAGTTACATTCTTTTGAATCTTGTTTCAGCAAAGCAGAGTAAAAAACAAATAGAGTGAAACAAAAATGGAAATGAATTGAAACAGTTAATTAAGTCGAAAACAGTACAACTGCCTTTAGTTGCAGTTAACTCAAAAATAAATATAAAGAAAATGAAGAGCAACCAAATTAATCCCAATTTGTTTCAATAAACATAGTTCTGTATGAATGAACTTTGCTATTTACCACCTTGATTTAACAGCGAATTGCTTTATCGCCTTAATTTTCTAAGACAGAAGAAATTTCATTTTTATGCCCTGAACCCATTTTCAATGGCAAATGACGGTAAAATGGTTGTGGTGGCTGACGCCATGAAGTATATTTATTCTTGATCATATTTTCTCTATAACTCATCCGATTTCTTTTTTAATCGAGAATAATCAATTTCGTTTTTTCAGCGTGATTTGAACATGAACACTATTAGACCTAGAGACTTTAGGTCTACTGCGTTTATGTATTTTGAAATTTACAGATTCTGGATACCATGCTTCCCTCGCCGCTAATTTGTAAAATAAGTATTTCACTAAAGACTTGTGCTTTGGAATTTAAGCATATTTGAACATTATGAAAGTTTCATGCAGATAGTCTTACATATTCAACAAATTCTCTTACTTTCGCCCTCACTGCAGTCAAAAAATACAGAGCCGAGCAAACACGAAGTTGATTGGCGCCAACTGCATGCTTTTTTTTATGGTTCTATGGTTAGTGGTAACAGATGGAAAGAGTAGAGTATCTTTAGCCGGATAGTGCCGGATGTGTAGAGTAACCGATTCAAGGTAAACTTATCGGTTGTGCTAGTAAATTATTGTCAAAGTAGGATTTGCTTCACTTCGAATATTAAGATGTATTATAGTATATATATTTATAAGTTCTGAACGAATCAAAATTACTAACAAAAAATTAATTCTGGCGACCGGCGTTAAAAGTGAATTACCGTTATTAATTGAGACCGAATATGTCGGAAACAATTGCAAAGGTCATCTACGGCACCGTCCTGCTGGCGATGATATTGCAAACGCCTAGGGTGTCCATTGTAATCACATACGACCCAAACCGCTCTTATCACTTCAATGCCGGGATCAACGGTATCCGGTCGAGTTTTCTGGTCGCCGCACTCTTCACTATGATGGCCGTGCTGCCCGTTCGTGAGTTCAATGGATTCATTAAGCCAGGCAAGAAACTGTTCCTGATGCTAATCTTTCCGTGGGTGTCCACCTGTTGTATGATGTTTGTCTCCAACTCAGTGCTGCTGCTGAGGATTACGGAACGAACGCTAGTTCACAATTCCTGGAACTGTTTCGCCAAAGCTCTGCTGGCCTACTGCGCTCTCTTCGGATTCGCTACAGAGCTGATGCTGCACTGGTACTCCATCTATCAATACCATAACTGGCAACACGCCATCCACGAAAAGTCCCCAGCTTTATAAACCTGACCCTGCTGCGACTGATGCCTCCAATGACACTAGCGACATTACTTGATCAACATTGTTAATGATAAAAATCCCATTCACACGCATATACTACACGATCCTAATTATAAATGTCTTCAACTGCTACTGCTGAAAATAAAATGCTGTCGAAATTAATAACAGTAAGTTAATCAATCTCCGGCTAGCTTCCATACGTGGTAAAGCTATTTTCATGCAGTTTTCAATTTTGATTAAATCAAACAAGTTTTCTTTTCAATTGTTATGTTTATTGTTTTTCATTTCTTCATTTCTCCTCTGTTTCTTGCCTTCAATTTCAATTCAGTTTTTCTTCCAAGTTTTTAAGGAAATTTGCACCATGCAACAAGAAAAGCTCTAGCTTCGGTTAACCGAACAACTCATGCCCTTACAATCACAAACGACTTCATCAGATTTCGATCACAAGCCAATCTATAATTATCTCAAGATTACGAAGGACTACAACCTTTCCGAAGTCATTATCTCAATTTGGTTAGTAAGACTAGGCTGCACAGTTATCAGACAAACAGACAGATGGTCGTGTCAGAGATCATTTAAGTAAGGCTCTGCAAGGGCATAGACGTAACATTGCTGGTTAATAGCTCGATCAAGACATTGAGTTCTTAAGCTAAACCGCTGGCTGAATAATTGGACGCAACATTTGCATTTGGTTATAACTAGGTATTACATTTCTCCAATATTTTCATTTAGTTATTTATATATATATATTAATTATATATACACATATATGCACTCTATTGGTTCAACGTTTATATATTATTTCTATGTAGTATACAATCTATAGCATGTATAATTCGCTTATTTTACAAAATATTTGAAATGTGTTTTGATCAAATTGTATGTTGCCTGTCTATAATGGAATCTCTTTCCCGGAGCTAGGCTACAAATTCATTTAAAAAATAGAAATATTATTATTCATCAATTCTATTCATTTCTTTTGTTTGTTCATCATTTTCTCTATTCCTGTTTCAAGCCGCAACGGCAAATGCGGCTATAAAAATTACAATGTTAATATTAATTCATATTTTCGTTTCCTCTTGTATTACTAGTAGTTTTTAATTCAATTTGTTCAATTTGTTTTTATATCGCAGCGATAATTTAGACGTAGGATTAGAAGTAGGCCTTTAATTAAACTTAATTTAAAAATTCTTAACTAATGCATATTGCATATTGGAATTGGTGAATGGGGATTGATTGATGCATGTCTCTGGCTAGCTACTATCTAGAAAATCTCCTTGCTGGGCGTCGAAATGCCCATCGGCTGCTCGTACTCCGATGCGGGCGACTTATGTGTCCGTTTTTCCTTGTGTTGTGATTTGTCCTTCTTATGCTTTTTTTTATGCGCCTTGGCATCAACAGCTGCAGACACGTCACCCTCTGGGTGCGCAGCGGACGTCTCTCCCACGTCAATGATAGTCGTCGAGCCTAACGTGTTTGCGGTCGCTTCGTCGTTCATCAGCTTGCTCGATTTGTGCGCCCTCTTCTCGCGCTTCTTCTTCTTCTGATGCTGGCTGTGTTCAGCATGGGATGGGGCAGTGTTGTTATTGTTGTTGCCATTATCTGTTGCTGTTCGACAGGGACTGCTCCCCGTGTCAATCAAGTCGGGCACAGAGTCCGGCTGCGATTGCGCCTGAGCCTTGCACGTTTTCTGCTCGCCTCGCGCCTTTTCCTTAGACTTTTTCACCTTTTTGCTAGGCATTGCCCCCGTCTCGGGATCTATGGATTCGGAAGCGGCTGACCCGATTTGAGCCTTCACACTTTCCTTGCCGCTCGCCGACGCAGTCTTCGATGACCTTGCAGGTGCTTCAAAGGCGGCCCTATTGAGAGATTATCAATCAAATGCTATTTCAATTCAGCTTCTGCATAAAGTCTTACATGTCTAGCTCGATATCGAGTGCACGATGCGGATCATTTGGATCGTATTTTCCATCCTTGTCTTCGCTGTCGGACAACGTTACGCCCTCGGGCATGTCCAACGTGGTGTTCACAATGTGCACTGTCTTGGGTTCTAAAAGAAACATTTTTCACTATAGAATTTCTTCATTTCGAGTTACTGTTAGCACAGTGCTTACCCGCATCCGACTCGGAGCTGCTATTGTAGGCAACTTTGTTTTTTGATTTTTTACTCTTCTTACTTTTTTTATGCTTCTTTTTGGCATCTTTGCTGTGCGCCGCCGCTTCCTGTTGCTCCTTCAGATACTTGTCCGACCGCTTTGTGACTGCAAAAGTTGTTATAACAGTTAATCAAATGCATGGCATTCCACTTATTTTCACTTACTGCCCACACGTAGCGCGGCCACGCCCTCAATGTCCAGTGGGAGCTCGGTTATGGGTATGTCATCGATGTTGTCGTACTGGTCGGCATTCGAGTTATTGCTGCTGTTGCCAATGGCCGCAGACGCCGAATTCGGCGTTGACTTCAGGTAATGCGGATTGTTCGACTGCTCGATGAGACGCGCCATGCGTTGGCGCTCCAGTTGCTCTGGCGTTAGCTCCAGGCTCTTGCGTCGTTTGCCGCCCGAGTGACTGCCGGTGCCGCCACCGCCCCCACCAGTGGCATCGTTGCCATCGTGAACGGCACTGACAAATAGCTCATCCTTGTCATGCTCAGAAGATGTGCTGCTTGCGTCGTCAGGGGGTGGCGCATTGATCCACTCGTCCAAGTCGAGTCCATCCGGCAGCGGCACCTTGCGCTGTGCCTTGGGCGCCACAGGTATTAGTTCGCCAGCGAACAGCAGCGCCATCTCCTGAACAATCTCAATGGCCATTGGCGGTATCGACCCCGTGGACGCATCCTCTTGCTGAGTCAACTGCTTGCGCAGCATCTCGATTAGCATGCAGGCAGAGTTGGCGCGCTCCTGTACCTCAATATCGTTGGACCCATTGAAGTGTTGCAGCTTTTCCAGCACATGATCGCACAGCTGAAATCACACGAAGTAAAAAGTGTGGATCAATTAACCGCATTGTCTTATACTTTATGAAATAACATGTTTCCTTGTCATATATGGTATTCAAACTCAGTGGAAATATCGATTTTAATCGATTATAAACAAAAGGAAAGGAAAGGAAGTTATCAAAATAAATGATACCAAAATATTTATAGATTGTTGTCTTCGATGGACATGGACTAGAGCAAGTCAACACGTCGTCCCGATTAGAAATGTGTATGTAAACCTTTACAGATCTAAATGGATATACGTAAAGGTAAAGCTAATAGGAATCTTGGGATAAATCTACAGATTTCATGTAAAACTCATCATCACCTAGCGTCAAAGTTCCTCTCTTTAAAGGAGGAGGAGAAGCTGTAGGGCCTGAGTGGATGGACTTACCCGTACTATGCCGGGCATATCCTGTAGCTCGAGGCAAGTGGTGGCAAGCCGGGCGAACAGCTTGATCACATTCTGCACGTAGACCCCCTGGATGTGGCCCGGCAGCTTACGTGGTCGCAGTAGAATGTTGAGAGTCCTCTCGGTGTCGGCTAATTCGTTAGAGAACTCGCCGACAATCCAGGCGGCGGCATAGAGCACTTCGTACATGGAGTTGCTTTGGGTCGAAACAGCAAATGTGTCCAGCAGATTGGTCATCTCATTAACGGCGAACTGACGCACCACGGGCACACGAATAGCGACGTCCAACAGCTGCTCGGCTATTAGACGGCCATGCTTGGAGCCGGCCTCTAGTTGAATGAGCTCAACGAGCACGGTCATATACCACTCGAAATTTGTCACGTACAGGTAGGAACTTTGTGCACATATCTCGATCACTTTGTAGAGCAGCTCGTCCCGATAAGCTGAGCCTTCGGCGCGCTCCATGTGGCCCAACAATCGCTTCACAATCTCCATGAGATTCTTTTTCGACACCATGCCATACAGCAGGTCCAAGGCGCGCAGTCGTATAGACTCGTCCTTGTCGTCTAAGCAAGCCAATATTAGATCCTTGTGTGTCTGCACGCTCTTCGGGTGCGTTTTCAGTATCTTCGACATGGCCAGCAAGCCCAGATATTTGACTGCAAGTAAATCAAGAGACGAAAGTGAGATGATGGATGGATGCATAACATTTGAATATGAATCGACCTATGCAATATATAGATATATACTTACGATTCTGATCTGAGTCGACAATCAGGATGCGCAGCTTCTGCACGCACAGCTGGATGGAGGCGCTGTGGTTCGGCATGCCGCTGCTGATGCTGATGAGGACGGCGATGACTGTATTGATGCACTCGTAGAGGAGGCTCATTGCCGAGGTGCTGTTTGGGTTGGACGGTTGGACACGGGTTGGCGGGTTAGGGCGGCGTTATATCAAAGATTTCAGTTCGATTAAAGCAGCACAAAAGAAGCAAAACAAAACAACAACAACAACAGCAATTGCAATTGCAATTACAACAACAACAACAACAACAACAACAATAGCAATTAGCAATTAAGAATTAAGAATAAAATAAAAAAAAATAAAAAAAAACTAATTAATATTTACAAAATCTACTTAAATATATAAATAGTATTTATGTACAATAGCTAATAATAATAAAAGAAAAACTAAATGAAATATAAACTCGATTTCATTTTAATGTTGGTGCTCGAAGCATTCAACGTAAGAGAGCAAGCGCAAAAGAGAGAGCGAGAGAGCTGAAGGGAGAGCTTAAATGTAACCACTGGTTAGTGATGTAACTAAACAAATATATATATAAATATATATGTAAAAATATCTACATATATATACATATATTATTATAGAGATTAAACAAGCAAATTATATTAAATGTTTTCTTCTTTTTTCTCGTTTGTTGTTCTGTTTTTCTTTGTTATGATTTTGCATGGATGATCAGCTCTCGATCTTCTTTGTTTTCGTTTTTGTTTTCGTCTTTCCAGAGTTTTTTGTTTTTGTTTTTTGTTTTGTTTTTGTTAAATTATAAGAACTTGCCTATGAATTAGATTTGTGAGTGGCTCTATTAATTTCTTTCCTAGCCGGGGTTCTAAGGGAGTTAAAGCGCCAAACTGCAAATATGCAAAGAGAAAAGAAACAAGCAACAAATTATACCATAATACACAATATACATACATACGATTGTATTGTGTACATAAAACTAAACAAGATCATTAAAATCACAAAAAAAAAACAATGAAATTAATATGCTGAAATTAATATTGATAAAAGATCCAATAATAACATATGTATGTACATGTACACTTGTACATATTCATACCCATACACATACATAGTTACATACACATGTACAGCATGTATGCCATACATATGTACATATGCATACACATATGTAGATCGTCTGGGACTATTTGGCATATCTCTCACTGCAAATTTTTCGAACGGGCAAAATACAAATATCAAATATATATTTTTTATTATGTTTAAGAAATAAAAAAATTAAAATAAAATATAGGTATATATTAAAAAGCATAAAGTATGCATATGTTTAATGAATTGATACGTAATCTGCTTCCTCTCTAGAACAGTCAGTGTTCATATATATATATATATATATATTTGGATGTACAGTAGAGTCCGGTTATAACGACGATCAAGGGACAGTCGTTATACCCGGAAGACGCTATAGCCGTATACATTTGCTTATAGAAGTTTGTCTGGGGACCAAAATAACTTCAACAACTTTACGGACGCTTTAAGAGGAGTCGTTATAGCCGGATTCCACTGTATATACTGTATATGTGTTTCTGCCTTAAAAGAGAAGGCAATTGCGAGGATTGTTAAAGCTCACAGCCAGCTATTTGCAAATACATATGATTTAAAGATTCCGATCCTAAATCTAAGCGATTTTAGCAAGCAAATAAATTTTGGGAAAACTTTATGTTTTAATGAAATCGAATATTCTTTTTGGACAGCAAAAACATATATAAATATGTGCATTGGAACATGAGAGCCATGTTTTCTATAACAACATTGACAGTTGAAATTATGTTTTTTTTGGGTTAGCAACAATTGTCCAATTAATTTTAATTTTTTTTTTTTTTTTTTTGGTGCGAATATGTGAGTAGAAACTGTGATGGATCTAACGAACTGAAGCGAAACTTGAGATACAAATGAAGTGGAAATAAGAAATGCGTTAAGTGAAAAGAAGAAAATCATACTAAGAAATAATATAGTTGAAGCGCGTGCTGTTTAATGTTGGTTTTTAGATTTATAAATAATTTTCTTGATATATGGCTGCTTGCTTCAATTAACAAAAGCGCGCCGATAAAAACCTGGAAATAATTTCAATTAGGGGCTGAGTCAATTTGCGTCCCAGCGCCGGTTCAATTGATGTGAGGCTCGCGAACTGTTTATTCATTTTTTTGTGGTTTATATTTTTCATTTTTGGTTTTCATGTTTCGATTTGTGGACAGGTAAGGGAGTGGAGGAGTAGGAGTTGTGTTAATTAACTTGTTGATAGACAAATATTCAGTTCGTATAATTATTGTACAGCAAAAGAACTAAGATTATCTCTTTTTTTAATTTCTTTTTTGAAAACTAATTACAAATGCGGCACTGCAAATACTTACCAGCTTGATAATTTTAATCAACATCCAATTGTTGGTCGACGTGGTCATTAGTTTGAAGAACACCGGCGCCAAGGGCAGATAGTTCTTTGGATTCTTGCGCGCCAGCTCACAAATGACATTGACAGCAGCCGATTGTACGCCTGGCAAAATATATAATGGTTACTCTAGTAGCTATATACATCTGTAGGCGTGCGGCTGGAAAGCACCTGGATCTGGATCCTCGAGTTTCTCTTTCAGCTTGGGAAACGCGGGCCGCAATGCTTCAGGATAGCGCAAAAATACCTTATACATCATTAGCACAGCCTTCATGCGCAGATACGGTTTCGTCGAGCTCATCTATAATGACAAAATAATTGATACAAATCGAGCTGCTCTTTCGGATTTATACACTCTACCAGTGTCATGATATCATTGGCCAGATCTCGCGATAAGTCTGGCGATATGAAACAGCTGAGCCCGCTTAAAGCTACGCCAGCATCGTATTGATTCTGTGAATTAAGGTCCTTGCGTATCATATTCGTGGTAAGCATCAGCAGCTGAAATTGCATTAAGTTAGTATTTGCATTAGGCATCTGATTCGGATGGCACTCACTTCGCTGTCCGGATGGAAGCATTGACTAGCCGCCAGATAACCGATTCGCTTGCATGTGAAGCGCGAAGAGCTCATCACCTCAATTATGTTAAAGCCAGCCCACGAAATGTCATAGCCGAGCATTTGTATCTGTTAAAATAATAATATGTAAATACAGAATAATATGTAAATACAGAAAATCAATAAGGAATATATTTGCATACGTATCCAGTAGATTCTCAATTAGCGAGCCAAGCAAATATTCATTTTGTATGATGATTGATGATTCGATTGGATTGTCTCAACTAACACGAATTTGACTTGGCTGTCAATTTAGACTCTAACGAAGACTAAAACAGATTGAGCACTGGAATATGCTATCTTTTTCATTAAATTATTGTATATATATATATGGGATTATATATATGGGATGAGAGATGTGCCTTCCCACATTATTTAATACCACATATTCTGCTTTTGTTGAGGACCAACTTACATAGGTTAGCTTGGCCACTGCATTGCACTTGACGTTGATATTGTCCTGACGCAGTTCCTGCTTGATCTCTTCAATGCATTGAGCTATGTATTTGGCCTGAAAAAAACGTAAAAAAAAACAATATGGTGACAATTTAATTAGTAATGAAATGAAAGCGTGTGTGTGTTGAATGCAATAACAATTCAAAGCATGTCTAATCATATTGAGCTTTCATGGGCAATCTGCATGACCCAAGCCGATTGGCGAACCGAATCAGACACATAATAAAAAGGAAAAAGCAACAAAAATTAACCTGAGTCATATGCATCACAATTGTGCAGGGAGAGGAAGAAAGGGAAATGTCTTGTGCTATCAACTGAACTAAATACAATTGCAATGTCTATAGATTTATGCAAGTGTGTACATATCTCCGTAAATACATAGGTATATACACACGTACATTGGCGCGTACACAAATCAGCAATTTTTTTGCCGAAGCAACTGAAAATCAAAAATTACTGTTGCTGGAGAGTGGGTACAAAAGAAGCATGGATTATTCAGATAATTATTAAAACTGTTTAGTCAACCAGACTTTATATACATATGTATATGTACATGGGCGGCATCAGCTGAAAATGGTGCTGCTACGCAATAGAATAAAATGTCTTTGATTTGATAAGGAAGCGTAAGCTGAAAGACGTTAAGAAAGTTCGGCTTCGCAGTGACAGAACATTTTCATTGGTTGTGAGTGCAAGTGTCGGTATGCCTGTGTATGTGTGAGCTGCCACATCAAGGAAATGAACTGAAAGACATTAAGAGTACACGATATGAAGAGAGAGACAGAGAGTGGGAGAGGCGAAATGCCGCTAATTGAGTCAAGCTTCTGAGCCTTTGGCAGATTTTGACGACATACATATATATATTTATATATATATATATATATGTATGCAGACACACACACGACATCTATGCTAATGGAAATGAAATTTGACAGCTCATTAAGTCGTTGTGTTGGCTCATTATAAGCACAAAAACAACTATTTGACGTTGCGGCACTTGCCTCATTATCCTTATTATTTCGTATTCCGCGCACAAGGTCTGTCAAGTTTTTATCAAACATTCGTTCGAAATTTCCCTTCACTTTTTTTAACGCCATTTCGTCGACGTCGTCGTAGTCGCTGCGTGCGCTGCTATTGCTGCTCTCGTTGTTGTTGCTATTTTGTTTGCCTCCAGAGCAGCAATATGTTGGCTTCAAATTTGTAATTTAGCAACTCAACAATAAAAAAAAATACCAAGAGACAGTGGATTTAATGTGCCAGAGCAGCCGGTAGCCGTCAGCATTTATCTTTTCATTAGCTCTTTTGCTCTTGGTTTCTTGCTTTCGCACTTGCAAAAATCACTGCCAACGCGAAGTGCACACCAAATTCGCTGCGAATCCAAAGTTTTGCCACCTTTTGATTCTGATAAGCTGGTGAAATTGCTTATTTGTTTAACCGATTCTAACGTTTAATTATTTGCGGCAAGCGAGCTTCCTCAGCTTGCATTCTTGTGTTATTTCTTGCAATTGATTTTTAGTCGCCCTTTTACAAGTTTGTTGTGCTATTTGTTTATCGCCCACAAAAATATAAGTTACTGCCGATATCGTACGTGCTATCGATAAGCACAGCTTTGCTTCTACATCGATAGCTCTACAGGTATACGGTCGTACCGATAACCAACTTGGATTCGATTATCCCGCCAAAATTGTAAATGAAAGAAGTATATTCGAAAATGTTGGTTCACATTATTAAAGTCTTGCAAATTAAATTTTAAAATTCATAACCATTTATTTAGAATTTGTGAAGTATTTCAACAATTAAAATCGTTTCAATTAATTCAATCACATACTTCATTTTATATGCCATTGCTCTAATTTTTTTTTTTTTTTTAATGTACTCGTATATTATATTATAGATTAACAAACCATACGATAGCAATAATAATTTATATCAGACATGGATCAGAAAAATGCTAATCTTTTCGTTAATTGATTTGTCGCAGGCAACATTGTTGGATGTGCAGATAGATAAAACTGGCCACAAAACAGGCGCAGAAATTTTCAATGTAAAACAACATAATTTGGAAATTTATAATACTTTTGGCACTGCAAGCAATCGTAAGAAAAAAAAAAAAAAAAAAAAAACCTGTGCGTGTACTTTCCCTACCAAAATAGGACATCAGTAAGTATACGAATACTTTTATAGAGATACTTTGGCAATATTAAATTTTTGTTTTTTGAAGATCCAGGTAGCTAGCGTGCAGTAGTTAAATATTTGAGTTTATGTAATGAAATTGTAATGAAAATAACTGCCATCTACAGGACACCGCAACAATTTGAGGCCAAGACATTCAAACGTGGTCGTCGAGCTAAAACATTTGTTTCCTCACATGACAAATTATTCAAACAATTGTTGTTGTTGGCACTGGATTGATGTGTTTGCGGATTGATTAATTGTTAGTCCCACGTTAATGACACATGTCCCTGACGACCGTATTGTGGAGTTGGTTGTGGATACATGCTGTAGCGACCACCCATATGGTTTTTGGAATAACCATATACATTGCTCATGCGCCAATGCTCGAAGGTTAACGGCTTGCTCAGGTTTGTGTCCCGCTTCTTGTAATATTCGTTAAAGTCCAGACGAGTGCCAAAGAGCTGTAGATTGTGATCATCGCTAGAGTTAAGGGCTAGCAAAAATCCACCAACTGCTTTGGCATAGGAGCCGGCGAAGCCTTCAAGTGTCCGACAGCATGTTAAGATCTTTTGCTCGAACATCTTGCGCTCCTGGTCGCGTTCCATCTTTTGCTCCGTAGTCACACCGAAGCGTCCGGTCCCTTCTGATTCAGCAATTGCTCTTTGCATTTTTTCGCGTGCCTCCAATTCTGCGAAACATTCCTTGTAAAAGTTTTCCTGCCAATTTTCTAGTGAAATTATATTCTCATAAACCACTTCCAGATGACTCTCCATATTCGTCGAGGTGTTTACAAAGCACCCAACGCTGATCGCTTGCAAGAACTTGGAGTGCGCATCGAGTATATCATCCAAAGCCTTCGCCTGCTGCATTCGCTTCTGCAGTTCCACCCAATTGCATTCGATCACCTCAAAGAGCACATAGTATTGCATTTGATGAACAAAGTGCATAATTTCGGATGTGAACAAGTGCAATCTGTAGGTGGCTTTGGAAATCTCATCGTGTAACGAGCGCAGTGCCTGAAAAATATGTATAGAATTTTTAATATAAGAGAATATCAGATGCAAATGTTATTTGTAGTTTTAGTAGTTTAACTGTAATCCCGTAAGCTAGTGTATGAATAATTTTTATTTAAACTAGACACCGGCTATCGATATTGCTATCGATAATATTTACAGCGTGTGAAGCAAGACTGAGCTGAATAATAGCAGCGTTTTTATCAATTGTTTACATATGTGATTAAACAACTGCGACTGTGTCTTATTTGATTCGCTACTCTGCAATGGCTTCGTCAATTTTTAGGGATTTGCCAGCCGAGCACCCACGTCACTTAATACCTGCACTATGTGCGCAATTCTACAATCTTGGCTGGGTCACCGGCACTGGCGGCGGCATGAGCATTAAATACAAGCAAGTCTATCAATGAATATGTATATTGAGATAACTCGTGAATGTCTTTTGAAATAGCAATGAAATTTATATCGCACCATCGGGCGTACAGAAGGAGCGTATGCAGCCAGAGGATTTGTTCGTCCAGGACATAGATGGCAAGGATTTACAATTGCCGCCAGAGATCAAGGGCCTAAAGAAGAGCCAATGCACGCCTCTCTTTATGCTGGCATACAGGCATCGCAATGCCGCCGCCGTCATCCATACACATTCCCAGCACGCGGTCATGGCTACGCTGCTCTGGCCAGGCAAAACGTTTCGTTGCACACATTTGGAAATGATTAAGGTGCCAGAATTAGCACTAGATCAAGTGCCAGTGCCATGTTATTTGAATATTGCTGTACATAGCTTTTGTAATCTCTTTTTTTTAGGGCGTCTACGACGAGGCTGATAAGCGATATTTGCGTTACGACGAACAACTGGTCGTGCCCATCATCGAGAATACTCCTCACGAACGAGACTTAGCCGACAGCATGTATGCTGCGATGATGGAATATCCCGGATGTAGTGCCGTACTTGTGCGCCGTCACGGCGTCTACGTATGGGGTCAGACGTGGGAAAAGACCAAGACTATGTGAGTAACAAACTACATATATGATTTTATAATATAAATAATATATGTACATTTCTTCAGGTCGGAGTGCTATGACTACCTATTCTCCATTGCTGTCCAGATGAAGACGGCCGGACTTAATCCAGAGAAGTTTGAGAACGCATAAAATACTTACTAAAAAAAGCTTTAATCAAAATTGAAAGTTGTTAAGCTGTATACAATAAATACTGATTATAAAACAGGTCTATATGTATGTATTCATTGATTGCTGCTATATTTAAGCTTTTGTATATGTATATATATAATTGCGTATCCAATAGTTTATTGCAAGAAATGGTTTACCGCAGCAAACCGAAATCCATTAATCTCCAACGCTTATCTATATCCACATGTAGTATTTATGATCTTCAAAATGATGGCGCACTTTGTGCGCAGGGCGAATACAGAGCAGCAACATTTTGGCTCATGTTATTTAACAGTACGCCAAATGACAGACAGAGAGAGCAAGAGAGGAGAGTGCAAACTCCAACGCAAACTATCGATTTTTTTATTAGTTACGTGTGTGTGTGTGTGTGTGTGAGTTAGGAAATGAATGAGTATCGAGAGTGAGAAAACGTGAGCAAAGCTAAATTAGAAGAGAAAAAAGCACATAAATATCAACGATTGCCGTTGTTTGTTCATTACTTGACGTTTTTTCTTTCAGGTGTAAGCACTCTGACGCACTGTTAAATCCAATTTCGCATTATATATAACACTTATTCGTTGCTTTTTATTTTTTAATTAACGAAAGCGTAGTCCAATCAAACGAGAAACATAATAATGTCGTTGCAATCAGACGCCGTGTTCCAGAAAATCATCGATGGACTGAAGGATAATGCTGCCAAGGCAAAGGCTGTCAATGGAGTATTCCTGTACAAAATCACCAAGGACGGCAAAGTGGTCAAGGAGTGGAGTAAGTCATTAAGCTCAATATTCGCGTCTGCCAATTACACGTCTGTGCTAGCAAAGTTCAAAGTGCAGGCAAATAGCGCGTACTTCAGCCCTGGCTGCTACCGCAGCAGCTACTGCTGTGCTCATTGAAAATCTAGTTGCTTAACTCAACTTCATTTACAGCTCTCGACTGCAAGAGTGCCAAGGCGTACGAAGGACCCGCACAGGGCGTCAAGGTCGACACCACACTGACGGTTTCCGACGAGGACATGGTTGACATTGCCCTCGGCAAACTCAATCCCCAGGCAGCGTTCATGAAGGGCAAGCTGAAGATTGCCGGCAACATCATGTTGACCCAGAAACTGGCGCCCCTGCTGAAAACGGACGCCAAATTGTAAACTGGCATTTGCCGCTTTCACAACAAAACGACGGCACATTCCCCAGTTTCTATGTTTTGCACGTTTGTTCGTAATCGCACATTACTTTTGTTGTCATAATTACGATACTCCAGTCGTATTTCCACAGTATGTGTGTTTCTGTTTCTTATATTTTTTTTGTATGTTTATACTATGTGTAATTAGAAAATAATACATAAGCCTAAAAGTGGAATCTGTGCCTGATTTATTATTTCATTAATTATATTTAGATATATGTATAAATAGCTAGCAATTAATATGGAACAGGAATGTGTACTTTAAACCCATTCTCCGATACCCGGATACCGATAGCCTAGCCCTTATCAGAACTTAGGACGGCAATGGCAAGTATACAGCACTGCCTCAGCAATTTTCAATGACACGGATTAGATTGCGAGCTAATCTTATCCATAGCAAAACTGCTTAAATTTAAATTGTGAGGTGGGGGCTTATAGCTCGCAATTAACATTTGGTCTTCTTTATTACACATATAACCTGTACTCGTTGTACGAGAAGGGTAGAAAGCTTCCATGCAGCTGTCTCTACTTATCATATTGTATTTAATCTGGTCTACCTACTGAAGAACTTCGATCTATAGACTCGTAGCTTCTTTCTACCGTATGCAATGATCAGGTTTGATTCATCGGCAATTCGGCCCATATCGATATCTTCTGTGTCAACATCGATAACATTTTAAAAATCTTTAGAATAATTTTTCCAGTGTGGGATTCATGGGAAAAGTTATGGATAATCCATCCTAATAATAAAAAAAGCTCACCTTGGCATTGCCCATTTGTATTTTCCAAATTTTCGTAGACAGTACGAATTCCATATGCTTGATGCGCCAAAGCGGCTTGAATAGGGCCTTGTATGTGGGCATTGCGGGCTCCAACATGGTAGCCAACGGTCCACGCACCGTGTATTGCAGTGAGATGACATCCCAACCGCAATCGCCGGGATATGGCGTTTTGACCACAACATCCAAGTGATTCAGTATGTCTGGATCGTCGTACTGGGCGTTTGTACAGCGCAAAGCGGCATCCAGCATGGCAGAGAGATCATGTGAGTATATTTCGGTACCAATCTTCTCCAGCTCATCCCTGCGAAATCAAATAAATTTAGAAACTGGATAATTTTTGAAATTTGTTCTTTCACGTACTTCATGTTCTCAATGAATATGCTGACAAAGTCGCCCTGGCCAAGCAACAGATACCGACGCATGCCCTGCAGATGATCCAATAGCTTGTGTGGGCCAACCATAATGTCCAGCACATGTTTGGATGTTTGCGAATAGCATGTCTCGATTGCCGCATGCCAGGTTGTATCCGGAACATACGAGAAGATGTGGGAAACTAAATGAAATTCGAGCCGAAAAGAATTAAGGACTGATATCAAAGTATTTGACTTAATTTAGACTCACCATGATTATCAATTACAAACTTCAGCTCCTTGCGATCCTTAACAGCTTCCTCCACCTTGCATATCTCACGCAAAAAGTTAATACTCTTGCCGGTCTTAAGTATCTTATCGGCAAGCTCAAGAGTGACGAATTTGGGCAACATACTGTGGCGTAAGCGAAACTTATCGTGCCACAGACGATCGGCGCCGACCTCGTCAATTGATTCGATGAAGAACTCCCCGTGGCTATCCTCGATGCCGCCTTCGAGCATCCACTTTGAGATCATGCGCACCAACGGGGCACAGCACACAGTTAACAGATCTGTGGCTAATTTATTTACCATGGGGTCCCCATTATTTAAAAATTTATAGATCACGGATGCTAAGTCGCCGCCCTTCTTCATTTGGCAGGCATCGGCGATTTTTGTAAGCCATTGCATTCGACGAAGTGGCTCCATATACCAGCAAAGGAGCTTGAATAGGGTAAGCTGCTCCGGCTGTCTGTCCAACCAGCTTTTATCGCGATCAACATAGTCTCGCATCTGCGCCTCCCGATAGCAGTTCAGCTGATCCTGCAAAGCAGCCACGTGGCCATGAAATTCACTCAGCTCCAGCTTCAACTTCGCCATTAGCGCCTGACCCATGCTGCCCATCGCATTATAGCCGGTCGTTGTGTTGGAAAACTTGGTGATCCGATCATGATAATACCCTAGCTCGGAAAGACGCAAGAGCATGCCAGCCTGCACACTCGAAATCGACTGCATGCTGAGCGGATCGAGTTTGAAGCGTCCTGTAATAACGTCCTTTTTAAGATATTTTCCCTGTACGCCCAAAAACGCATAGATCGCATTCTGGACAACATTGTAATCGGTATTGGTGTTATTTTGCTTTGCTATCTCAACAACATAGTTTGGCAATGGTACGCTGCCAAGTCCAACGCTATTCTGTGTCGAGTCGTAGCTGCTAGGCTTCACGGAGACACCATTCTTGTTGCCATTTAGACTTATGCCATTCGACTGAAGGGTGGTGCTGCACGAGCTACGGATCTTGCTTTCCGTTTTAGGCCGCGGAATTGACGCCTGTTGTCCATAATCCACCTTTCCATACGATGTATCATTTTCCAGACTAAACAGGATGAGATTCGCTAGCAGATCTCGCATACGATGATCTTCAATCTGCAAAAAATTAAAGTTAAAATATGGCTTGGTAATACCACTAAATATATAAAATTTGTGTAATCCTTATCTATGTATCCGTTAGTAAAATCAACGTTTATCATTCTTTTCTGCTTTTAAAACATTGAATTGAATTTTTTTTGCTTTAAAACAACTTTAAGTCTTCGGACAGAAATAGATCGAATTAAGAATACAAATATAAGCAAATCTAATCGTACATAAATTTTGATGATGTTTCCCCACATGCCCAATTTCCAGCGAGTTTGAAATATAGCATAGTATTCTTATTTTGAATATGAATAAGAGTTTGGGTGATGTGTGCGTCATACAATTGAATCATATAACTCACCTCGCAGGAGGCCACAACGTAATGCTCGTGGAAGACGGAGCCAGGCTTGTCCTCGTCTCCCCATATCGGATTCGACTCCAATATTGTCATAATCTTGTCCAAGCAAATTATCTCTGGCAATGGCGGTGTACTATCAAATATATCGGGGCATTTTCGTATGTACTGCAGCGCGAGGGGCACCAATCGGTCTGGGGAATGGGAAGTAAAATAGAAAGATATCATATAGCTGTCGAGTGATTAAAGTTCTCTTATTTACCGAGCAATTCTTGCGAGTCCTTGGGATGAACGCCCTCTCTGAGCTGTGAGATGAGCCCCTTGAATTCGGTTGCAACATTATTGCTATCTGTGTGGTTGTTTGAGTGAGGCATTGTCTTTCCACAATAAGTTATATATATAGATATTTATAAGGGACGCGCGCGTTCGGGATTCTATGAAATTAGGCGGTGAAGGCGAAACAAAAATAAAAAAAGGAAAAAAAAAAAACAACTGCTGGTCGAATGCCTCAATAATGCAGCTAAATGGTTCTTAGTTACGCCCTTGCAGAGAATTCCTCAATTCACATGCCTAAAATGACAGCTTAAATGAAAAACTAAAGCGTTAAAGCAAACTAGTAGACCACTATTTATTAATATTGATAGGTTAGGCTCGCGTTTTGAATTTGTTTGCTGCCAAACAATAAAGAAAAAACGAGGGATCCTAAACAGTCATGAGCTGAACTACTTGCACTAGTTCGCAAAATACTCATTTAAATTGATTGCCCTCGCAAATCGACATGTTTCAGGAAAATTAAATACTGACTTCATAATAATATGATAATCCAAAAGTATTCGTCTTACAGGCAATAAATTTTAAAATAACAAAAAGAGTATTTACATATAATATTTCGTTCCGATATAAATATATATTTTTTTTGATAAGTTGTCATTTGCAAAATTAGGCATATTCGTTACAAGTAACGGGTACTTAAATGTCAACTAACTATTGAACAACCACAATAAATTTAAATGGCATCGTTAAGCAATCTGAAAGAAATTCCTTCGGTGTCGTCGCCAACGAGTGTGGGACACGGTTATAACTATGTACCTGAATTGGACCAATATCCAAAGATTAACCTAAAGAATGAACTCATCAATCCACCAGCTAACCGCATCTCAATCAGCCACAGCTTCATACCGGTAGAAACAGAAAGCGTGCCAAAGCGCATTTCGCGGACCTTTTTCGATGGCGGCTTTTGGGAATCGTTGACAGAGGCGCGCAGCGAGAAGACGCGTGAGCAGGCGCCAGTAATAAGCAAAGCTGCCGATTTCATTGCACATATGCTAGAGCTCTACAGCAGTTTCAAACTAAAAATATTTCCGCACACACAGCAACTGAGCGCCGAGCGAATTGCTCAATATGCAGAGACGAGGTATTTTATATTATTTTATTTTAATCTTTTGTACCTATTAATGGCCAATCAATTATAGAGACTGGATAAACAGTTCTGTGCGGTACATTGCATGGCACGTGCATGTCTTTAAGCTGGCCGTAGCCGGCATGGATGACGTCGTACGCATCTATGGCAAGACAACGGAAAGTCATGGCGGCATAGGCCACGTCCTGAAGAGTGCAACGCAAACTCAGATCACATGCATGGCCTGGCGACCGCTGTGCGCCTTTGAGCTGGTGGTTGGTTGTAGCCAGGGCTTGTGCTTTTGGATAATTGACAACAATTTGCACTTGGGTCGCACTATCAATCCCAGCTATACGTTGAAACAGTACGTCAATCGACATCCCTTGCCTGCCATAACTTAGCTTCTGTTTGTTTTCGCAGTCCGAGTAATCTACCGATTAGCTCGCTAAAATGGAGCAAGGACGGCTCATTGCTGGCCAGCTCGTCCATTGGCGACCGCGCCATTCTCATTTGGCATCCGGATAGCAAGAGGGTGAAGCCACTGAAGCGCCTCGGTCCACCGGGCTCGTTGCTGAGTTGGTCACCAAACAACGAGTGGATCTTTGCGGCAACTGTAGATCGAGTGTTTCGCGTATGGAAATGCCACAACAAATGGACTTCGGATCGCTGGGTGTGCGACGGAGGCAACGTACAGGCCTGCTGCTGGTCACCCTGTAGCCGGTTTTTGCTATTTGTGAACACTGCAGATCCTATCTTATATCGTCTTCAGTTTGTGCAGCTGATTCTTATGAAATGTAAGTCCAAATCAACATAACTCTTCAAATTTACGGGTGCGTTCAGCAGCGTGCTTGTCCAGAATTGCTTGCAAGCACGCGCTACAAAGCTTACCCGAGAGCAATGGCAAAACTGGTTAGGTTGGCATGCAACAGGTAGGCGACTGCTTGAGCTTCCAGATCGTCTGTATAATGCTGTCCACAATATTTATGTCAATTCAGTTTTCAATGGAAGTTTATATTTGGAGTTTTGCATTGTTTCCCTAGCGAAAGCGGATGATAAGGAGGTGCTGCCCGTAGCCGATCTGAATGCGTGTAGCTTGGACAGCAGCAACCAAACATTCATTGGCGGCACTGCGCAACAGCTGGTGTGGGATCCGCACGGCAAATATGTCGTTATCACGTTCAAATCGACCAATTCTATAGCCATCTTCCGCACCTACATTCAGAAGTACGACCTACAAATATCCGGTGGCTACTACTTAAATGGCCAATCACCGTCGGAGTATCCCAGCTTCATCAGCTTCCAGCCGTTGAACAAGGATAACGATCGCTCGGTGCTGACCATTGGCTGGTCGACTGGCCGCATTCAGTTCTATGGCCTAGATTGATTAAGTCCAATCAAACCGCGTTTAATTATTTTTATATATATATTTGGTTTAATAAGCGTTAATAAAGGTACACAAAATAACATTGTTGGAATTAAAATAACATTCCGCCGACAAAGTAGCATTTGATCTTGTGCTAAAGTTTGACTTAGATCCTAATGGTCTTCGTTAGTGGAAAGTACAAGTAATTGACAAATCATAAGCTGAGCTGAAATTATTGAATAGTGGTAAGAATATATTGAGTGGGTGCTTGCAAAACGGGTAACAGCTTGTAACAGCTCTGATCGCGCACAAGACCAAATTTGTCGCGTTTTAAGGTTATTATGGATATATAATACATATATATATATATATAATTCAATATTCAAGTATCTAACGACTTGCGCACATACATGTACGCTTAAGTATATATACATATAAATATGCTTAAAAAGCATATACAATCAACAGAACAATTAAGTTAAACGGATATCAAACATAATAAGGATACAAAAGGCGTATGCGGGATCACATCTCGAACAAATACTAAAAACTACTGGTATGTGTGTATGTATGCGTGTGTGTGTAGTGCTTGGTGTGCTGTGCAGCTCTTGTTTATACTTAGTAAAGATCCAAGTTGGGTTTATATTGGTCCCGTGTGCCGTAGGGTACTTCTATTTTTAGATAAGTCCAAAGAAATAGCCCAGCGCCTGAGCAGCTCGTACGCGCACCGTCACCTGCTCATCCTTGAGTAGTACAGCAATCTTTCCGGCCACGGATTCAGTCTGTGCATTCCGCTCGCTTAGGAAATTGTGCAATATGCCTGCGTGTGCAAATGTGGTTAATAGATATTAGATAATATCAAGTCACAGCTGAGAGACACCCACCGATGACAATAGCTGCACTGCCACGTACTTCTGGCCACTGGCTGCGCATCTTGGGCATGCACGAGTCTATAAAGTCCTGAATGTGCTCCGTGAGTTCCAGTGCCTGTTCAATGAGTTTAGAGCAGCATTAGCATTATTATTAGTAAGATCAACGCTGATGATCTAGCACTTACGATCACTTTGACAAAGTCGACAACAAAGCTGTTGTAGTTGAGCTGATCGGCATCACTGAGCAGCTGCTGCTGCGCGATCTCGTTGACGCGCACCGCGCGCAACAGGCGACAGACGCGGCGCAAGGTGCCCTTGCAAGCGCTCACAATGGTCGGCTCACTCTCGCTAAGATGCAGGAGTAGTGGGAAGAGGTTGGCAAGAAGCTGTTCGCGCAAGGCCTCCATCGAAGAGGTAGGCGAACTGCTTCCATCGTCATGCTTCGACTCGCACAAGTCTCCAAATAGAATAATTGCCGCCTCGCGCATCTCCATCGAGTAGCTGCCAAAGAAGGGCCGTATGCGTATGGCCAGCGAGACATGGAATGGCTCAACACGATCACTGGGCAGAGCCTGCAATATACGGGAGAGACCGCGCATGCTCTCTAACGGTATATTGATAAGGCAGTCGCCAACGGTGTCGTCCACACCCGTGAGCAACGCCTGAATCGCAATCTCCGAGTAGCGCGGCGCCTCGTGCTCACCCAGTTGACCCACATAGCCCATGCCCTGCAGGCTCAGTCCTCGTACCACAGCATTGGGATCGCTGAGAGCGCCGCCGAGATTCAGCATCAGGCAGCTGACCAGCTCGCCGCATGGTTTGAGCGGCATTAGCCGCGAGAATAGGCCGACAGCCGCGACGCGCTGGCCATCATGAGGCGAGGATACATATTTACTCAAGGCATTAACCAGCTGACGCATTCCTGGGCTGGTTAGCTGCAGTTGATTGGCTAAGCCAATGGCCATGGGGGTCAACAGCTCAATATAACTGTGCCAGTCGGTGCTGGCCGCGAGCTGCGTGTTCACTGTCAGCACCGTGGCAATTTGCTCCATCTCCAGGTTGTTGAGGAATGCTTGGAACGTTTCGAGCGCTATTTGGCAGGGGTTGAGTTTGATCAGCTCCTTGTTGGGTACAAAGCCAAACTTGCTAGACGACTTGTTCGGTTGGCTGGGGCTTCCCGGCGGTGCCATAGGCATAGGCGGGGCCAGATTTGTATAGCTGGACAACGAGGTCAACAGCATGCTGAATATATCCGCAAATCGCGCTTTCAGTTGCTGCACGATCAAAATCGAATATTAATGAAAAATTAAGAGCTCTTGGATTCTACGTCCACCTACACCGTGTATATCCTTGCAGGGCATCATCTCGTGCATGGCACAGAATATAGCAAAAGGCTGCGCGCTGGCCAATCTCTGGCGATCGTTTGATATGCTGCTCCCATCCTGCGGCTCGCACAAGCAGGCACCGCTTAGCAGCTGCAGAAAGTTATCCAGCATCAGCCCAGTGAGCTCCGTATCATTGCACACTAGATGCCAGTACTCGACCAGATGCTCGTCGTACGGCAGCGGCTGCTGCAGCATCTCTGCGCACACAAGCTTCGGATGGTGCTTGGTCAGGGCCACCAAAGCTTTCAGCACTCCCGACTTGGCGCGAGGCACATCGCACAACTGCAGCGCCAAGAGACTGCCCTTTACCAGATCGGGTATCGCATGGAATAGCTCCGAGCCCTTCTGCTGTATGAAGAATTTCAAGACAACGCTCGCCCCAATTGTGGAGCTCTGTTCTGGGTCGCGCAGCGACTGCAACAAAGTTTTACTGCAAAACAAAGGTTCAATTATGTTAGCTTGAGTATGCCTCTTCCCAGATAAGATATTCCTTAATTGTTAAGACTGACTGAAAACAATACATACGATAAGGATAAAATCCACAATAACTGGATAGTTTGAGGTGAAAGTATTTTAATTTACATACTCTAATAGTCATAGAGCAGGAAATGAAAATCAATCTGATATATTCATTGCTTTAAGCTGTATCTATGCCCAAATTGTCACTAAATCCCAACTGGATGTATAGAATTCCGTAGCGGAGATCTTAGCATCCCTCTATGCCAGAAGCATACTTTGTGAGACGGATAAATTGAGAATTACATGAGTAGGAACGAGATAGCAGCAGGTTATATTTCGTTTGTTTTAATGCACTAAACGCATTCGGGACGAAATGTTTGTGTGAAAATGTATATAACAGGAAGTGTCAGGATGACGTCACGCATTGCGAATAAACGTCCATAATTCATATTGGTAACCCATTGCAATTACTTATTATTAGAGTATTTAAATGTACTGTAGAGGTGGATGTGAGAATTCAATTTCCATTAATTAACTTTCTCAAATTAAGAGCAAAAACGCATAGAGATTTCAAGTATGGACAAGTAGATACATCTGTTTGTTCCGCTCTGAACCTATCATTAAGAAAGTTCATCTAGAACAAAGGTTATTCAACAAATAAGATTTCGTTCTAAAGCTCATGAGCGTAGCTTCTCGTAAAGTGGAGCGACTGAAAACTTGCACGTGTGTTTTCGTAGAGATCTAATAACAAAATTGAGTCTTAAAACACAAACATTAAATGTTTCAACTGAGATAATTATAAAATATACGTGAGAGAAATATAGTGTAGCTTTCTATTTAAGAGCCCTAGAAGGCATACATTTGCGCTTAAAATGAAATTTAAGTTCAGAGTCAAGCTGAAAAGTTACTCAAGCTGAGGCCCGAAATGACCGATTATACAAATAAGTGAATGTTCTTAAACAGGCAACAGATTGTAGCAGTATGAATAAAGAGTCCATGTCTATGCAACACCAACATATAGGAGGAAGAAGAAAGCCAAGACCAAAAATGACGTGGTGGACGCTTTTTTGGAGATACTGACCAGAATTGCAAATACTGAAAGCTGGAAATGCGTTGCGCTATAATCTTGGCAATGTCGCCAGCTAGATTATAGATTTGTTTAGGCTCGTCCGTGATGATGTGCTCCTTGATGGATTCAATCTCCTTCAGCCACTCGGCGTTGCTGTCGATGCTGGCAATAGTCAGCGTCTCGTAGATGCAAGCGATTTCTAGCGTCTTTTGGAGTATGTCTACCGAGACCTGACGCACAGTCCCGTTCGAGTCGATGCACCGCGGCACAATCTTGCCCAGCATTTGGCCCGTTTGGTTGAACTTTGAGGGTGCCTCACAGCCGCCAATTTTCATGGACTTAATGTAGACTTCCAGTGTGTTATTGAGCACGTGGCTCGCGCAAATGCGCACCTCAGAGTTTTTGTCACGCATCCAACACTCCAGTATGCCAATGATTAAGTCAAGCGTCGAGGGCGATGCATCCAGCTCGACAATAGCGCGCACCAAAGAGTTGAGCTGCGGAAGCGACTCGTTCAGATGCTTGGCTAGAAAGCTGTTGTGCTCATCTTCTTCCTGTGAGTCAAACTTCATTTTCAGCTGCCGAGCGCAGCCGAAAAAGTTTTTACAGGCTATTTCAAAGATAACGCTGCCGTCGACACACTCGGAGCTATCGCTGCCGCCTGTCGTTAAAAATGTAGGGATATAAAATGCGTAAGAATCGACTTCACGCTCAACCTCCAACCTTTTACTCACCGATGCGTATGAAGTCTGTGCCCAGCTTCAGGATAGTGGGGAGCAGAGGCAAATCGGTAAAGGGCGACTCAATGGGTATGTTAAACACCGTTTCCATGATTTGTTTGCGATGCTTTAGCGATGCTGGCAGCTGCTCTTTGGTGACAATAAGCTGGTTGCAAATGCTGAGCAGTGTCTGGAGTATGGCGGACATAATGGTTTGGTCCTTGTGGCCGGCCAGCTGTATCATTAGGAAGTTGAGCATGGCATCGTCCAGATGCTGCAGCGATTGCAACGGATCCGCCTCGTCCATGATGCGGCCAAATGCTTTTACCACCAAAAGGTTACTCTTGTAGTTCTCCAGCTCCTTGTGCGTATCTTTAATAAAATGTAAATTGCTGAAGAAGCCTGTCGAATGCTTGCGGCCACCCATTAGTGCCAGTTCAGATAGCTTTTTGATCACATGTGCCAAGTGCTGGCGTGCTATATAGCCGAGGGCACGAGCGCAGGGTTCGATGCGTTGCTCGTACTCTGCGTGCTTCACGTGCTTGTCGAGACGCTCCTGTCTTGCCGTCGTCACTATCAAATCGATCTTCGTATGGATGCAGGCGACGTCGGTCACCTGGCAGAGAGTCAGCGCCACCGATTGCAGCAGCATGCCGCGCTCGGCGCTCAGATCGGGCAGCTGCCACTCCGAGTGCGGCAATTGCATGGGATATAAATACATTTGATCTGCTAGCTTGACTGCCAGGCGTTGGGGGAATCGCTCATCGCGCGTAACCAGAAACTCGTTCGTCTCAGTTACAAAGTCCTGTAGCTGCTGTAGATACGCCTGCGGCTTGTTAATGTGCAGCAGCATGTCGGACAAGCGACGCTCCCAGAGCTCTTCCAGAGCTGGATTCAATTGCGGGTAATAATACTTGAGAAAGCTTAATATGTTCGATGCTCGCTTGATGCAGTGCTGATTGCCCAGCAGCGCAAGACAGCGGGCATAGATGCTATCGGCACTTGGAACGATCACTTTGCTGCGCTTAACCGACGCACCGCGATCCTCACTCCCGACCGCTCCCTCTACGCCAGCTGCCGCTGGCAACGATGGCTGCTCCTCATCGCTAGCTATGTCATACTCTATGTGCGGCGATTTAGCAAATAAGCTGGCCAAGCACTTGGCCAGATTGCCACAAATGTCAGTATAGTCCAGCAGCAGAAAGTAGTTGAGAAGCTCTCGCTTAAGCAGCTCGTCCAGGGTGCCCACGGTCGAAGCGAGCATGAAGAGAGTGTTCTCGCAGCTGAGTACCAGGGTGGCGTGTTCCTCCGATGTGCCGTGCTCCTGGCTTACTTTGCTGTATTTGCAGCTGTGCCGCACTACAAACCATACGAACTCCTTGTCCCGTATAAATGACTTCTGAGCTAGGGCTACAATCGTCTTCAGCAGCGTGAGCTTCATTTTAATGCTGCGCTCAGCCAGTATCAGCTGCTTTAGGCACTCGATGAGCGCCTGGATGCGACTCTCGATGTGAACCGCACAACTGTTGAGCAGGTGCGTTAATATGAGCAGTGATTTTATCCGCTCTCGTTCGCTGTTGTTACGCAGATGGATGAGCAGCGTGTCCATTATTTTTGCCGCATAGCTGCCGGCCAAGAGGTGAAAACAGCGCAAGACCTCGTAGTGGCCTTTAACCGTCTGCGGCTTCTCGTAGTCCGGATAGACGCAGACCAAATCGAACAGGTGTGTTATGAGCGTATCGACCACACCATCCAACACTTGGGCGTGCATCGAGAGATTTGTTTTCAGCACCGAACAGAGGAATTGTGTCACGGCATTGCGATCGACGCTGCGCCGATAGAGCGCTAGTATTTGAGGCACCAACCGCGGTGCCTGATCCAATATCCGGTCGCTAGATAGCAAAGGATACATGCTGGATAGCGCCTGCAGTATCTCCATGCACACCTTGGGCTCGCGGGAGTGCAGCCACTGGTTGAAGAGTACGTCGTATGCAACACTGATCTCCGTCGCGCAACTGGCTGCTGCTTTCGTTTCGCCTGTAGGCGTGTTAGTGCCGTGCTCTAAGAGCGCCTCACTGAAGCGTCCGATTGCATAAGCGTACGCGAGCTTGACATGGTCCTGCTTAATGCCACCCAAATGCGGCAAAGAGCCAGCTAGTATTGTCTTGATGTGTGGAACCACACCTGCTGTATTGGCCATGGCCATTTGGCCGAGGCACTGCATCAACATAAAGTGCGGCACATTGCCCGATGAGATGCTGTGCGCCTGCAGTGCTTCAACGACCATGTTGCAGTCGTCGCCGCGGCCAATGCACACTAGTATATGCAGCGAGGGATTCTGTATCAATGGCACATGCTGATCCACACTGCGTGTGAGCTCCTCGATGGCCAGCGCAATTAGCTTTTCATTGGCGGCTGTTGGCAGTGGTGTCTCTGACCCAACCACTTGATGGATGCAACTGAAAACGTATTAAAGAAATTAGTAAATCAGCAGAAGCTTGATATAATCGCATCCACTTACTCCAACAGCATGGAGACCGTTTGTTCGCTAAGCTTGGGGTTTTTGGCGCGATAGTCAGTCAGTATGAGCGTGGCACGTAGTGGATGAGTCTCCATGATCTTCACAATCGCCTGCTGCATGGCTTGCCGAACGTGCTCATCCTTGTCTGTCAGCCCATCAAATAAGCTGTACATCACGCCTGTGGAATGCACAACAAACAATGTGTTAACGGGGGCGTTTCTCAATGAGATTGCAGCTCAAATACAAATCGAACAGTGCTGCTTCGATTAGCTGGGACGGCGAAAAGAGATCAGTTACATCATGCTATAGTAAATATGTAAATATTTATGTATAGACATACATATCTATTTATTTATTTGTATGGCCATCAAGTTGGCTTAGTATTTCGAGCAGATTAGGTATACGTTTACTTTATGAGAGAATTTGATTTTCTGCATTGTAGCTCATAATTCATATAATGGAAGTGGTTATATAGAAAGAAATAGTAATATTATTTCCATAGATAATAATTTATCATAGTATAGATTGTAGCAATAAAAAGATACAAAATTGGAAAACTAAATAAAAAATCATCAAATTTAAAATCAAATTTGCTTCTAAATTCTATTTCTAGGCATTTGGCGACTTTTTGAATTTGTTGGGTGAAAAGAATATAACAAGTTATAGTTAACAAATTTATGTTACAATTTCATTTAAGATTTAGAGAATATATGAAACTCTATTCGAAATAAATCAAATATTGGGAAATATACAGACTTTAATAAAAACGTTGAGTTCAACTATATTCGGCTTTATTATACTATGTACTCGAACATATGTATGTATGCACATATGTACATACATTTTTTTCTCTTTTGCTGCCTGTAAAAAACTTAAACCATTTTTATAACAAAAACACGATATTAACATTATTTTCGCTAGCTTCATAGATAATTGCTATCAGGTGGCTTAAATAAATATCACATACTTATTTTGTATTAAAAAGTGTATATATGTATTCGTGTACGCATATGTACGAGTATATAATCTGGACTAATCTGTCTGAGGGGGATATCTCATCAATAGAACCATTAACATTAACATTGACAGACGGATGAGTGAGCTACTTCTGATGAGGCTCAAGCTCAAAGTCGACTCGCGTTTGCAAATGGGACTCAAATAAAAATAGCTCAATCAACAGGTCACACATAAACACGCTTATACATGCACATGCATGGTTGTGTGCGTATATGGGTGTATGTACGTGTGTGGGCGTACGTGTACATATCCCCCTGCTAGGATAAAAGAGCAGCTAATGCGTAGTTTTATTTATAGATTCGGCTTGTGGGCAGGAGCTGAAAGCCATTCAGTTTGGTTGCCTGCTTGCTCTCTAGCTTTGTTGATAAAAGTATCCCCAGACGAAGTGACCGTTAGTTAAATATGTGTATATTATATATATATACATATATATACATCCATGAATGCTTGTATATGTATGTTTACATGCTGGCTGGTGTGTCATGCATATGAAAATAAACATATACACATGCATACATGTATAAGCTTATATATATACGCATATGTGTATGTAGGTGATTCGAATAAATGTATACATATGTATATACATATGTATGTATGTAAGTGTAATTGGCATATACCTTCTAGAACTGTGGGCTTATCTTCATTGGATGTTGCAGTTGCAGCTCCAGCTGCCGCTGTAGATGAAGCGCCCGATGGACTACGCTGGCGTTTGTCCATCTTTTTAGTGGAGTTGCGTGTTCTCTTCCACTTCTCCAGTTTGGCGAATGTGGTTTTCTATTTGGTTTGCGTTTGGTGAAGTTGAATTTCACAATGCTCTCTACTGCCGACGCTCAGCCTCAGCAGTGAGCAGCAACAAGTTTGTTTTTGCAGCCTTCTTTTAATTGGGAACTTTGATTTGCAATTTAAGGCTTCTCTTGCGTTTTCAATGGGGCACAATTTGTTCGCTAGCTGCCACAGCAAAATCAAAATAACAGAAACAACAAACGTCTTCGCTTGCGCTGTAATTACCCCGTTGTCGAGACTATGAAATGCGAGTGTTCGGCGCAAATGACGTTTTGATAAATAAAATTTGTGGTTGTTGGTGGTCGTGGTCGACGTCGTCGTCGTCGTCCAACCGCGCAGCGAAGCGCAGGCGAGTTGTGTAGTTTGCAACTGTGTGAGTGGTTGGTGTGACGTTGGCATGAATCAGACTGTGGACGCAACGTCTACACGCGCGATTGAGTTCGACACAATAGTTATTAAAAAGCCTGAAATTAGCATTTGTTTTGTTTTTTATGCAATTATATTGCTACGCGCGGACAGCACCGATGTCTAAGCAACTCTGTAATTGCCAACGATATTAATATATCGATTTGTAAAACCAAATAAAGGCTAATAACAGTCAATTTTACAAGATCACTCGATAGCTCGCCTATCGTTGCGCTGAATTTCAAAAGTTTACGAAACAAAAGTTTATGGAAGTTTCTAACGGAAAATCTAACATTACAGTTTAAGAATGGTCATAAAATATTGAATTGCAAGTAAACTCATTCTTTGAATTAAATTTCTTAAAAATAAACTCTATAGGTTTTGAAGCAATAACCACTAATGTCACTAATGTGTTAACATTAATCACTATTAAAACGTATTTATTTATCTTGCTGCCATGGCAAGCATATCGATAGTTATCGATAGCAGAAAAACATTAGAAAAATATCATACTACATACAGAACGTACATTACTTTCGATAAATAATCTAAACCTCGGAACAGAACGTAACAATTTTGGATTTTTATTTTCTGTTGCATAAACCTGAATTAAATTATTTATTACAGTGCCATAAAATGCGTTTGCTTAAGGTGGGCAGTCGTATGACGGCGTTGCGTGCGCGTTTAGACGAAAAATTTACTTTACCGGCCCGCTTCAAGGGCACTGTCGTTGAGAAGTGGGCGAACTACTGGAAAGGACTTCTGCGTGACTACTCCGAAGTGGGTCTTGGTGTTATCAAGGAGTCTTATGCGAAGCCCAAGAAATCGCTTGCCTACGGCACAGGCATTGTCGCCCTCTACCAGATGGCCAAACACAATCCAGACGACCTCACCTTCTTGACGTTGATGCGCAACTACACAAACCGCATGATAACACTTCCACCGGCCCAGCAGAATCCAGAGTCAGCTGCATATCTGATTATGCTGGAGCGTGCCATCAACCAGAAAAAGCTGCGCTTACTCTCGCTCGGCTTCTTCACACTGATGTGGGTCGACTTGTACGATGAGGACGATTGCACCTACCCGGCAATCTGCGAATACACGACAGTGGGCTATACAAATTTCTACGAGCGCATCATCGACGTGGGATTCTGGAATGAGTTCTGGCGCCTCAAGTGGAAGATGCGTAACTACGACATCAATTATTTGTGATGCTATTCCCCCTGAATGCTCCATTTAGTGATCATGCCTGTTACCTGTTTAGTTATGTTTAATATCATAAAATGTACATTTTTTAAAGAACAAAACCGCTAAATAGTACAAAATATCATTTGTAATGTTAAAACTCATGCCATTTCAAGAAGCGGCTGCCAGATCTGGGTTCGTTTTCTTTGGCTTGAAGTGAGCCTCCAGCAGAGCGTTGCAATCCTGAAGCTTGGCTAGATTTGTGATCTTGCCCTGGTAGTTGTTCTCCTTGCCATTGCCCTTGCCTTCAAGCAGGTCCATAAATTGTGGCCCGAACTGCTCCACCAGCGACGGCTGCCCGCGCAGTACCATATGCCCTTTGGCTGAGCTGCCACTGGACACGCCCTCAGAGACGGTGAGGAAGTAGAATATTTCCTCGGGGGCGTTCCGCAAGAATGTGTTGATAAAGTCTACTTCGATGCCATCACGTCGATGCAGCGAAAAATATTTGGGTCGGGCAGCTTTGGGCAGATTCTCCAGGCGCTCAGCTTCTGCATTGGCGAAATCCTTAAGCAGCTGTTGAAACGCTTTTCGTGTGGATTTTATATTTTGATGCAGCTTTTGCACAAGCTCCAGATGCTGTTGTGGGCCGCCCCTAAAACATTTGGATTCATTAAAAATAGTTTATCTTGCGGAGGGGCTTCTTACTTAAGCGCCACTGTGAGCTGTTGCTCACGTGCGAAGACCTCTCCAAGCTTCCTCAATGCTCGTTCGCCTACAACGAAGTAAACCAAAACATTTGTCTTGACTTTCTCGGCGTAGAGCAGCTTGATGCACTGCAGCTGCGACAGATTGGAAACGTGTGTGCCGCAGCACATGTTCGATTCTATGCCCTCGATGCGCACAACACGTGCAAGTCCCTCGTGATCTTTGGGCAGTCCACGAGGTGCGCGTGCATCCTGAAATTCTTGCGCAACTTCTGGATCTACGAGCAACACGCTGACAGGGCGACCCTCGCGAATTAGATCATTGGCTTGTCGCTCAATTAAGTCGAGGGACTCGCGGCTAATCAAATGGGGAGTGCTTAGCTGTATGTGAGAGACACTGCTACCCAGCGACCAAGACGTGGTGTCATACTTGAACTCTCGATCAAACAAGGCGGTAATCAGATGTTGACCGGAATGTTGTTGCATGTGGTCCAGGCGTCGGGCCCAATCCAAATGCTGCTGAACCTCGGCACCCTCCTCAAAGCTGGTCGGCGACTCCACAAAGTGAACTGCTGTGCTTCCCTTCCGCACGACACTACGCACCGGTTGTCCATTGATGGTACCGTAGTCGCAGGGCTGGCCTCCGCCCTCTGGAAACAGAATGGTATTCTCGCAGATCACATTGAAGCCGCGCAGTTTTCGCGGCTCTGTGCTGTTGTCCTCTCCGGTCCACTCTAAAGTGGCATAGTCGCAGGAGACGACGGACGTCCGGAACTGTCAATGTTAATGTAGTTTACTGCATTTACAAGGAATTTTTGGTGCTTACCTGTTTCAAGAAGCTGTCTTCTTGGCATTTGAAGACCATGTTGCCTGCAGCAATTTGCTTGGGTTAATTATGAAATCTTTTGGCAACTGATGCAATTTACAGCGCCTGTAAGCGGCGCCAACAACAAAAACAAATATAGTCGCTAAATATCGTATCGTGAGGCTTACTTTGCGCTGCGCTTATTCGATATATTACGTTACTATTGCTTCCGTGACGATTGTTGATTTATTTTTCTACGTATTGAACATATGATTTTGATTTATGAGCTTGGGTAGATTTATGTTGACGTTACGTTTAGGAAATTTATTTATTTTGTACAGATTACGCTGATTAGCTATTATACTTACATATGTATGTACATATGTATGTTTGTTTGTTTTCCGATAACGCAGTAACGGTTGTAGCTGTTTACGAATATGAAAATTCGTTGCGCACATGTAAAATCATATGCCAATCAGCTGTGCTTCTCAGTGGTGGTTGTAGCCTAATTTGTTGCTGGCCATTTCTCTGTTTTGGCCTTTTCTATTTACACAAAGCGTTCCCAATTCAGCCCTCCATTGCTGCCGTCTCGCTCTAACTGACGCTGCCTGCCATCATGTATCCTGGTTGTAGACTGCGCGCGCGCTCAATTGAGCAGCAGAGCTCAGTGAGTGCGACTCCTGGTGTTCATCCCGTCTGCTCAACAGTTTCTTGTCATCGTCCTGCAGATCCAGCAGTGCGGCGCACGTCCTTGCGTCCCGTTGTTAGACCTTAAGTTGATTAGCTTGTATTAGCTGTACATACATATGTACATACAAAGATAAGCACGTACGTTCATAACGATTTATGTATGTATATATATGTGTATATATATATATATATATATATATATATATATATATATATATATATATATATATATATTTATGTGGTCCTACAATGGGTGATAGTTGAGCCTAACACCTGGACGCTAACCAGCATAGCAGCACGTGCAGACATTGTCAAAAAGAGTCCTTTGGCCTATGCTCGCATTGAAGCGTCGTTATATAAGTACAGAATGAATTAAGTGAACATTCCAGCATATATATACATACCGTATATGCATATTTATATATATATATATACATATATATATATATATATATATATATGTGTGTGTGTGTATAAGTGCAAGCCGATAAGTAGGCAACAGAGTTGTTCTTTATTAACTTGACGCTAATTCACATTAAAATAAACATTTTTAATTGCACGCAACATTAGTAGCTTATGCAAAAAAAGTGAAATACAGTGAATGCACAACTGAATGACTATCCAGTAATCAAAAATCGTTAAAATATAGATGCCTAACTTGTACATATGTATGTATGAGTCAAGGCTTCTATATAATACAAAATTCAGTTTCATTTGTAGCACTTTGTGATATTCTATTAAGTAAATCCATTACTCTGGCTACATTAGTGCACCTTATCAGCATGTTTGATTGAAACCCTTTCACATAAATCTGCGTAGGTGTTGAGGTGCTTGCTCGTGTTTGTTTGATTGATTTATTATGCACGGGGCGCTTTCACTCTTCTAGCTGTCAGTGGGTGGGTATCCTGGCGGAAGGAATGTTTGTTGTCTTTATTATTTGTAATTACGCTGATTGATTGTTATGTCTGCATGATACGTTTACGTTCCGTTCAGTTATTTCACGTTCGACTTCAGTTGTCTGTGTATGCGAAGTTACTTTTGTTTAGCACTTTCTCTCTCTCTATCTCTCTCCCTATTTCTCTCACTGTCAAGTAAGAAGGAAATTGATACAAACTGCAATTAAGATGGCGGCCAGTGATAATTTTACTTAGTGCACAAAAGTATGCAACGCGAATGTCGATCGAGCCGTTAGTCACCTGAGCCATACAACACCGCACCGTAAGCAGTGAAGCAATCAGTTCTTTTGGCACTGAGCAGCAAGCGTATTTCAATTAGCACCTGCACAAAAACATTTGCCGACTTCCCACTTGCAACAAGCATATTCCTCTCACCCTACAACGATTTAAATAAATAAATAAACAAAGAACCCAATACAAAAAACATAAACTACAAGAACACTTTTACCGTTTAACGCAACATCGACTATGGCGAACACAGCGCAATTGCTACGCCGTCAGAGCTCGCGCGACATTGTGCTCAAGACCCAGAGGAGCATCGATCAATTGGAACTGCGAGTGAGTTGATATTATAAGTCTGACCTATCTGAGATTAACTCCATTTTTATGGACTCAGGAGTTGCGTGGCCGTCTGGTGCCCAAGGAGCATGGCGTCAGTCATCATCATCACACATCGCTGCATCACCATCATCAGCCCATGTACGGCGCAACGAATCAGGGCTTCATGTCCGATGCCTTCGATGAGTCATCCGAATTGGAGCAAGAGCCACCTTTCGGCTCGGATGCGAGCACTAGCCGAATTAAGGCCGAACTCTCCGCTAACGTGGATCAACAGCAGCAACCGCAGCAGCAGCAGGACATCGTTGAGGGCGAAAAGGAGGGCGAGGAGCGCGAGAGCTGGGATAGCAAAATCATGTTCCTGCTAGCCACCATTGGGTAAGCTATAACTACTCTAACAATATCATATTCATCTATCAGATTTTATATTTAACTCCTTGCTATTAAAATACTTGTATGATGGTATACGGTAAATACTCTTGGAGCAGAAGACTTAGACCAAGTACCATAGACTTCCCTAATGATATTTCAGAGCCAAGTTGAAGTGCATTAGACTGCTTGAAGATATTTCTGAGCAAGAGCATGGGCTAGCAATATTCTGTGCAGTCTCTCATTTTGTTTAGTACATTTCATTAAAATCGCACACCTGAAATCTAAGTTATTCAATAAGTTCAGATCGTCCTTCCCTGCCATCGTCGGGAAGAGGGAGTAACTGAGCCCTGTTCAGCTTAGTGCTTCGGGTATCTCCTAGCTGGTCTTCATACTCACTGAGCACACTTGCATACAAATATAAAAATCTTCTTCTTCTTCTTGTTCTTCATTTGCAGCTACGCAGTTGGCCTGGGCAACGTGTGGCGGTTTCCGTATCTGGCGCAGAAGAATGGCGGAGGCGCCTTCCTGGTGCCCTATTTCATAATGCTGTGCATACAGGGTATACCGATTTTCTATTTGGAGCTGGCCATTGGCCAACGACTGCGCAAGGGAGCGATCGGTGTGTGGAGCCAGGTGTCGCCTTACCTGGGCGGCATTGGCATCTCGTCGGCTGTGGTCAGCTTCATTGTAGCGCTCTACTACAATACGATAATTGCCTGGTGCTTGATCTATTTGCTACACAGCTTCGAGTCGCCATTGCCGTGGGCCGACTGTCCGACTCGGCTCTATAAGAACTATACATACGACCATGAGCCAGAGTGCGTGGCCTCGTCGCCGACCCAGTTCTATTGGTATCGCACCACTCTGCAGTGCTCGGAGAGCGTGGACATGCCGGAGAGCTTTAATTATCACATGGCCATTGCGTTGATAGTGTCCTGGTTTTTGGTCTACATCTGCATGGTGCAGGGCATCACGTCGTCAGGCAAAATCGTTTACATGACGGCCATCTTTCCGTATGTTGTGCTCATTATCTTCTTCTTCCGGGGCATCACACTCAAAGGTGCCGCCGACGGCGTGGCTCATCTATTCACGCCCCGCTGGGAGACGCTGCTCGACCCGGTCGTGTGGCTAGAGGCTGGCACCCAAATCTTCTTCTCACTGGGACTCGCCTTTGGCGGCCTGATCGCCTTCAGCTCCTACAATCCGGCTAACAACAATTGCTACAGGGATGCTATTCTGGTGTCGATGACCAACTGCGGCACCTCCATGTTTGCGGGCGTTGTTGTCTTTGCGGTGATTGGCTTCAAGGCAACGGCCACCTTCGATCGCTGCACAGAGGAACGAGCTGGCCTGGTGGCCCTGAATCGTACGCACAACTTACCCGTTTGCGATCTACAACAGGAGTTGGCCAATGTGAGTGGAGATACCTTCCACTCTTCCACACTCAATGTCCTCTTTAATTGTGTCCTTCCCTTTGGCAGAGCGCATCTGGAACAGGGCTGGCTTTTATCATCTTTACTGAGGCGATCAATCAGTTTCCTGGCGCCCAGCTCTGGGCTGTGCTCTTCTTTCTAATGCTCTTCACCTTGGGAATAGATTCGCAGTTTGGCACGTTGGAGGGCGTGGTCACGTCGCTGGTGGACATGAAACTCTTTCCCAATCTGCCCAAGGAATATATCGTGGGCGTATGTATCTTACGTACCTCTTAACTTTTCCCATACAAACTTATTATACCCTGAACCCATTGAAAATGGGAAATCAGGGTATAATGGTTTTGTGAAAAAGTATGTGACGGGCAGAAGGAATCATCGCAGACCCCATAAAGTATATATATTCTTGATCAGCACGACGAGCTGAATCGATATAGCCCTGTCCGTCTGTCCGTCCGTCCATATGAATGCGTCGATCTCAGAAGTTATAATATATTATAACTCATCCGATAACTTTTTTTATCGATAATAATAGAAACATTTATTTTTGTTTTTTCAGCCTAATTTGAACACTTTTAGGCCTAGAGACTTCAGATTTACTGTATACATACAGTTGATCGATGCGAAGATTTTGTAGTTTACAGATTTACCCCATACCACACCCACTTTGTCCCCGATTTCTAATTGAACTTCAAATACTAGAGACTTGTGCTTTGGAATGCACACACATTTTAACCATATGATTATCCCTGAAAGTTTTAAGATTGTACATCTACAAAAGAAATTATTCAACATGTAAATTCTCATAATATTGCCCACACTGCTTCGCAGCCCAAGCGCAGTCGCTGCTTACTGCGCAGTTAGCAGAGTGCGTGTTTATACGTTCGTGTGGATGAATGTGCATGTATATGTGTATAAAAGAAGTGCAGAATGATTAGAATATCAGCTTGGAGTGTTCAGGGTATCTCCTAGTCGAGCAGTCTTGACTAGAGCCTTCTTACTTTTTTCTGTTTCTGTTTTGCAGGCGCTGTGCCTCTCCTGCTGTCTGATCTCCATGTGCTTTGCCAACGGCGCTGGCAGTTACATCTTTCAGCTAATGGACAGCTTTGCTGGCAATTTCCCACTGCTGATCATTGCGCTGTTCGAGTGCCTCTCGATCAGCTATATTTATGGTGTCAGGCGCTTCTCCGATGACATTGAGATGATGACTGGCTCTAGGCCGGGTTTCTACTGGATGTTCTGCTGGAAGTATTTGTCGCCCTGTGCCATGGTCACCATCCTACTGGCCTCCTTCTACCAGCTGGTGACCGAGGGCAGCAGCTATCCGGCCTGGATCGCGGCCACGGGTGCCACTGAGAAAATGGAATGGCCGCACTGGTGCATTGTCATCGCTTTCATACTGATCCTTTCATCCATACTGTGGATCCCACTCGTCGCCATATTACGGTAAGTAAAGTATGTCTCATAAGCCTTTAATAAAGTAATATAGGAATATGCGTACTTATTCCTGTATTTATTCGATACTGCGGTTAATTATTTATTTTTTTATTATTTATTACACATACATATATTATTGGAATCTAGTTCATTCATTCTTCAGATATAAAAACATGACAATAAATTTGTTATGTAGCTTTTTCCCTTACTTTTTACTTTATTACAAAATGTATAAAATTTTTAAGAAAGAGTAAAGCTTAGATGTGATTTATTATTGATAACATAACATGTAAGTATATCAAATAGCTTTAGCACCATATGAGAACTCAATGTAAAGCTTAACGAAGCTACTTCACGCATAATTGGATATATTTTTTGTTTGTATATTTGGTCATGTTCACTGTTGAATTTGACTTTTTGAATTCTAGTCTATGTGGCATTAAGGTAGTTGAGGACTCGGATCCCGCCTGGTTTCCTGAAGCAGAGCTCAGGGAAGTACATGGCATTGTGCCGCATGAGCCTACCGAGCTGGAGCGCAGTGTCTTCTGCTTCAACATGGATGGAACGGAAGGCATGTGCTGTCCCAAGTATGGGTTACCAGAAAAGTCGCTCGAGGAGGAGGAGGAGTAGGTATGGCTAAGTCATCTGCAAATCTCGACAATAACAACAAAATAAGGAAAACAGAAACAAATAAAGCAGTTAACTGTAAATATAAATGAGCTATACAAAAAAAAAAAAAAAAAAAAAGTCCGATGGAGGCAGTGTCGGTAGCTCCCAAGTATGTATCTATATGTTCCCAAAGACTGTCCCAAGCCAAAAACGACTGTAGAAGTAGCAACGCACCGCAAGAAATACAGGAACCCTAAGAAAACACAGAAAACAACAAAAAAAAAGGTGAACTTAGCGCCTTCTGCGCGGTTTCAGCAACTGCAAGAAATAAGAAAATGATGAAATACGAGTATGAACCGAAAAAGAATTCTTTAATAATAATCATATTAATTGAAAAAGAAAACACATAAATATCTAGAAAATGTTTTGACATAATTCCATTTAGTATGTTCAACTAAATATCTATGTGTATAAAGCAGTTGGCATAGCAAACAATATGGATTCAGATACTAGGATATAACTATATTTACCCTGTAGCTAGAATTTCGATATATGAACATACTTGTATATCGAGAAGTGTAAGAGCTATCAAAATTTATCAAAATAGCTTGGTGTGCGATGGGCATAAGGATAGCAAGGACATTTCCTAATTGGTAATATATCCTGGGTTTTTCGAGTGTCATAATATTATAATATATACTTATCTAAAAGGACAAGCTAGTGTGTAAAATCTGGCTACAGGTATCTACACGTCGTGCATTGTCGACAATTGCACCTATTTGTTTTCTTTCTGCCTCAATAGAGCTAAAAGTGGGACATACCTATACAATGGTCGAGCTTTGTTTTTGGCATTGCATTCAGACAGACACATGTATATGACAGACATATATGTCAAAGCATTTCTGATTTCCATTTTTGAAGTTGATTCTTTAATTTTGTTGACTTAAAAGAAAAGAGGCAAAAGGAAATGAAAGGCAAAGTGAAATTGATGCCAAGTTAATAAAAAAAAGAAAAACGTTTGCTGACTATATCTAAAATATATATATATATATATTTATATAAATGTTATATATTATATATATATTTATATAAATGTTAAATTATAATGTGTCTAAAGCATTTAAGGATGTTTAAAGCTAAAAAAATCTAACGGTTTGTGAGAATTCTTTAAGTTGGTGTTTTACCTACCTTATGCAACATATAGTATGTTATATTGTATGTATACGTATATATTCACTGACTAAGCAACCTTACCATATCTCTTTTAGTTATACGCGATCTATATATATATGCATATATCTAAATACCGAATAATATAATACGATATGGGGCAAATAACGCTAACAATTGTTTTACAAACAAACCGATTTGCCTATATACATACATATATACTTTAATATATGATTCGCTGTTGTGATTCGCTCAGCTTTTTGTGTTGTTGCTGATGATGAAATGAAATTTAAACCCAATGACTTGAGCCCTATTCTATTATTGTTTTATGAGTACTCAATTTCGCTTCTCTGTTTTCCTAGTAAACGATACGAACGAATTCTTAGCTCTTAAGTCGTCAGATAAATAATACGAACATATCTATTGTTAAAGCATATATGCATCTATTTCTTTATTCATATTACGTAATCTAAATGTTATTTAATGGAGGAGATTGGGGCCTACGATTTAGCGATCAATAGCCAATATATACAATATATTCAATGTATTTAATATAGTTAGCACTAAACGTGATAAGAGACAACTGCATATGTATGTTAGATGTCGGGTACTAACTCATATAGCATATATCTACTCGATCCATGCCTAACCATAACAAACAAAACCGTTCATCTAGAGTACCGCAAAGTTCTATAATTATACAAATATTAATGAAGGTTTATCTATAATAAAAGATATCGCATGACTATAAAAGAGAAGTTCCGCATATATGAACTATATATGTATATGTATAATATATTTCCATGATAATAAAACAATATGTACCTATGTAAGTATATACACATATATACAAATGAACGTTTTTGTGTGTGTTAATTTACTTGAAATAGATCTACAATATTGATATTTACATAAGTCCGCACATCTATTTATAGTTGAGATTATATATATATAAAATATATATATACAAAAACTATCGATGTTGACAATAATTATTAAAGACGTTTTAAGGCCATATACAACTATACCAATGCCAATACTTAGACATCCCAACCGACCCAAAATACAAATCTAACCCACAATTTTCCTAAAATAGAAAAAGAAATCGAAGAGAAATTATGATAAGTATTTATTGAATGTGTTAATTGATAATAATATTAATATTATTGTTTATTATTAATTATTATAAATATTGTATTTTGTTCTATTGTAAAGATAAAAATCTAAAGTATAATATGGAATATGATATGACAATGTATGTTATAGCTATGGAAGAACACTTGAATAACAGTAACAATAACAATAACAATAATTTACATAAAGACAATAAAGCAATTATGTAAAAAGCTAATGATCACCATTTTTTCCCTTAAATTTAAAAATTTTTGAAATCCGAATCATATATCAAATATTTTATACAAGATAAGGGAATAGCTTTGGATGCTATTTTAAAATGGAGTATATTCCTAACTACTCGCTTGTCTGAGGTAGCTTTATAATTGTGTAGTTGTATTGTCAATAAGATAAATGCTTTAAATAGCATACCAATTGTATATCGAAATTTGTTGCTTGTTCAGTGTTGCGTGTACAGTGTACACTACTCAGTACCGCCTGTGTGGCATGCAGTTTGTTCAGATGCAATTTTGATATTCCATATCTCTATTATTTGGTGGACTAGAGTAGCTAGAAGTAGCAATAGTATAAACAAGAACGCTTCCTTGTTAGACATACGAGCTTACTCCAGGCATCTCGCTCTTGCTTTTGGCGTGGAATAAGTCTGATATGCGATATGATACCTGATATGATACCTTGTGCAACAGTTCCGCTGTTAGAATGAATCCGAATTGAAATGTAACGATGGAGTTCGGAATCTTGTTCACAAAATGTAATAAGGAGACTGGGCCTGTATGACTCTAGGCTTTTAGGAGGGTTCTAGGGTAATAACTTGTTGCAATTCCAATTATCTACATTAATTTTTATTTTGTAAGGGGAAAAGTTCCGTTTGATGTGGTTTATGTTTTGGGTAATGAACCACTACTACTTGCAGTAGCACAACTGAGCAGATGGGGGTCTTAACAGAATAAGCAGCATCAGCTGATAGCAGTTATGTGCAATGGCAGGGTGTCCACTGCTAAAGTACTTTGATCTCTGACAGGTTGTGTAGTAGCTGAGCATTTCTACTTGTGCCAAGCTAGAGCTAATGAGTTTCCAGGCACTTTGCCAGGTAGTTTGCCAACTACAGGCACAGCTGCTACTCATGGTACGCATTCCTAACGGTTGGCTCAACTGTGATTCTTTCTTAACTTGTTGTCCAGCCAGCAGCCGAGCGCCTTTGGCCCCACCTGGGCTCGCCGCAGCGAAGCGCAACAGGCGGAAACAGTTGCCGCCAAGTGGCAGCAGTGAGTAGAGTAGGGAAACGAGAGCCAAGTAACCAGGTAGCAGCAAGCTGGGCAGGCAAGCACTCAATAGGCTCTAAGCTGTGCTCAGTGTCCGTCAGCGTCTTGGGCATCAAATTAGCGGAAAATTACAGATGTTTCTTGTTGTTGCTGTTGCTGTTTCAGTTTTTATTGATGTTGCTATTGCTTTTGCTGTTGGCGTTGGTGTTGGTGTTGGTGTCTTGTCGTCTCGCTAACGCTGCTCATGTGCCTTCAAATAACTTTTTTCTTTCTGTTTGTGGCTCCATTGATTGCACACACAAATTTGAAAAGCTTTTGCATAAATGGTAATGGAAATCCAGCCAGGCGAGCACAATTAAAAACGAAACTTCAAATGCAACAATATCATGATGTTGTTGTTGCTGCTACTGCTGCTGCGGCGACACCTGCACACAAATTGTTGGCATAGTTTTTGTGGCAGCGCCTACATTAGCAGCAGCAGCGGCAGCAGCAGCAGCAGCAGCAGCAGCAACAACAATCGACAAAAGCCAATACATCGATAGCAGACATGTTAAATGGTAAGTCAAAAACAACAAAAACATGGGCCGAAGCAGCAGCACTGGTAACGAAGTTTACAGCAACGTCAGCGTCTACGTCGACGTCGACCACCAGTCAACCTTAAACAGAGGAGCCTAGGAGAGACAAGCCTCAGGCGCCAACAACAGTAATAGCAGCAGAAATGCAGCAAATGCTGCTGCTGTATGTGCTGAAAATAGAAGAGAGAAACGAAGAGAGTGGAATCGAGAGAGAAAGACAATCAAGTCATTGAGCCATGCCCAGTTGTAAGCTATGCACACACACACACACTCGCTCACGCACACGCTTATATTTACATGAATATGTATGTATAGGAATATGTACATACATATGCATGTATGTATATGAGGCAGGCGAAATATAAATGAAATAGCTAAGACGAATGCCGCCGCAAAAGCCGACGTTTATATGCGGCCGAGCGACTGACAGTGGAATGCACAGTGGCAAGCAATACCTCACAAATGTTAACTGGTTCTGTGCGCCCATAACTGGTTTGCCACGCTTTGCTGTTCTTTCAGATATGCCGAAGGCGAAAAGAAACCGACAAAATAATTCTATATTATTTTAAGTGTTTCATGAGTTATCCAAGAAGACAATATGATATTGTTTTTTTTTCAGATAATAAAATCCATTTTCAATGGGAAATCAGGGTATAATCATTTTGTTAAATGTGTGTAACAGGCAGAAGGAGGCGTGGCAGACCTCATAAAGTATATATATTCTTAATCGGGGCGACAAACTGAGTCGATATAGCCCTGTCCGTCCGCCCGCCTGGCCGTATGTTTCAACGCGTCGATCTTAGAAGATATAAGAGCTACAGACTTGACATTTTTTTCCTAGGTCCGTGTATATCACGTGCATTGTTTTTATTCCCGTTATTTTGTTATCGATTAAAAACCTTATCGAAAATTAGTTAGAAATTTATATCGGTTGCATCTTTAAAGCATCTCGTCAAATTATAAACATAGATCCATATTAAGGTTGTTGAAAATATATCGAAATATCAATATATATATTTTTTAACAAAAAATATATTTATTTCGGAATATTTTTTTGCCAAAATATCGAATATTTTTGCATTATTTTATATATTTAATTTGTGCCTTAATGTAATGAAAACAAGTGCTAAATATACTTATTCCTATTATTCTTGCTTTTGGGAAGGATTATAAATTAAAGGAAACAAGCTTTTACAAAATAGAAATATATTGAGATATTTTTAATGTTGCATTTTAAATATCATATTGATATTTTTTTTTTAAACTTTATCATCGATACGATATTTTAAAAATATTCGACAACCATAATTCATATGTACTTTTGGCAACTGCACTCACTTCAATGTTATTAACACGATCTGAAAGTTTCATGAAGATAGTCCATCCACAAGAAAAGTTATTAGACAATTAAGTTCCCGTAGCGAATAATTATTTAATTATCAGTTGTTCGAAGAGTGCAGTGGATCTCATAGTCGAGCAGTCTCGACTAGAGCTTTCCTACTTATTTATACCCTGAACCCATTGAAAATGGGATTGTATGTCTACAAAAGAAATTATTCACCAAATAATTTTCATAATAGGTGCGTGTGGATGCGTGTGTATGCATGTATGCATAAAATAAATGCAGAATGAGTATAATATCAGCTTAGAGGGTTCCGGGTATCCCCTAGTCGAGCAGTCTCGACTAGAGCCTTCTTACTTGTTTTATTTATTTATTTTTTGTTCTTTAGCAATATTTTAAGCTTAAAAATAGTCTTCTTTATTTAGATAAAACCGGAATTGTTTGCAAAGTCAAATATAAGTTCAAAACAAAGTTGAGCTAAACATTTCCTTGTTGCATGACAATAAAGAAGAATTTATTTAAGCAAAAATAATAATTTATTATTAAATAGTTGGCTTTGAAGAATCGTAAATATGACTCGAATAAGAATGTTTATTACCAATCCTTTATTCAGATTGTTTACAGTTCTGCACTAGTGCGTGCCACTGTGCAGCTTGCGGCAACTACGGCAGCCGCACACAATTAACTTTGGCAACAAACAAGTACTACAACAATAACAGTCGCTGCGGCAGCAACAGCAACAGGTGGGCTGCGGGGCGGTGGCGTCATGGGGGTGTGTACAATGTGCTGCTGGCGTTGACTACCACTGCGGCTGCGGCTGCGGCTGCGACTGCGACTGCGGGACTGCGCCTGCGCCTGCGCTCGTAAACAAATTCTCAGCTCACATTGTTTTTACCGCTGCCGCTGTTGCTGGCTGCGTCGTCGCAGCGTTTATGACTGCGATCGCCTGAGTGTTTTTGTTGTTGTTTTTTCTTTTTCTTGTTGTTTTAAGTTATTTTGTTGGCGACGACGCCGCTGCTGCCGTCGCAGTTGTTTTTTTTGGATTTCTTGAAAGCAAAAATGTAAAAAATAAAAGCTATGGCAGTCATCGCGGCAGCGACAGAGGCACGTAGGAAAAAAATGTATTCAACAAACAGCAGCAACAGCAACAACAACAAATCCCTGGCAAAGCATGCCAACCCAGCGCGACTTTGTTGGTGCGGTTTTCAGTTGCCAGCGCGATTTTGAATGAGTTGTACGCGCCGCGTTGCTTCAAGGCGCCTAAAACCGAAATCGAAATCCAAAAGTCGAAATTCAAAAACCGAAAACTGAAAAAAGCCATCCATTTGAGCTTGAAACTCTTCACTTCGAGCCTCCAGAGTAGCGTGCGTGCGCGTGTGCGTGCGACTGTAGATGTGCGCGACTGCGTGAGTGTGCCAGCCACGCCCAGCCGCCTCTTAACTAACTGCCTGCACATTTTTGTTACATTTTTTTTATTACCGTTGACTTTGTTGCTTTAGTTTTGGTTAGTTTTTGTTTTGTTTTTTTTGGTCTTGTGTGTTGGTCTTGCCGCCAAACGAAATTTTTGTGCAGCAAGTGGCAATGCAGGTCAGCAACAACAACATCAATCGCAGCCACAACAAGAACAACAACTGTAACACTTAGAGGCGCCTTGTCCGCCCGCTTCAAATATTTACGAACTGAGTATCCCAGCAACTGGTCAGCGTCAGGTTCAAGTGTAACCAGTTACCAGTTTTCAGAAAGACAACAACAATAACAGCGACAACAATAACAACAATAGCAACAACAACAAGCCGCAGGCCAACATCCACATCAAATGTATGTAAATCTTGTTCTTAAAAGAATTTTTTTCTGGTTTTTTTTCCGTACTCTAAAAGTATCGATGATGTGCGATCCAAAAAAAAAAAAAGAAGAAAAAGTAGCAGATAAATTGAAATATATAAGAGATGCTGTTATATTGGCATTCCGAAACAATGAACTTCATTACCTACAAGCTACCTGCTTGTCGTCGTTGTTCTAAGGCGCTGTGGATAATGTCATAGAAATTCCGTGGAACTAATTCCCTATAGACTCCACAATCAATCAAACCATCAATCATTTAGATCTAAAGCCTTAGCTGAAAAGAAGAGTCAATACAACAAATGGGTCAACAAAGCGAGCAGGCAACTTTGTAATAGAGGTTTGGATATACATATATTCTACATATATGTACATAACTAAATGTGTTAATATCATAGTACCAGATCATGCAGAACATGTGTATTAATCATATTTATATATGCATATATGTATGTATATATATAAATAATAATATATTAATGATATATTAATATAATAGCAGTGGTATAATACTTATGTTAATAATAATAATAGTTTTTAATCAGTCTATAGGGTTTCCAATATTATAAAGGGGATTTGTATATTATGATAATGAGACTGATAATCAGCAATCAAAATTATCATAGTTGCTTTTTGTGGTTAAGGCAGATAAAAGCTTCTTATGCAGCGCCTGTCAGATATGTCAGACTATAGTTACTGTCGATGGACTCTAAAACCTTCTCTCTTGGGCTGCCTCTTATTTTAGATGAAGGCGTTATTAGCCTTCAAGGTGGGGTCCTTATATGGGTCGTAATTGGGAGCAGTCCTCATTGTTCATGTGTTTATGCAAAGCCACAGCCTCTTCTCTAAGCATCGTTGCTATTGTACATTTGTTTTATTATAATTTGACTTCGCTTATAATTTCTTTTTTTTCAAAAAAAAAAAAAAAAAAAAAAAAATTAATTAAAATAAAATAAATAAATAAAAAAAAAAATAATAATAATGATAGAAATTGTCTCATAATGGTAATAAGCATATGCATAATGATACAGATAATCACATCACAGATACGACATATACCAAACCAGAATACCAAACTAATTCCCAGGTAAATCCAATCTACTTATTTCGAATTAATGTCGAATGAAGAAGTCAATTAAGGATCTCATCGCACGAGAATGGTTTAAAAATATTTGAATTAATAAAATTGAGAAGAATTGTAGATCGATTCTTACCTAAGAAAAAGTATAGCCCGAAGTTATTTTACTAGCCTGCTTGCAATTAGGAATGTGGAATATTTTACAAAGCGGAGTTTTAAACATAAATCAGATCTCAAATCCTATAGAACTGATAAAGTGAATATATTTGATGCAGCCAAATAAATTGTAGATTTCGTTACTTCGAAATTCTATTAGTTGTTTCTGCTTCTCCTTCTGCTGTTTTGTTCTTAACTTTATTGTTATGAAAGCTTAGAATGCGGTTTTGTGTTTATCATTATTGCGATGGTTATTTTTATACCCTGAACCCATTTTCCATGGGAAATCAGGGTATAATGGTTTTGTTGAAATGTACGTAACAGGCAGAAGGAGGCGTGGCAGACCGCACAAAGTGTATATATTCTTGATCAGGGCGACGAGCTGAGTTGATTTAGCCTCGTTCGTCCGTCCGTCTGTCCGTCTGTCAGTATGTTTGAACGCGTCGATTTCAGAAGATATAAGAGCTAGAGACTACAAATTTTTTTTTAAAATGCCCGTGTATACCACGCGGAGGTCGAGTTTTGCTTTAAAAATCGATAACTTGCTCCGTTATTTCGTTATCGATTAAAAACATTAAAGAAAAGGTGTATTTAAAATACTAGAGACTTGTGCTTTGCATGCATATCCATGTTAAAATCATAATCTGAAAGTTTCATGAAGAAAGTACATCCATAAAAAAAGTTATTGAACAATTAAGTTCTCATATTAAGTGCACACGGCAGCCCATGCGTGTTTAGGCGTGGGTGCTTGTGGGCGTGTATGTGTGTGTGTGCGTGGGTTTGTTTGTGTGTGTGTGCGTGTGTCTTGTGTAAGCAGAAAGACGCGAAAAATTGATTGAAATAGCTATTGCTCGAAGGGTTCAGGGGATCTCGTAGTCGAGCAGTCTCGACTAGAGCTTTCTTACTTGTTATTTCTCGTTTTTGTTTCTGGTATTTTTATTGTTATCTCGTTGTTTTTGTTGTGCTTTCGTGTTTGTGGCAGCTTTTAACATTTATTAGCTGTCGCGTCTGCCTCTGAGCCAGGCACATCTTCGGCTTAAATGTCAAGCTCATGCTGCGAGCTGGCAGCATTCAGCCAGCTAGCCAGTTGGCCAGTTAGTCAGTTGGCCAAGTTTCTCTTCTCTTTCTCTCTCTGACTCTGTCTCTTTTTTCTTATGGTATATTCTGTTTGCTCTTTTGTTGCAGGTGCAATCTGCATGCGGCCAACTAACTGTAAAGTGCGCTGCGCAACGGTCAGCAACAACTAGCACAGCATTATAAGAACAGCAACAGCAACACCAACCTGTAGCGACAACAACAACAAGCACAGACGCGAGACAATTGCATAAAATTTGAAATTAGATATTGGCGGCGCATCAAATTGCCAAATGCTGTTGCTGTTTCCAGAACGATGGCAGCAACAACTACAACAATTGGCAGCATGCAGCAGCAGCAGCAGCAGCAGCAGCAGCCGCAGCAAAGGCCGTTGCGCGGTATTTCGATAATAATTGCATCTGAGCAACCAGCTAAGCCGGCAAGCAGCAACATTGAAAGCGATGAAATGTCGCCCAAATCACAGGCCATGTTGTTGGCATTTGGTGACAACACCATCAACAACAATAGCAACACCAGCATCAGCATCAACAGCAGCAATTCGGAGACGTTGCAGCTTGACCATGCGAGCAATGTGGTTTTGGAAACCAGTTCCAGCACAGTGGCAGCAACAGCTGCAGCTGCAACAGCAACAAGTGAGCCAGCAACAAAGTTATATCCACAGTTACTGTTGCGCATTGGCCAGACGGAGAGCGAGGCCGAGGTTAACCCAGCGAGCGATGCTGCTAGAGCTGGTGAAATGGCGCCAACATCGACCATTATCAGCTGCAATGTTGCCGATGACGTTAGAAACGTGTTACGAGCGACAGCTGAGCAGCTGCAATCTGGAGAAACTGCTGAGAGAGACGGCGATGCTAGTCAGTTAGCGCTAGTCGATTGGCCAACGGGTGCATCGACCGAAACAGTTGGTCTTTGTGCGCCTCAGCACACGGTTAAGATTCAGATAGCCAACGACAACGGCAACGGCAACGACGACGGTAACGGTCAGTGTTTGAATTCGAGTCAAAGTCAGCCAGCCAGGCTGGGCAAGCAGATAAGCGTGGTCAAATTGAACGACAGTCAGAGCGATAGCGAGATGGTGTTACGGCTCAAGCAAGAGCAACACGAGCAACATCAGCAACACCAGCAGCAGCAGTTGCAGTTACACTTACCGCTACAGCAGCAGCAGCAGCAATTACAAACGGGATCACAAACTATCACAACGCCGTATCAGCTATGCTATTTGGTCTCCAGCGGACAGTATTCGCCCTGCGAGACTTTGGACAGTGGCACAGGCAGCGATCTGGAGAGCATCAAGTCGCCCAGCAGTGAAACTAATGTCACGAGCAACATGAGCAACATGAGCAACATGAGCAACATGAACAACAGCAATAAGGGCAACACAGGCGTGCCCAAGCTGGAGCTCCACCTGAAGACGACGCGAATCCGTGTGAACACCTCGAGCGGCCAGTCGGGCAATCATTCACGAGCCCACAGCCTGACGGATAGTAGCGAGGAGTGCGACGAGAGCAGCTCCTCGCTCAGCTGTGATTCGCTGCACGACTCGCACGAGCCGGCGCCGCTAATCAAGCTGGGCGCCTTGCTGCCCAGCTCGTTGCTGCGCGACATACGGGACAGGGATGCAGCACGAGCTATGGGCGATTTCGATCAGTCGGTTATCGCGACCAAAATCAATGGACGCCCTTTGCAATACGAGGCCGACCAGTACTACAACTTCCACGTGAACGAGCATGCGAATTATCGGAGCTTCGGTCCGGTAAGTTGCAGTCGCATGTCGCCGGAGTATGAATCGCTCAGTTTGCCCGGCGACGTCGAGCAGCAGCAGCAGCAGCAGCAGTTGGAGCAGGAGGACGCCTTTGCCGGCCTCAAAGATGTGCGCCGTTCTTCGCAGTCATCCACCATTCGCTCCTCCAAGGGCACCGTGCGCGGCGTCAAGAATCGTGTGCGCAATGGAGTAGCCACTTTCTTGCAGTTGCAGCAGCCGAACATCAAGGTGAGTGCATTACCTAAGAAATTAATCGAATACATTGATATATTGATATATTAATATATTTGTATATTGATATATTGATGTTGCCATACTGACAAAAAATTACTATTATTGCTTTCATTCTATTTTATTTCTTTTATTATGCGTGGGCTAAAATTGTAGAGTTTTAACAGCACAATCATAGATCTAGTAAGTAAAACACCAAACCTCATGTTATAAGCAAGAGGACTCTGGAGTATTCTAGTATTGGGAGAGGGACCTTATTATTGTTGCATATCGTTTTGGCAAATCCTATTTTTGTTGCTTCACGGCTTGGCATTGACATTGTGCGCTCTTTAGTCGCGTCGAGCACTAGATCTACTAGTATGGGTTCCAATCTTCTAGTATGCTTTCCGAGCTTCAGAGCACAGCAAAGTTCAAAATCAGCGAAAATAGCTTTGATGACACGATCCTTATGGTAGAGGCAGAGTTGATCTGCGGTATATTATATATCGTATTATGTGTTATTATATATCGTACATTATATCGCAGCGCAAGTGGACCTAGGATGCTGCCGTATGCAATTGATCTGATACTATGCTATAACAGTTCACTTTTAAACTTCGAGTTCGATGCTCAAGCTTATTCTTCACAATTAGTTGTATTCACTTTTCATGCTTGTGTAGCTTTGCATGGGTTTTGGTTGAGGTCAACCCCTGGGCATGGGAGAGAGGTGAGCTGCATTCAAGAATGTGCACTCACATCGAGTGCATTCACATCGGGCTGCTATTCACACTATTAAAAAAAAAAATAATAATAATAAATAATATAAACCTTTTTCTGTTTTTTTTTTTTTTTGGTTTTTTTTTTTTTTTTTTTTTGTGGTTTTTCCTGCATGCGAGATTCATTGAGAAAGTTGGCTTTGTGTTAAACTTTTGTCTACGGCTCAGTCAGTAAGTTGCGTGGGCGTCTGTCTGTTTGGGTCGCTGACTTTTACACACAGACACATCCACGTACCTTACACATACCTTATGCAACGTATGTGTGTGTGTTTGTTGGCTGTGTGTCTTTGGATTTCTGTCTGGCGGCTACAACACAGACTGACTCACGTTTTGTTTTCAATTATTATATTTTATTGGGACTATTCGAAAGTTAAATGTTGTGCTTATTCTTCTCCTTCTTCAATAACAACACCAACACGAACTACAACAACAATAATAATAATAATCCGCTGAATGCTTATCAAACTAATAAATCATTCGATGCGCTTGCCAAAAAACAGCGCTAGGTTAGGTAGATAAGTTAACACTTTTCTATATTTAAATTTACAGTTTATTGGCTTAAAATATTGCAAACGCCTCGCGTAGTTGGCAGCCTCCGATTGGGTCTCCAATCAGAATTTCCATATAAAGCCGAAAAGCCGTTAAGCGTTTGGCCAGTTGGGAAAGTTTTTGTAAAAAATTTTTTTTTTAAATTTAATTTTGGTATCGTGTTTGCTGGCGGAAGTAGATGGAGAGATACATAGATGGTGCGAGCTCTAAATGCGATTGGGGCTCTGACTAATTGCAGTAACTTTTAATTTCTTGTTGGCTTTCTTCGTGACACCTGTGCCTCAGTTCTTAGGGGCACCTGGCGCGCTTACCTTGCCGCTGTGCCAACAATGGCCCTGAAGCGCATTCGCTGTCCATCAGGGTTGACCCATTTCCTATTTGAAAGCCCATTGAGCAACAGCCGCGGCCGTAACAATAGGCAGACCCAAATTGCAGTGTTATTGATATTACATTAATCACGCATTGCCAACAAAATGTTCAACTCATTCACCAATATTTATATATATTGAAGTCTGTGTGTGTGATGACTTGGTAAATTTTTGAGCTCGTCTCGCTGGTTCGCGTCAATTCTGCTAACGCATTTGAACTTCATTTGCGAAATCAATTTGCTCGATGTTAAATTGGAGGTTAAAATAAATATATTGCTATCTAAAAACTAAACTGAGCTAGTTATCGATATGGGCGTGGCGTTTAGTCATTAGGCCAGCTTTCATTTTTCCTGTGTTTAATTTTATTTATATTTAATATTTCGTCAAAGCTCAACTAAATGTGACTAAGCACCCTAAAAACGTACAGCTACAAATATTGGACAAAAGAGAGACAGAGAGAGGGAGAGAGAGAGAGAGCGAAAAAAATACATGCCAAAAAATATAAACGTAAATTATCTTAATTATGTTTTAATGGGCGCTCAACTCGTTTTCGACCGAGAAAAAAACTCCACACACAAAACAAGCAAGCTTGAAAAAGCTCTGCTTAGCACCCCTCACCCTCGCCTATCCCCCCTACCTGACCGACAATTTGGGCTAAGTATATTTGAGTTTTTGTCGATGCGCATAATTAGTACGTTAGTCGCTCTATAACTATTATAAAACATCTATACACATACACAAACACTCATCCGCGGAGACATTATCATAAAATATCTATATATAGATGTAGATATATTATTATAAAGCATGTATAAATGCTTGCGATCGGGCTTTTGGCGATTGCTTTTTGGTTTCTTGAAAACTTATGCAATCTATTGTTTTGCCAGCAATTTTTTTTACCCTGCATCTTCGTAGTTTGTTTTTCATAATGATTATAATATTGATTTACAGCTCAAGGTTAACAACGCCAATATTCGATCAAGCTACTTAGGTTTGCCCAGCTGCCGTTTTTATACCCTGAACCCATTTTCAATAGGAAATCAGGGTATAATGGGTTTGTTAAAAGTATGTAACAGGCGGAATAGAATATATATTTTCTTGATCATGGCGACGAGCTGAGTCGATTTAGCCCTGTCCGTCTGCCCGTCCGTATGAACGCCGAGATCTCAGAAGATATGAGATAGAGAGCTGAAATACTCGGTTATACCATACATAGCTAGAGTCTATCATATTTTTTCGATAACTCATGCGATTTCTTTTTATCGAGAATAATCGATCAATTTTTTTTCGTTTTTATACTTATGATAATTCGAAAATTGTGGGCTAAAAATATATGGGAAGCTATCTCACATTATCCCATCTCTCGAGAATCCCCAACTCGATTTGGGAAAATATTGTGTTGTGAAGTAATCTGTAGAAAAAAATATATCAAATTCTGAATATTTAGCAAATGTAAAAAAAACACTCTAAAATTAACTATAACCAAATGAGGATGAGGAGATATAGGAGGGAAGATATGTTTGAATTTTGAAAAAATAATAAATAAATAATAAGGAAATACAATGCATATTTCTGTGTGAAGGGAGGAGTTCGAAAAGAAAGGGGGAAAATACCAAAGTTAAGACAAACTTTGAATTCGAACGAAAGTGAAAATGAAAACGAACTTTTTTCTGTACGTGACCAGGCGCAGATTTATGGCGCTGAGAGATTTTTACAGCCGCTCATTGTTTCACAAAATACAAACAATTAAACAACAACAACAACAAGCTGTGGGGCGTTTGCTGCATTTCAATTTCGATTTGCATTTAGGGCCAAAAGAAAGCAGCAAATGGGCTTATTAAAATATCTAAATTATTGCCAAATTGAAGCGCGCTTTTGGCCAACATAACGAAAGTGAAATGTGTATATATATATATACATATACATATATATATATATAGGTATAGGTGTGTTGACGTGTATGAATTTTGGTGCTAAGCCAAAGCATAAATGCGCACTTGAAACTCAATACGCTCAGCAGAAACAGAAATTGAAATTGAAACTGCCATCAAACCTCAGCTGAAACTTCAATCTGGTACTCGCCGAGTGCCATGAGAACTGTCAACGAGGCGTGCGTACTCACGTTTCTCCAAACATTTTTCAATGAAAGTTATGTGCGGCTCCCTCGATCGCCATCGATCGAACAGATGCATACAAATTGATCACAGAGAGATGGGAGTATTTGCGTTTTGAACTCACTCAATCTACCCATATTAAAACTAAAGAGTTAAAAACTGAATATGTGCATATGTAACATGCTAACATATGCTAACAATCAATGATCTACTTACTATTGGCGAGTTCCAATAGTAAGCACCAAAGTATGGTCAGTTAGCTCAAAATAAATTGTGAGGCTTTACGACAGCAGCAATAATATTCCCAAAATGAATAATATGGCAGAATGAATGGTTGATAGGCATGGTTCATTGAGTTTTTGCCATAGGTAATGCCAATCTAAACTTGTTTTAATAATTTACGTTGAAGGCATATCAATACAGCTGCTGCTCACAATTGTCGATGTCAGAAATCCGAATCAAATAAAAGGTGTGAATTCATTACGAAACCGTAAACAGATTAAGATTGTTATTTGAACGTGAAAAGAAAGACTTTCTCTAAATCCGTTTTAGAATTTCTTTCTTAGCTTTTATTTTAAAAACCTTTATAATTCTATGTCTCTAAATATCGTACTTTTTCTCTGACTCTAAAGTTGATGTAGTTGAACTAAAAGTAATTCATTTTAAAATTTAAAATGTATTAGATGTATTAGTAAAAATATAATTTAATCGTGAATTACTCACTCGTTTGTAGTAAATATGTTGATATAGCCGATGCTTCATCAAATGATACAGGGAATAAGATAGTTCAGATCTTTTACTGCTTCCCTACCACCGTATTGCTTTCCCCCTTCCGTGAAAGTTTTCCCCAGATATGAATTCAGACAAATGGTTTCACTACTCAATCGATATGAACATCGATATGGAAAGAACATACGAATAGTCCGAAAAAATGATTTAAAATGAACTCCAACAATGATCTAAAGTGCTTAACATTAATTTTCTTAACTATACTTTCATATTTTTTTTCACGAAATAAAACGCTTATACGCTTCTCTATATACCAATTGAGGGTGTGGCAATTAAGAAAAAGGACGTAAATAAGTATTCTGCAGTTGGTAATGCCCGACTGAAACGATCTTACAATATTCAATGTTGTTAAGATCAACATTTGATTCGATGGGGAATTTTTATGATTAGTTGGCAAGCAAATTAGTCGATTAAAGGTAATTTGATAGAAGTGATAAAAAAAAAACGTTCCTATGCAACAGGTGAAACTTGTATAGAAAGAGAAGGAAACATTAAAGAACAGAAAAACTTGTTTATTATAAATATTAAGATTTGCTAATTTCGTATTCTTGCGTTGGTTTTGTCGTTTTGTCTTTGTTGTTGCTGTTGTTTTTTTAATGCCTATAAGGTATTTATGTATTGGGTTGGCTTTCCCTCCTTTATATGGAGCCCTTGCTCCCAATCGATCCGCTTCGACTTACATAATGTCCAGAGCTCCATGTGACGTATTAATTGAACTTTATGGAACGAAGCGCATAGAGTCTTGTGAATGTTGCACAGTTGTTGCTGCTGCTGCTGCTGCCATTCAAAGTCAACATCTTCTGATCACATAATCGAATGCTCCGAATGCTGCGGATGCTGCGGATACGCAGTTTTGGTTTTTGCTTTTGTTTCTTGAACGCAGATCTCAGCCCGATTGGCAATCCTCCAATCGACGCTTGTCGATCGCAAGTGACCCGCTTTCTCTTTTTTGCCCACTAGCCTTACCTGTTGCCGCTAAAGACAAAAAATACGAAACATAAAATAAATTGTAATGTGGATCTTTGGCATTGACTCTAGCTCTGGCTCTGATTATGGCTCTGGCTATGTGGTCTGTCGACGGTTCTGCCAGGGCACGTGTTAATTGTGGATGCTGGTGACAGCTCAACGAGTGTGGATCACAGTTCAAATGCTTTCCTCCTCGCCACCTCCCTCCTCCGCCATGATTCAAACAAGTTTTCTGTTTTGAAAATACAACATATTAGTTTAGCCACAGGCATATTTTATCACTTAACATGGCTTTGAACTTTGCTGCTAGAGACACATTCACGACAACATCGACATCATCATCATCTACGTTCACAACACGAATGACGCTTAATGGCAATTATTAATGTACCAGTTTCATAAATGTTTTCCCTTTATCTGTTTAAACATGTGAGATTACTTGTAAACTGCTTCAGCATTGGCCTCTTGGGTTATGCAAGTCATGAGCTAATTGGCGCTTCGTACGAAATGGGATCGTATGGATGTTGCATTTCCCATTCGTTTCTCTATAGAACTGAGTAAACGAATTATATGGAAAACAATGGACAGTCAATCATTAACAAGTAAGCCTGCTTTGCTGGACACTGCTCGACTAAGATCTCCCCTAAGCTCTGACAATAGCTAATATTCCTATCATTCTCCAATAATAGTCTCTCTCTATATTTTAATATCTAGCCGATCATACGACGGACGGACGGACAGACGGACATGACTATATCGGCTCAGCACCTGATCAAGAATAGATATACTTCATGAGTAGAAGGAATTATCGCAGACCCCATGAAGTATATATATTCTTGATCAGCACGACGAGCTGTCCGTCTGTTCGTCCGTCCGTCCCTCTGTCCCTCCGTCCGCCCGTCCGTATGAGCAAACCGATCTCAGAAGACATAAGAGCTAGGGAGATGAAATTTGGTATGCATACTCGTGTATACTATAGGCAGTACAAGTTTATCTTTATTTTTCGAAAACTTATCCGATAACTTTTTATCGAGAATAATCGAAAAATCGACTGTGTTTTTTCAGCCTAGTTTGAACACTTTTAGACCTGGAGACTTCAAATTTGCGTTGTATATAATATATATAGTTTTTCGGGAGATCTATTGGCTGGCAATTAGCCGTCTGGCTAGCAAATTAGTGTGTCTGTCAAGTCGTTTCAAATATCTTTCCGAATATAGTTGTAGGACATCGCCCACCATTGGAACTTTAGATCATTTTTAATGTGTCTGGTTCTCATGTACCATGGTGCGACACAAATTCGCCTGAGAATTTTTGCTTAAGCGACTCAAATTGGTTTTTTATTGCAATGCCGTATATCTCTAGGGCGTATTTCCAGATAGGGCTTAGGATGCTCTTGTATATCGTGGCTTTGCTGTACAGCGATAATTTGTTTTTCGGAGCAAAAAGCCACGTCATCTTTCTGGCTTTCGCCATTACCAACTGCCGTACCATGGTAGTATGTGCTATGAAATTTAGTTTCCTGTCCAGTAAAACTGCAAGGTACTTATGTGAGCTCTTTTTGGGTATTGTGGAGCCCAGCGTAGTAATGCCTCTACAAGATAAAGTTCTTGTGGTAAACCACTTACTGGTGTTGATGCCTATGTTCCATTCTGTAGCCCTTTCTTCGAAGCTGTTCACATACTGCTGCAAGGATTCCGTTGCTGTGTTAAGGCTCGGACTTCTAGTCAAAATTGCAGTGTCATCCGCGTAGGTTGCTATCAAGACATTGTCCTCATCTAATCCAGCAACTGCATTTGTGGTCGGCATATCGGCTGTATATAGATTGTACAGCGTTGGTCCAAACACGCTACCCTGTAGGACACCTGCGCAAACTGAGCGCAAACCGAGAGCAGGCTGATTGGACGAAATCCTTCAACTTCTGTGTGGTCTTTTCCAGGTTTGGGTACCATCTTCCAGCAGGTTGGGAAGTGTCTCAGCCTTAGCATACTGTTAAGGATGACGACAACAAAGAGCAGCGCTCTTTTTCTTTCGGGCAAGAGTTTTAAATCCAGCAAGTCCTCTCCAGGCGCTTTTTATACTCATTCACGAAAGCGAAATGAGTATATTGGTTTTGTGCAATGTCCGTCTTGCTGTCCGTATGAACGCGATCTATTTCGGCGCTATTGAAGCTAGAGACTTGAAACACATACTCGTGTATACCTCCGATTTAAAAAGTGTTAAAATTTTCCCGATCCGCCCACGAGGGGCGTGGAAAATCGGAAAATGCATTTTCCGATATACCAGAAATCACGTTAGTTGAAGAGTTAGAATGCTGAAATTTGGTATGTAGGTCCGCGTCGACCACCCAAGATCACGAGCTTTGGCGTATATATCTCCGCCCATTGTATCCTGTAATTTTCACATTTGTTGAGCGTAAGAATTTTGCATTTAGGTTACCGGTAGCTCGTTCTAAGAACTGGCCAAAATTGAGGAGTCTACAGCCACTAGGGGCGTGGCAATCGGCATTTATAGTGCCCGAATTGCGGCATTTATAAGCGTCAGCCATCTAGTTACGCATTTGTACATATAAATACGCTTAATAGATATTCATAATACGGAAAGAAACATTTTTATGAAATTTAAAAAATATAAATGAAGCTAAAATAACAAAAATTTGCAATTTACAAAAAAGAGTTTCCGCGGGATTTGAACTCGCACCCAAGCCAAACAGCATGTTTGTCAAAATAACTAAAATAAAGATCGCCGGCGCTTCTGCCTACAGCACCACCACGTCGTTTTGAACAACATTAATTAAAACGAAATCACATTATTGGTTGGAAATCCAAAAACAATGCAAAGACAAATCAATCGCAGAGAGATTCTTAGAATATGCAAGAGCACGCATTTATGTGTGCATACACACACACACATACAAATAAGCTGTCCGTAAAGATTTCAGCCTTCTGTTGACTGGAATAACACAAACCACCCGATGGATTTTTAATTAGCGTTTTCGGCATGGCGACTCTTTTAAACCGGCTTGTAAGCTTCCAGAGTGTGTAATTGAAAGATGGATTAGGGCCCATTTTCCTCTGCTTGACTTTTGCAAGGACCTTTTGCAGTCGATTCGGAAGTCTAGTGTAGATCTGGTGGACTCTCTTCGTACTCTTCTTTTCAGACGTAAGAGCGCGTCAACATTTGGGGAGAGAATATCTCTGCGATGTTGGGTTTGCAGGCATTGGTTTACTGGAGTAGCAGAAGATGCAGTCAGTGAGACGTTTCTCATGAAGATTGAGATTGCATCTTCAATATCATCTGGACTGTTTATTTCCATGTTGAGGTTGCTTCTGCTGACCAGCTCAGCTTGAAAAACCTCTACAATGAACTTCTAGGAAGATATGCTGCTTCCTAGATTTGTTTTGGTGTGTATTATGCACTGTTGCTATGATAGGCAAATGGTTCGAGGAAAGTTCATACCTAATTTCGACTGATCGTTTATTAAGGTTCGCTCGCCAGTGGCTAGGATTTCGCACGTACTACTGGCAATGGCAACATGCAAATGCTTCCCTCGAGGACATGACCTGGCGTTACCTCACCAAGGATGCTTTGCATTAAAATCACCGCCTGCTATGAATCTGTTGCCCAAGCTTGGAATTAGTTGCTCAAAGTCATCTTTTGTCCAAGATTGATTGGGAGGCAGGTATATTGCAAAGATCTTGGTGCGACCACCATGAGTCAACACAGTCACACTGGTAGCTTGTATGTTCGATCTTTACATAGGTTCGTTCCCAACGTGAGCAATGATTGATCGGATAATGAAACCAGAGGCGCTTTTTGCTATTCCACTGGCCTGATCAGCGTACTATTTATTGATCATATTCTGGTAGGAATATTGATAAGCCGGGTCGCATGTGCGTCTAAGTAATCAACATTATATCTATATTATTGGCACATAGGAAAAGTTTTATCTATTTAATGTTCTTCACTAAATCTCTTGAATTCCATAATCAAAGTTTTATTTGAGGACTGTTCATTTTGAAATCAGTTTTAGAGCCAGGTCACGAAAACCTTTGTTTGCCCCAATTGAATCCTGCTACCAAATTGTTCATACTCAGTACTATCTTGCACCTGGGAGCTAACGATAGTTGCGTTCGCATTAATATGTTTTGCCCCACGCTGTTTCGTCATGTCAGCATATCTTACTGTAGCATTTGAGATGGTTTGCGATTTGACCAGTGGTCTTTTATTTTTGTTACTGTTTGGAATCCCATCTTGTGGCAGTCTTGCTGCCGGCTTAAGTTTTTTGCTCAGCTCGATTCTGACTGAACAGTTTTTGTAGCTAGATATATGATTACCACCGCAGTTAGCACATATCGATTTATTATTTAGCCTGATATCGCACAAATCTGACCTGTAAAATGATTGCCTGAGCATTTACTGACTTTTAATTTCGCGTATGTCCAAAATCTTGGCATCTAAAACATTGCACCAGATCTTTACTAAACTTTGCCATAGTAACTGACACTCTCTGCCTTCCGATTTGCGTAATCTTAAGTGCCTCACCAACATTTTGAGTCTTCTCTAAGTTTACGTAAAACAAGCTCTGTCTGTCTTAGGATGTATGCCTCTTACAATTACCCTGTATGGAGTATCCTCTCTCAGCTGATGATGGCAAAATTCACAATTTTTCGCCGTCAGCATTCTAACAATTTCGCGAATGCTTTTTGAGTGTTTAGCGTATATACTCATCGGCTGGGACTACAGCACTGATTTCTTCTTCTAATGTATCCATTTTGGTCACTTGAGGCACGCATATAGCTGGAGGCTTCGGTGACTCTAGCTTCATCGTCCTGGCTTTCTTCTTCCAGATCCATAATAGCATCTGCTTCCTCAGAAAGCGCTGCATAGCGATTGTTGCTTAATGCACTAGTTGCAGAAGGAGACACTGCCTTGGTGGGCACCTTTAGTTGGCCAGTAGCTTGCACCTTTGCCTACAAATTGAATTGGATACCTGCGCTCCATCTTTTCGCTTCTTGCTTACGGCTAGTTGCACTGGGCATTTGACATTTAGCGCAGCTATATGTGCCAGGGTGGGATATGTTGGGCCGTCCAGTGACCGCCACAGTGTAATTGGAAGTGGAAGCGCAGCTTGCTTGGGTCACCGCCAAAGTCTCTCTCTGTTAACGTAATCTGCAGCCGCTACCGCTCAGCAGTGGCTAAAAATAGATCGCGTTTCGTTTTAGGTGTCACTTAAACAAATTGTAACAAACTTATCACAATGCACGTCTGATGCAAACGACAAGCGCCTGCAGACTTCCCTTCTCATTCTACTCATTCACAACTCATCAACAATTTGCAGCTATGTTTAGCTCTAATACTGTAGAAAATGCGGTTTTTTTCGATTTGCCACCTCATTTTTGGTCAGTTTTTTGAACGAGCTAACGGTACCATAAGTGCAAAATTTGAATGCTTACGATCAAAAACTGTGAAAATGACAGGGTATTTTTCGATATGCCACGCCCCTAAAAAGGCGTAAAAATTAAGATTCTAGATTTGAAGATAAGATTCAAATTTGAAGATTCTAGCTATTATACTTTAAGAGATATAAACTTTTGCGGTTTGCCACGCCACATGTATCCATCGAAGCCTTTTGGTCTTGGCTGCCGAGTATATATACCAAATTTGAGGTCTTTAGCATTAAGAGTCCAAAATATAGCAGAATTCAAAATATCACTATATCTTCGGATCCGATTTTCCACGCCCCTAATGGGCGTATACATATAATTTTTGCCATAGCGTGATCCTGATCAAGAATATATATACTTTATGGGGTTTGCGATGATTCCTTCTGCCTTTTTCACAAAACCTGATTTCCCATTTTCAATGGGCGTGACGCTTGATCGAGCAGTCTCAGGCTCGAATCCAGAGCTCGCAATTGATGTTTAATTTTTCAATTGTTTCAAAATATTTGTATATTTAATTAAATGAGTCTTCTATTTCATTTATATTTTAAAATACATCGAATTTGAAGTTCTAACCATACTAAAAGTGCAAAAACGACCATTAGTTTGGTTCAGGGTAGTATCGAGTAGTGTGTATCGAGTGTATATAGGGGTGGGGGGTAAATTAACGGTAACAAAAAATGAAATTGTATAAAATGCATATATGTAAGTATACAGTTAAAATTTGGAGACTATAGGTTTAAAGATGTAGGAGATATAATTTTATAACTGATTTTCGGTAGGGTTTTTTATCGATAAAAAATAACGGGATGAGTAATCGATTTTTCGAAATAAACTCGATATCCGCGCTGTATATACGGACATTTAAAAAAAAAATTTTAAGTCTCTAGCTCTTATATCTTTTGAAATCGTCGCGCTCATACATACGGACAGACGGACGGACAGGGCCAAATCGAACCAGTTCTTCGCCCTGATCAAGAATATATATATAAAAAAAAATATATGTATAAAAATAGTTTTGGTACTTACACCCCCACACTCCCATGGACCTATTGCCTTGGATTTGCATTTAATAATGGATGATGAAAGAGTAAGCATTTGGAATTCAAATTTTGCGCATTTCTCTTCAACATATCCATCCCCCCGAGTATTAATATAAATTTAATAAAATGCAATGTGATATTGGGAATAATTAACAACGCCTTAGGCTTAGGTACAACGATAAAAGTTCAACTTGTAAAATACGTAAAACCAGCTTGGAACTCAACCAGTTTATATAATAGCCATTGATCGCGTATTACTCACTCTCACATACGCAAACAATCACACACACCCACTCACTCACACACACACATACTCACATTCACACACATGCATACATGCCTATCAGTCCAGATGGAAAGTCTATTATAATTGATGTTGTCATATATTATGAGCAACTCATAAGTTTTTGGCATCTGATATCAAATGCAATGCATCCCGGATGATCAACTGGTGAGAGGAGGAGGTGCCAACGCAGCTCTTGCCTAGCTTAATAAGGCTGCCAACTTGACCAGCAACGGTATACGGTAGCCAATTAATTTGGAGCACAACAAACAAACATACATACCTGGAAATGGCCAAGAAAATGTGCAGTTAGTAAATTATTTGCAGTTTTCACCTGGCGTATATTTGAAGCTGGCAACGTGTGTAAATCTCGTTAGGTAATTTTAATGTCATTTACACAAATTGATTATGTGCATTTTCCAATTGGCTTATAATTTGATTCCATTTTAATTGTCATAGCTTCGTTCAGTCATTCGCACTCACATTTTCATCGATCAAACCTGGTCTTTTGGATTTACCTTTGTTTTCAACTCAATTGGATCACAGTCCAGAGCATAAACCAGTAATAAGTTTAAGTACTCGTTATAGTTTGTTAATTGAGCTCAATGTCTATTGCAACTAGTAAATCTGAAGTGTCTAAATAGAAGAAGCCATTGAAAATGGGAAATCGTGGTATAATGGTTTTGTGAAAAGTATGTAACAGGCAGAAGGAGTCATCGCAGCTGAGGTGATATAGCCCTGTCCGTCCGTTCGAAATTGTGCTTGCAACTTGTTGTACACCATACGCAGTACGAGTTTATGATAGTTTTCGATAACTCACCCGATATATTTTTTATCGAGAATAATCGATAAATTGATTTCGTTTTTAAGCCTTATTTGAATACTATTAAACGTAGTTTTATTTACTAGAGAGTTGTACTTTGGAATGTACATACATTTGAGCATTGTGATCACGTTCTGAATGTTTCATGATGATAGTCCCACTTCAAGAGAAATTATTCAACAATATATTCTCAACATATCGCCCACACTGCACTATGGGGAAAAATCCAAATTATCGGGTATTAATTAATAACTTAAAAACTAAGCCAGATTTTTGGATCCGGTTTTTGTATTATTAATATGTATACCATCAGAAATATATTTTAGAAAAATGGGCGTGTCACCGCCCACCCAAAAAAAATTTATTAAAATTTTGTATTAAAAATTTTTTTTTTTTTTTAAGAATTTTGCTTGTTCATACTTTAAAATAATAATTTTAATTGAAAACAATCGAACTTTCATAAAATCGAAATTAGTTTTCTTCAGTTTCGAGTTCCAAATCAGCCAGAAATATTGATCCGCTAAAAAAATTCGGGTTCTTCAACTGATTTAATTGTGCCTTCAACTTTACATAATACAATACGTACAACTTCATTAGACAGCGACCTTTATGCTTTCAAACACTTTTCTAAAGATTTGCCGAAGAAATAATCTGATCAGATGTATCCATTGTTAAAAACCATCAGCGAAATTATGGATTCTGCTCTCATGCTCTCATGCATGATGAAATTAGTCTGATTTATAGACCTGGTTGGGCAAATCAGACGCTTCCCTTACCAAAAAAGCCTACAGGATGAACAGTACTTTCCATAATCTGCCTCAAATGAACAATTATTTTTATAAACATTTGCTGTCATAGGCAGTCATTCATAGTTGTCAGCTAGTTTTTGTTCCTGCTGCATTTCTTCCATTTGTAATTTATATTTTGGCAAAAAAAGCGGCTTTTGCTTTTTTAATATCATTTATAAGTTGAATCAATATTAGTCTTATTTAGTTTCAAAATCACAATTACTATTTCTTGGTTAGAGTTGCCTTTTTCATTGAGCCAAATATCACACAGGTCAGCTCATAGTCACCTGCTAAAAATTGATTTGCGCCGGTTGTGCGCAAAAGTGCACATTGAGACAAAGGCACTAAGATCCCAATTGATTACTCTATAACATGCAATTGGAATTACACTGGTGCGCCCTGGTGGCTGTTTTATATGTCTTTGCAAAGTTTAATTTTATTTACAAGAAATGAAATTTGACAACATTTGCTAATTATACAATAAATGATTAAAATAAGTTCAAACATCAATTGGTTTTTAAGCCAACGCATAGTAGAAGCCCTAAAAATTCATATCCTTTTTAAATTTCTCAAAAATAATGTCTGGTCATTGAATAACGATGATTTGAAAATCGGCTAACACAAATTGTAAGCTGAAGGCAAATGCTTTTCGAAGATAACAGCTGACTTTAACAGCTGTTAGGCTTAACAGTGGACTGTTATTCAACATTTTGGGTACAGTACCTTAAAGTTTGGAGTTTTATTAAGATGTTAACATAAAAAAATTATAAATTTTCATACTTCGCAAAAATGACTAAATACCCGAAAAACGGCAAAATTCCCCATAGTGCACTGTAGCCCAAGCGTAGTCGCTGCTAACTGCGCAGTTCCTGTCCATGTCCATGTGTTTATATATGTGTGCATTAAAGAAGTGCAGAATAATTTGAATGTTAGTTCTTTGCAGGGTTCAGGGTGTCTCTTAGTCGAGCAGTCTCGATTAGAGCAAATAGTTACAGCATATAGTCAGTAAGTATATTTACAGTCTTAGTCCGTGTCAGCGCTACACGGTCAGCGAGATGTGTGATTATAGCATGCCTTTGCTTTGGTTATACTCTGTGCTAAAATATGTGAATTTTGTTCATCTACTTGCTATAGAACTACATGGAAAAGGATCTGGGCAAGGTTGTGCTGTATACAACGAGCATGGGCATCATCAGAGAGACGTATGCGAAGTGCGCCAATGTCAAGCAGATACTGCGCACATTGCTCGTCAAGTTCGAGGAGCGGGATGTGTTCATGAGCATCGAGTACCAGCAGGAGATGCGAGAGCGCATGCATCACGAAACGATACGAGTGCCGCAGCTGTTCGTCGAGGGACAGCACATTGGTGTAAGTATGCGAAAGGTACTTCACTTTCTAGAAAATACATTCTACAGTTAAATATTTGGCTTTGCAGGATGCCGACACAGTGGAACGTTTGAATGAGAGCGGAGAGTTGCGACAACTGCTGCGACCCTATAAGGTAAGTCAAGCCACATATATTTTGCTCTGTAACTAACGTCTTGATCTCCTCTCGTTCAGTCGTTGGCCACGGCCTACACCTGCCAGACCTGCGGCGGCTATCGACTGCTGCCCTGCCCCTCCTGCAGTGGCTCCAAGAAGTCGGTGCATCGGAATCACTTCACCGCTGAATTCGTGGCCCTCAAGTGCATGAATTGCGATGAGGTTGGCCTGATCAAATGCCCCAATTGCTAAAGTCCCCTTAGCTAAGACGAGAAGACTCGAGAAGTGTTATTTTTTTTTTTTTTTTTTAATTTTTGATGAATATGGTATATATTTATATGTATTTTGTATAGCTTGTTATTAACAGTTGTGATATTTGAAGCGGTTGGCTGCATGTCTCGTATTTGGGATTTGGAATCAGCACGTGAACTGGCGATGTCCATGGGAAAGTTACGCGAAGCCTTGCAGAATATACATATATTATATACATAGTTTATGCTAATCAAATTAAGATATATACATATATATACATGTGTAAAATAAAATAAACAATAGTGGAACTTACACTTGCGCTGTCTTGTGAGTAGAATAAAATTCAATTCAAGGATAAAGGATAAATAATACTGATTATACTCTGAAAGACTCGAACTATAGTCTCTAGGAATCAAACTTTATTTATATGAGTAAGACTAAGTATTCCCTGATGCATGGATGCATGGAATGAACCGCGACTTGTGCAACGACGAAAACGATTTAGCCCTGTCCGTCCGTCCGTAGTCATTCATGAGAGTGAAAGGAGTATATTAGATTTGTGCGTGTCCGTCTTGCTGTCCGTCCGTTTGTTTGTATGTGAGCAATTTATTTCGGCACTATTAAGTCTCTAGTTAAAATTAAACTGCTGAAATCCGCCCACTAGTGGCGTGGCAAATCGGATATCAAATCGGAGACCACGTCTCTAGTAGGCGGATTTTAACAGTTTATAAATAGGAGATGGGCACGAGTATGTGTTCTAAATTTTAAATAGGAGACGCCAAGAATTATTGATACACCAGTTCCTGGAAGGGTTCAGGGTATCTCCTAGTCGAGCAGTCTCGACTAGAGCCTTCTTACTTGTTTCAATATGGAAAAAATAAATATTAAATATTCAATAAATAAACAGAAACCTAGACCTAGGTAACAATGCAGCGTATCATTTTTGGCCGTTATATTCTTAACATAATGAATTAAATTGATAAATATAATGATGCGGATTGATGGGAAATGCATAAAACTTATTAGTAACCATTTAGTTTTTCAAATAAAGGCCTCTGATAATAAAGTTATAGCCATTCTATGCGAAAGTTAAAGTGGTCAAGGGATGGCGTGATCAAAATTTATTTAGTCCGGCTCGTAAATCTATATAAAACTTGTGATTAAACACCCAACTTGTTTTACTTTGTCTACTAGTTTTAAGACAGATAACAGTGTGAAAAAAGCTTGATTTTCATACAAATTAAAGCGCGTGCGCACAGTTTTCTGAAATAATGACGTCACGCTGTTAAATGTGCTTTGCATAGCCACTAACCAGACAACACCGAGTATAAAGAAAAGGAGAGACAGAGTTAGGAAAAAGAGCGCAGAGCTGTACTTCATATGGAAATGTAGTTGCAGGGCTCGCACCGCACTGATTATGTCGTGCCTTATTATCACTGCTTGAGCCTCAAGAGACCGAACCGAGCAAATGCGAAGTTATCTGGTTTCTTCAGCACATTTTTTCGTCGTTGATAAATTTAATCATACATGTTAAAAGACACAGTAGGTTGCGCAAGGAGCAGTTCTGTAATATTTTCAGATTGTGCTCTGTTATCCTAGCTGAAGCTTGGCGGGCGCTTCAGCAGAGATCCGCCAAAATTAAGTGTATATATATACATATGTATAAGAAAATTTCCATAGTAAATAACTTAAAAATGGTCAATCACTAATTTTATTACTAAACAATAAAGAAACTAAATATATAATGGAATTAACTGGGAGGCCTCTCGAAAGCAGCAATGATATGACCAAAATGGCCAATATGTCAGCAAGAATGGTTGAAGAGCATCCACCTTCTCGCTATTAATCTGCACTATTTAAGCCGGGATACGCCACGGCAGGTTAATCGGGACGAAGGGAAAGGGAATAGCTACATAAGTTTTTAAACTATTAGGGCAAAATAAAACAAGTAAGAAGGTTCCAGTCGAGACTGCTCGACTAGGAGATACCCTGAACCCTCCAAACTGATATTCTAATCATTCTGGACTTCTTTTATGCACACATACATACACATGCACGTATAAGCACGCGCTCTACAAACTGCGCAGCTAGCAGCGGCTGCGCTTGGGCTGCACTGCAGTGTGGGCAATATTATGAGAATTTATTTGTTGAATAATTTCTTTTGTAGACATACGATCCTAATGAAACTTTTGGAGCGTAATCATATGGCTAAAATGTGTGTACATTTCAAAGCACAAGTCTCTACTACTTGAAATGCGTTTTTTACAAATTGGGGGCGAAAGGGGCGTGGTATCCAAAATCTGTAAATTACAAAATCTTTGTATCTATTTACTTTATATACAACGCAAATTTGAAGTATCCAGGTCTAAAAGTGTTCAAATTAAGCTGAAAAAACAATGTCGATTTTTCGATTATTCTCGATAAAAGAGTTATCGGACAAGTTATCGAAAAAATAAAGCAAACTTGTACTGCCTATGGTATACACGAGTATGCACGCCAAATTTCAGCTCTCTAGCTCTTATATCTTCTGAGATCCTTTTGCTCATACGGACGGACGGACGGACAGACGGACAGGGCTATATCGACTCAGCTCGTCGTCCTGATCAAGAATATGAGAGATGATTCCTTCTGCCTGTTACATACTTTTCACAAAACCATTATACCCTGATTTCCCATTTTCAATGGGTTCAGGGTATAACAAGTAAGAACGTTGCAGTCGGGCGTTACCGACTGCGGAATACTCATTCACATCCCATCAACAATATAGTAGTTAAGTTTCGCTCTAATACTGTAGAATATACAGGTTTTTTTCCGATTTGCCACGCCCTTACTGGGCGCAGACACCTCATTTTTAGTCAGTTCTTAGAACGTGATAACGGTACACTAACTGCAAAGTTTGAATGATTACCCTCAAAAAATGTGAAAATTACAGGGTATTTTTCGATATGCCACGCCCCAAAGAGTCGTAAAAATTATTTTTGGGTCATCGATAGAGGAGATTACTGGTAACTTAACTATCTAAATATTGGTATCCAAAATCTGAAAATTACAAAATGTTTGTATCCATTAACTTTATATACAACGCAAATTTAAAGTCTCCAGGTCTGAAAGTGTTCAAATTAGGCTGAAAAAACAATGTCGATTTTTCGATTATTCTCGATAAAAAGTTATCGGATGAGTTATCGAAAAAATAGAATAAACTTGTACTGCCTATGGTATACACGAGTATTCATGCCAAATTTCAGCTCTCTAGCTCTTATATCTCCTGAGATCCTTTTGCTCATACGGACGGACGGACAGACGGACAGGGCTATATCGATTCAGCTCGTCGTCCTGATCAAGAATATATATACTTTATGAGGTCTGCGATGATTCCTTCTGCCTGTTACATACTTTTCACAAAACCATTATACCCTTTTCAATGGGTTCAGGGTATAAAAAATTTCAATTGTTAATTTATTTCACATCTTTTCTTACTTTAACTACGTTTTAACTCACACGCTTTATCGTTTAACGTTTACCTGCTCTTTTCCCCCGTTCTCGTTCGAATCCCATTGCTTGCGCTCTGGAGCTGCCACCTCGCCTCTGCCGCGCGATCCTTTTCCACGGTGCCAGTGCAACTCACCACAGCGTCGGCCCTTTAAGCTGTCACCACGAGGGGCATGGTTGCACTGCCGATCTCTTTTATTAATTACTTACTACTAAGCTAGGGCATGTGAGGCGCTTCAATGAGCCAATTTACCTACACATTCACGTTGTACAGCCTGAATCCGCTCCAAAAACCTAGTCAGAAGCTAACAATGCTGCTTATCATCTATTGCCACCATATTCGAAAAATAATGAATGAATTTGGTACATATGTACATACAGTGACAAACTAAATTATTGGCACAGCAAGCTTTTTAAACTTTAAAGCAATTTTATAATTGTTTTTTAACGTTTTTCTAGTGAAACAAAAAATGTACTAAATAGAATTGGGTATTTATTAAATTATACAGTAAAAATATTGCGAAAAACATAAACGTACTTTTTTTGTAAATTCAATAACCAACAAGTAAGAAAGCTCTAGTCGAGAATGCTCGACTACGAGATCCAAACTCTGGATGCATGTGTATGTATGTGTGCATAGAAAAAGTGCAGAATGATTAGAATATCAGCTTGGAGGGTTCGGGGTATCTCCTAGTCGAGCTGTCTCGGCTAGAGCCTTCTTACTTGTTTCTAATGGTATTGAATAATTATTTGGTTTGGTATTTTTTATAAAATATATTGGGCGCTTCCACTCAGAGCGGAAGTACCCATCTGCCCGGCAGCGGGAGGACAACGTCATGTGTCATGCGCTCTGGGATGGCACGCCAAGCCGTTTTGACCATGCCGCCAGTTATGCCGTCTAAACCAAAAGAGCGTCTGCTCCAAAATCTGACGATGCAGTATAGCAGAAGCTGCAGAGCAGGACATTCGTACAGCCGTGTCAGTTGCTTGTTGGTCGTCGCTCATTGCGGACACACTCATGCATACGCCAAATTTTGTGATGAGTGTTGTTGAGTAGTTTGAATGATTCTAAGCACTGTTAGTGTCTAGAAGCCATCCTGGAGAGCACACCCTTAAATCCGGGCACGGTGCCCTGATTATCTGCATCGCTTGCAAATCTGCCTCTTCATCCGACACGTTACGACTTTGTGGTCAAAACTGACACACCTGTAGCAAGCGTAGGTTGGGATCAACGGGTGCCAGCGGAAAGAAAATCACTACACGTAATTCCTTTCGGAATCCACTAGGATATCCAGCGCCTTGCGTTCCAGCTGACCGTAGCACCAGCGTCGCTATTCCAGACTTCGAAGCAATCCTCACCGACTTTTCGAATGCTACACTGGAGCACTGCCGGAGAAGTGGTTATTAAATAACCTCTCCATTTATTGTTTCGTCGTGATGCTGCTGTCGACATTGATGACGTTGATTTTCGGCCATTGTGCTACGTTCTGAAAACCTCCTTGAGTCTGAGATTCGCGATAGCTCGCTTCATCTCGCCAGAGGATAGAGTGGGGATGATCGCACCGCCTGGCTTCAGCTCACGCACCTCATGTACATCTACACCATGGGAGAGAGAAACCTCTTTATGGATACGGCCAGCAACTTACTGAGGCGACTCCCAGGTCTCCGCAATTTTGCGGGCTCGAAGTGCAGCGAGTGGAGCAGCAGCAACAGAGGCGGTAGCAGCAGAAACAGTTGGGACTCCAGCAGTGGTGCGTTTACGCACGGTGGTTTCGAGCTCCTTGATCCTACCATACATCTACAGTAATAACTCCTGGTACTTGGACGCCAGGTCCGGAACGTTTAGCGCCACGGTGTTGGGTACCCCGTCAGCGTCAACGACTCTCCTGATCTTTTTCTCGATGGTCAACATCCGTTGGACCATCAAGTTGGAGTTCTTATTGTCCTCTTCAGAGCGAACAGCAGGTGTTTCCTCCTCGGTATCGGCAGGGGTAACGGCAATGGCAGCAGCAGGGGCAACATCAGAATATTGTTCACTCTCCCCGCACTGCTCGGTCGAGCAAACGTAAGTTATTTCACTGGACTTTTTATTGTTTATTGTTTTAATAGCACAGTTTAATTTGTACTTGTCAAACAAGTCCGCTATCGTCGGCTGTCGGAAGCAGGTTGAGTGAATCCTTGATTTGTTTTACGAAGAATGAGGGTTTACTACCACGGTACTCGCATTTGACACATAGTACAGCGGGTGGATATAATGCGTCTACCAACGCCCCTAAAAGAACTCTTTTAGCTACTGTGAGGAGCAATATAGGTATGCACGTATTTATGTATATGAACGTACGTATTTGCTGTGCGTTTATATGCATATACGTGCATATACATGTTGCTCCACACAGCGACGCGAATACTGTAGGAGCGACCCTCGCACTGGAAAGGGGGTCAAAGTCCTGTTAGAGGCGGTCGCTTTCGCTCCTACAGATTCAGCAATGGGTTCGCGTCGCACGCACGACGATCATCGGTGACCGTTAGCCGAGGTGCCGTTCGGGCCGGGTGATAGCAGTGGACGTTTTCACTCGCATGGCAACAACGGTACTTCGGCCAATGGGCGGCTGCCACGCAATTTGGCGGGAAAGTGGCGTCACCCAGATCACGCCACTTTACCGTTTTTATAGGCACGAGCAACAGAAAGGCCCGGCTCCAGAGCCGAACAGGCCCCGTTACCACACGAAGCAGGGCCTGTGGCTGGGGTATAAAAGGCCACCAGCAGCTCCATACGGGCTGTCGAAACTATAGTGAAAAGAAGATATAAAGTGAAAGTCGAAGTGCCAAAGTCAAGTGAAAGTCAACGCGAGTGGTAAATCAGGACTCCCGGGACATCGTGGGAACAGCAAGGACATCCAGAGTGAATCCTTGCGGATCATCAGCGGCACCGATCAGGACATCGGTGCATATCAGCGGCTTAAGCGACGCCTGCACATCTGAGTAAGTTCACGTAGTATATACGCTGTATATCTGAGCGAACCGCCAGAGTTTACAGATCGAAATCCTGGCGCTTCCCGAATCGTCCCGGTGAACTAGCGTGTTTTAGCACAACACTCTCCCAGCCGGAGTGCGTTAAGCCAGCGCTCAGTAGGTGTGCTTCGCTAAAGCCAACCGGCGAACCAGCCTAAATTTAAGTGACGTGTAAATTTCAAACTTATTCAGAAAAATATACATTTACGCTATAAAACCTAAATCACAAGTGACTAATTAATATCGCAGGGGCTTCAACAAATAAATTTGTTGGCACGAATCCACAGTCAGCTGAAACTAGCCCAGCTTAGACTCGGGATAAACCGAAGGTTCGTTACACTACCAACTCGAACTGTGCTATCGAGCACAATTCCCTCTTGGGTCGAGGCGATGTCTATCAAGACTGTTGTTATTTAATAAATTTCCTATTTATAATGATGGTGACAACTATAGACTACTTCGTCGTACTATGCAACACCATCCTTCGCATTCAGCACTTTCCGTCTTGCTGGTAACGTGCTGAGATAATCCTGATCCCAAAACCTGGAAAACCCGAAAACGAAATTACTTCCTACAGACCCATCAATCAAAAAAAAAAAAAAAAAAAAAAAAATTATGGTGAATTCGAAATGATGACACAGTTTTATTGTTTTATGGTTTGATTATTTATATATTATTCGATTTAAATTTCAGTGATTTAAAACACACCCAGCCACCTACAGACCAAACTGGAAGTAGAAGATCAAGAGAGAATATAATGTGCCCGTATCTGAATTATAGGAATTTCTGTTAAGTTTTTAAGTTTTTGCTCAGAACAATTTAGTGCTTTGAAAGGTATTATGTTATGTCAAACAAAAACCTCTGCGGCTACGGGTGCAGCTTTCGGTGCATCCAACACTAAACGTTGAAGATTTAGCGTCGTATTCATCAAAGATTGATACTTTTGATTGTGATTTGACAATGCCAACAATTGCTGAACTGATTGGACGCCACTCCTCTAGGTACGCGGACAGGCTTTAAGTGCACCCAAATCCACTGGCAACTGACCTGGCACACAACAATAGACGAAGGCTTAAAAGGCTTCACCCCTTGGACCGCAGATCTCGATAAATAATTGTTAATTATATGACTTCTAGCCCATAATTTAACGGACTCGCCGCCGAGGAAGTTGCGTGCGCGTGACGAGAGCTCGGCGTACGAGAGCGATGCCTCATTGCTCGCAGCCAGTGTTGCCCCCGCTGGAGTCTACACCCTAGCTGCTGTTCTCGCTGCTGGTACTGCCGCTCGGATGCCGGCCCCGCTGGAGGCGCCGTCGACGTCCGCTGCCGCTGTTGCTGCTAGTGCCCGCTCCGTTAGCTCGGTGCCGGCTGGAGCTGGTGCCGCGAGCTCCAACTCGATGGTCCAACGGATGTTTTCCATCGAAAAGGAGCTCCGGAGAGCCGTTGCCGCCGACAACGTGCTAGGTGCTGCTGCGCTCAGCGTGCTGGACAATTCAGCGAAGTACCAGGAGCTAATCCTGGAAATGTACGGCAGAATGAAAGAGCTGGAGACACTCGTCGGGACTCGCCCTCCGGCTGCCGCCCCCCAAACGAGGGCTGCCCCCGCCGCTTCTTATGCCAACGTCACTGCTACTGCGGTCGCTGTACCTCGGGCCCCCAAAGTTGCGGAAACATGGTCAGCTATCGTGACGTCCAACAACACGGAGGAGAAGGGTTGTCAGCAACTTGCTGAACGTGTCCGAAAGGAAATTGCGCCCATACTTGGTGTACGTGTACACTCAGTTTGCTTTCGATAGTCGCCGCGAACGGACGTGCTTATATCTGTCGCGCATCATCGTCGCAAATTTTGTTTTAATGTCCGCAATAAAATACGCTGAGCGAGCGCTAAAAGTGCTTATTTCGCGCATTTCGCGATAAGCAATCTTTGGCTGCGTATGTATTAGTGCGTGAGTGAGCTGTTTACAGCTAGACAGTTCTGATTGGCCAGCCAATCAGAATTAAGAAACTCTGTGTGGGAAAAAAGTGTTGCATACTTTCGCGAGGAACAATAGCCATGCCGCCGCCAACTGACTCGCCACCGAGAAAGTTGCGAGCTCGAGAAGATAGCTCGGCGGATGAGAGCGATGCTTCGCTGGTTGCCGCTGCAGCCAGTGTCACCTCCGCTGCTTCTGCTACCACCGCTGCCCCTACTGCCACCCCCGCCGTAGCAGCTGTTCTCGCTGCTGCCCCCGCTGCCCGGATCCAGGCCCCTATGGAGGCGCCGTCGACGTCCGCTGCGGCTGCTGCTGCTAGTGCCCGCTCCGATAGTTCGTTGCCGGCTGGAGCTGATGCCGCGAGCTCCAATTCAATGGTTCAACGGATGTTGGCCATTGAACGAGAGCTCCGGAGAGCCGTTGTCGCTGACAATGTGCCAGGCACTGTTGCGCTCAGCGTGCTGGACAGTGCTGCGAAGTTCCAGGAGCTGATCATGGAAATGTACGGGAGAATGAAGGAGCTGGAGACCATTGTTAGCACTCGCCCCCAGGCCGCTGCCCCCGAAACTCTCGAGGTCGAGATGTGCATCGCCAGAGTTCGGAGCAGGCGCTCGCCTGGCTTAGATGGCATCACTGGGGATATGGTCAGAGCGGTCTGGCGCGCCATCCCGGAGCACATGACAGCGTTGTACTCCCGCTGTCTGGCAGATGGATACTTTCCCTCTGAGTGGAAGCGCCCACGTGTGGCTGCGCCTCTCAAAAGCCTCGATAAAGACAGGAGTGATTCAGCGTCATATCGAGGCGTCTGCCTACTGCCGGTCTTTGGCAAAGTGATGGAAGGGATCATGGTGAACCGCGTAAAAGAGGTGCTCACGGACGACAGCCGATGGCAATTCGGTTTTCGCCCCGGACGCTGCGTCGAGGATGCCTGGAGGCATGTTCTGAGCGGTATCGAAGCCAGCCCGGCTCGATACGTGCTCGGAATCTTTATCGATTTTAAAGGAGCATTCGACCATGTCGAATGGGACTCAGCGTTACGCCGACTGTCGGACCTTGGATGCAGGGAACTTCGGATCTGGCGCAGCTTCTTTTCGGAGCGAAAAGCTAGCATCGTCAGTACCTTTGGCGAAGCCAATGTGAACGTATCACGTGGCTGCCCGCAGGGGTCCATCAGTGACCCATTCATATGGAACATTCTGATGGATGTCAGTCAACACCAGTAGTGGGATGGTGGTTCCCCGGGTTCCCAACTGTATCTCGGTGGTCAGTTTGCTTCTGATCGTCGCCGCGAACGCTTGTGTTTTTTCTGTCGCGCTTCATCGCTGCAAATTTTATTTTATTGCCTGCAATAAAATACGCCGAGCGTCTGCTTAAAAGTGCTTATTTCGTGCGTTTCACGATAAGCGATTATTGGCTGCATGTGTTGTAGTGCGTGAGTGAGCTGTGTACTGTTAGAGAGTTCTGATTGGCCAGCCAATCAGAACTAAGAAACTTGCATGGACAAGAAAAATGGTTGCATACTTTCGCGAAGAAAATAAAATCACTGCATACTTTCGGGTACCAGTGCTTTTTGTGTTGCCTATCGTCCAGGGATGGACTCGGAGGCCAGTAGTGGGAGTTCGACGCGGTCGAACTCCAGAAAGAAGCGTGGGCGCGTTCCGAAGATTGTCCTTCGGAACGTTGCCGACGCCGCAGCCATGCCGCCGCCCACGGATTCGCCGTCGAGGAAGGTGCGCGCGTGACGATAGCTCGGCTGACGCTTCGCTGGCCGGATCACGGCCTCTTTAGAGGCGCCGTCGACGTCCGCTGCTGCTGCTGCTGCTAGTGCCCGCTCCGTTAGTTCGGTGCCGGCTGGAGCTGGTGCCGCGAGCTCCAATTCAATGGCTCAGCAGATGTGGAGCCGTTGTCGCTGGCAATGTGCCAGGCGTGCTGGACAGTGCTGCGAAGTTCCAGGAGCTGATCATGGAAATGTACGGGAGAATGACGGAGCTGGAGACCATTGTTAGCACTCGCCCCCAGGCCGCTGCCCCCCTAGTGAGTGCTTCCCCCGCCGCTTCTTACGCCGCTGTCACTGCATCTGCAGTCGCTGCTCCGGTCGCTGCACCTCGGGCCCGCAAAGTTGCGGAAACTTAGTCGACGCTCGTGACGTCGAGTAACCCGGAAGAGACGCCTCAGCAAGTTGCTGAGCATATCCGAAAGGAAGTGGCGCCTACACTTGGTGTACGTGTGCACGAAGTGCGTGAGCTCAAGCGTGGCGGTGCGATTATTCGCACGCCATCTTCTGGAGAGATACGGAACGTTTTTGCGAACCCGAAGTTCAAGGAAGTTGGACTGGACGTTAAGGAGAACGCAGCTCTCAGGCCGGATAAACGTTCTGGATGTGGACAGCAGCATAACGCCGAAGCAATTTATGGAGGGTCTATTTAAGAACCACTTCTTCGGGCACTGTTTCAACGCAGCGTACGAGAAGTCGGTCAGGATCTCCTCGAAGCGATGGAACAGCGACGTTGGTCCCACGGTCAACGTACAACTGGAGCTGGAGAGGAAGGCGCTCGATATCCTGGAGGATAGCGAGCGAGTCTACGTAGAGTGGTTCTCTTTCCGCTGGCACCCGATGACGCCAACATATGCTTCAATTGTCGTAGACGACCAGGAGGTCGTCTGCATGCCTGTCTCGTCACTCATCACAGAGTTTGGCGTATGCGTGAGAGTGTCACGTTCGACAATCGCAGAGCGAGCAGCGATATTGACGTGACAATCGTCAGTGATTCAGCGTCTACGTGGCCCGCGTATGACTGGAGTGTAAGCGAGTGGGATTTAAGCGACCACAACATCATCACTGTTGTGGTGACGCTTGATCCGAGCAGCACAGTTGAGAGCTATGCTCCTGTGCCCTCGTGGAAACTCCAGAATGCTGACTGGCGGCGTTTCTGTGATGAGTTGAGGACTGCATCGATGGAAATCCCCCTCGAGGACTTTCGCCTTTTGACATTGGATGAACAAGTGGCTGCACTTCGCTCACTGGTCCATCAGGTGAGCGACACTTGGTTGGGCGTCGACAACCGCAAGCCAGACGTCGTGTGGGCTGGTGGAATGCCGCCCTCACGGACGCACGCTGTGCGCTCAGGAGAGCCCGGCGAAGTCTTCAGCATGCGCGTCGCACCCACAGTGAGAGTGCCAGTGCCCTTGCCTCGTATTTCAGGATCACCCGAAAGGAATTCGAGAGGATGATGCTCAAGGCAAAAGAGGAGGATTGGAGGCGATATGTTGGTGAGCACCAGGATAACCCATGGGGATCTGTGTATAAGATCTGCCACGGCCGCAAGACGCGCATCGATATCGGTTGCCTTCGCTGGAACAATGAGCAGTACGTAACCTGGCACGACTGCGCGAATGTCCTACTCCGCAGTTCTTTCCCAGCTGCGGAGAGGCCAGTGGACATTCCCTCTGAGTGGAAGCGCCCACGTGTGGTTGCGCTCCTCAAAGGCCTCGATAAAGACAGGAGCGATCCAGCGTCATATCGAGGCATCTTCCTACTGCCTGTCTTTGGCAAAGTGCTGGAAGGGATCATGGTGAACCGCGTGAAAGAGGTGCTCACGTGCGAGAGCCGATGGCAATTCGATTTTCGCCCCGGACGTTGCGTCGAGGATGCCTGGAGGCATGTTCTGAGCAGTGTCGAAGCCAGCCCGGCTCGATACGTGCTCGGAATATTCATCGACATCAAAGGAGCATTCGACCATGTCGAATGGGGCTCAGCGTTACGCTGACTGTCAAGACCTTGGACTGTCAGATTCTTTTCGGACCGAAAAGCTAGCATCGTCAGTAGCTTTGGCGAAGCCAACGTGAACGTCTCACGTTGCTGCCGGCAGGGGTCGATCAGTGGTCCATTCATATGAAACATCTTGATGGATGTTCTTCTGCTCCGCCTCGAAGCGCACTGCACTTTCAGTGCATATGCTGACGATTTGCTGCTGCTCGTCGAGGGGAATTCCAGATCCCAACTGGGGCTCACAGGCGCCCAACTAATGGAGATGGTTGGAGGATGGGGTGTTGAGGTAGGCGTCTCAGTCTCGGCGACGAAGACTGTGACGATGCTCCTTAAGGGAAAGCTGTCAGCTAACAGGAATCCCGCCGTCAGATCTGCAGGAGCAAATCTACGGTATGTGACGCAATACCGTTATCTTGGCATCACGGCTGGCGAGCGGTTGAGTTTCCTCCCACATATCGTATCACTACGCGATCGGCTGCCCGGAGTCGTCGGAGCCCTGTCCCGTGTGCTACGTGTTGACTGGGGACTCAGTCCGCGCGCACGGCGACGGATATATGCCGGACTCATGGTGCCTTGTGCATTATTTGGTGCTTCGGTGTGGTACATGATGGTGATGAGACTAGTCGGCACCAGGAGGTCGCTCAAGTCCTACCATCGCATTATCCTGTTAGGATGTTTGCTTACGTGCCGAACGGTATCTACAGATGCCCTTGAAGTGCTGGCTGAAGCCTCGCCGCTGGACCTTGTTGCGACGCACAACGCTATGCAGTTTGAGCTGAAGAGGAGCTACCCGATGGTAGAGGGCGATTGGCTCTACGGTCAAGACGTTTCGACCAGATTCCTCATAACTGGTCATGGTTCGTTGAATGCTTTTCTGCACGCGCGCGGTCTGAGCGAGACTGCTGGATACCTATGTGGCCATCCCTTAAAGGACTGGCTACACGTGATGTGTGCCTGCCCCCTCTAAGCGGATGTGCGGGATCTGCAAGGACTTAGGATGCAGCAGTCTACATCCGGTGACTGGACCATGGAGAGGACCTTGGTGGATGCGGAGAGCATGCAACTGCTTGAGGATAATGCTCGCTCAGTCTTCAGCAGGCGACGCATGCTGATCGATGGCGGAGGACCTGGCAGACCAGTGCCGGACTGACGTTAGTCAAAACTGGTAGTAGACTTATCTACGAGGGTCGGACCAAAGTCCTTAAATTTTGGAGACGAAGTCCTTCGGGATTAGTCAGAAGGCCGACCAGAGCCTTAATCTGGAAGATGCGCCTCTCGTAGGCAAATCGCAGGTCGGACCAAAGTCCATTAATTTGGGAGATGAATCCATCTGGATGAATCGAAGGGCCAACCAAAGCCTTAATTTGGCAGATTCTCTTCTCGCAGAGAGTCAAAGGGCTGACCAGAGCCTTAATCTGGAAGAAAAATCCATCTGGAGGCGTCGAAGGGCGGACCAGAGCCTTAATCTGGTAGGTTATCTCTTTGAGGTGCCGCCGGTGCTAACCCAGCCCCAGGTTGTCGGAAACCAAACTGGGCAGTAGTCGCGGACTGCATTCAGCCGATCAAAGCTGCAAATCGTAACAGATTTGAAATTTGAACCACGGGATGGGCTGGTGGCCGAGGCCAGCCCAGTGAGGTTGGCCCCCTTTAGTGGGATTATCGTGGTGGCTGTGGTGTTACTCGCTGTGTCTCCACAATAGTCGGAGCACAGCCGCTGGGTCCAATGTGTATTTGGACCATAGCCGGAAGCTGTACCCGTGGTCAGCAGAAGTTATGATAGGCCTCCCCTCGACCCAAGAGGGAAGTGTGCCCGACAGCACAATTCGAGTTGGTAGCTAAAAGCGTTCTTTTAGGGGCGTTGGTGGACGCATTATTTTCACCCGCTGTACCCCCATTGGGGTACACGTCACGTTAAACAAATCAAGGATTCTGTACGTGTACACTCAGTTTGCTTCTGATAGTCGCCGCGAACGGCCGTTCGTCGTCGCGCATCGTCGTCGCAAATTTAGATTTTATTGCCCACAATAAAATACGCCGAGCGAGAGCAAAAACGTGCTTATTACGCGCATTTCGCGATAAGCAATCTTCGGCTGCGTTTGTGTTAGTGCGCGCTCGCGAAGATAGCTCGGCGGATGAGAGCGATACTTCGCTTGTTGTCGCTGCAGCCAGTGTCGGAGGGTTCTTGCGAACCCAAAGTTCAAAGAAGTTGGCCTCGATGTCAAGGAGAATGTTGGAATTCGGCCCAAAATCAAAGTTGTTAATGTTGATAGCAGCATCACGCCGAAGCAGTTTATGGAGGGGCTTCTTCGGACACTGCTCCAATGCAACGTTCGAAAGTCGGTGAAGATTGCCTCAAAGCCAAAGCCATGGAACACGACGATGGACCCACGGTCAACGTTCAACTCGAGCTGGAAAGGAAGGCGCTGGGCATCCTGTAGGATTCGGAAAGGATCTGCGTAGAGTGGTTTTCTTTCCGATGGCACCCGCTGACCCTGGTCGTTAATCTGCTCTCGTTGCGGTCGGTTGTGTCACGCATAGACAAAGTACGCGAGTTAAAAATAGTTAAAAGTTAACGCTGTCCCGCGCAGTGTCGGCTGCCCGAAACAACGAAAAATAAAGGAAGTGCGACAAACTAATATATTCGTTGTCCACCAGGGCCAAACTTATTACCCCTCTCTGTGCGCGCCACTGCACAAGAGGGGAAATAAACGAAGTGCTCAGCGGATATTTTGCTTCGCAATTGTGCATCTTCGAGCGTGCTATAAGTAGCACACCTTATAAAGTTCGGACGCTGCTTCACGCGGTGAAGAATTTCAGTATAGCGGCATTTTCTAACCCTTCTTACCGCGCACTGCCGCTAAAGAGGGCACATAAATTAAGGCAATGGATGAGAATATTCCCTCTGGCTCTCGGCTTAATAATAAGTCCTAATAGCAGCGAAGCTACCCTCAGTGATTCGATCTGAGTTCAGTTCAGAGGTGGGCACGGCCCGGGTTTTTATCGGGTACCCGTGGGCACCCGCGGCTACCCGTGGGTATGGGCAGAAAAATCGAGTTTCGGGTTGGGTGCGGACGGGTGCGGGTTACGCCACTCAACCTGATTTACCCGAAAAAATCATATTTTGGAGACCGTCAAAAGCATGATGGTTGAAATTTATGATATGCAAAATGATTCAATTGAGGACGCGAGGATTGAAAACTCTCCGACAAATTATAATCTTGAATTTCTAGAGTTTTTGGACAAAAATCAACCAAAAATAAAAGAAAACTTGACTTGATAAATATTATGCCACATGCTATAATTCAAACTTGTCAATCTTAGATTTTTGGCAGGAGGCAACGGACCTTAAATTGTGGCAAAAAATATTTTATGTATTCCGGTAAGCAACAAACGAAAGAGTATTCTCCTCTTCTCAAAAAATTTTAAATGAAAGGCGAACAAGGATATTATGCGCAAATCTTGATATGTTCCTTTTTATACCCTGAACCCATTGAAAATGGGAAATCAGGGTATAATGGTTTTGTGAAAAAGTATGTAACGGGTAGAAGGAGTCATCGCAGACCCCATAAAGTATATATATTCTTGATCAGCACGACGAGCTGAGTTGATATAGCCCTGTCCGTCCGTCCGTCCGTATGAGTGCGTCGATCTCAGAGTATATAAGAGCTAGAGAGCTGAAATTTGGCATGCATACTCGGGTATACCATACGCAGTACGAGTTTGCTTTATTTTTTCGATAACTCATCCGATAACTTTATTATCGAGAATAATCGAGAAATTGATTTGGTTTTTTCAGCCTAATTTGAACACTTTTAAACCTGGAGTCTTCGAATTTGTGTTGTATATAAAGTTAATGGATACAAAGATTTTGTAATTTACAGATTTTGGATACCACGCCCCCTTCGCCACCAATTTGTAAAAAACACATTTCAAGTACTAGGTACTTGTGCTCTGGAATGTAGACACATTTTTACCATATTTCACTCTGAAAGTTTCATTAAGATTGTATGTCTACAAAACAAATTATTCAACAAATAAATTCGCATAATATTGCTCACACTGCAGCGCCGCCCAAGCGCAGTCGCTGCTTACTGCGCAGTTAGCAGAGCGCGTTGTTATACGCGCATCTGGATGCATGTGTATGTATGTGTGCCAGGGCTGTCATTTCAGCTTTTTTCCCGTCAAATCTGGCTTTATTTGAAGTCCCATTGCGGGAAAAATTCGAAAACGGCGGGTTGCGGGAATTCTGGCTTAAAAAAAATTAATTTAGCTCTATTTTAGCTTTATTTACTTTTCACGATTTATTTTGTTTTTTTATCTTTCTCAACACTGAAAATTATGAATACAAGTATCGATATATGATTTTGTATCATACAATCAATCTATCGAACTCATTTCATGGTTTAAGTAACAGCTGCTTGTGCTTTAAAGTTTACTGCGTTGAAAAATGTCGAAGGTATACAAACAAAGTGTTCGCGATGTGTGGCTGCAGGCTGACGAGTTTAAGGATTGGCTACGGAAAGATCTAACAGATTCGACCAGGGCGTACTGCAGCTACTGCAACTGCGGTCTGACTGCAAAGCTGTGTGACTTGCGTGCCCACGCATCAACAAAAAAACACAAAGGTGCACTAATTGGATTTGCACAAAAAGAAAAAATTGATTTTGGGCAAACTCCATCGAAAACCACGGAGCAAGAGGTAGCACTTTGCCTCTTTGTGGCAAAGCACACCTCAATTGCTCCCATAAACCACCTGGGCAGTCTCTGCCAAACAAAATTTTCCGATAGTATTACCGCGTCGCGCATTAAACTTCACCGTACTAAATGTACATATATAATAAAAAACGTGTTAGCTCCTCATTTTCGTGAGGATCTCAGAAATGATATTGGAAGCGCTAAATTTAGTTTGATTTTGGACGAATCAACTGATATAAGATGCACTAAGCTGCTCGGTAAATAATAATTATGTTTTAATCACCTGCACTCTTTTTAAAAGTTTGAACATTGTCTAATTTGTATATATTTGCATGTATATTTATAATTTTTACGTTGCTGTTGTTTAGGTGTTGTTATTAAATATGTTTCTGTGGAGCGTGGAGTGATGGTATCAATGTTCCTCAGTTTAATTTCTTTAGAAAGTGGGGACTCGTTTTCTATAGTTGAAGGAATTAAACAAGAACTTAGGAACTGGAATTTGGATTTAGTCAATTTAGTAGGCAACGGCACAGACAATGCCAATTTTATGAATGGCTCGAATCAAAGCGTTTATACGGAGATGAAGAAGGTAGCGCCTTCGCTCCTTTTAATTAAGTGTGTCTGCCATTCAGTGCAGCTAGCGGTAAATCATGCCTGCAAGCACTGTTTCCCACAGGGGTTGGAATACCTCATATATGGGACATATAATTGGTTCGCTAAAAGCTCAAGCCGTCAAATTGCTTATAATAGAATTTATCAATGTCTTAATGATGAGAAGGTATATATAAATATAAAAAACCCCTCGTGTTTGTCTGTAATACCCCTTTTGTATTATCACTTTTAAATCGTTGCAGTTATTGTTATCATGTAATTATTTGTGGTCTAAGTTACTGTGTCTGTGTTTTCTCGAGACAATAGCTTATTTACATATCAATTTGTTTTCTAAAAGGCTCCCCTTAAAATTCCACGAGTTTCGGATACACGATGGCTCGCAATTGAATTGGCAGTGACTAGAATTTTGGAACAGTGGCATGAGCTAACACTTCATTTTGGTATTTCTGGTACCCAAGAAAAATGTTTACAAGCTCAACACCTCAGCGAATTATTTAAGGACGTGCAAAATCTGTTATACCTTCAGTTTTTGAAACCAGTTTTGCAAGAAATGCAACATGTTAATAAATGCTTCCAGAGTCAAAATACAGACTCATCAAAATTGCTGAATGACCTGATACTAGCTATAAGGTCTTTGCAAAAGAAAATTATTCCAGAAGAAAAAAAGATCGACATATTATTTCAAAATGATTTTGAAAAATTTGTAGTCAAAGACCTATATCTTGGCTATGAATTTGAAAAACTGATTAAAAATATTAGAATGGACATGACAGCAGAATCAGTCATTAGGGAGTGCTGCACGAATTTTATTATTGAGCTTGTAAAGCAGTTGAAGCAAAGGTGGGTCTAATTTATTATGTTTACAATGAATAACAAATAATCAATGTTGCTTTTCTTTCAGGCTGCCCGATAATTTCGAGATACTAAGACAAACCGATATATTTGCTGTGGAAAATGTTTTGAAATTTAAGCAGCCTCATATCGTTGCCATTCTCGAATTTTTTAAAATTTCAAAAATTGCTGATGTTGAAAGACAATATGCTGATGTACGACTGTGTACTTGGCAAAACACGGAAAATACGCTGGCATTTTGGCTTGAAGTACTAGCGTACCGTGACTCAGCCGGAAACCAACGGTTTTATGAATTGGCAAGCGTTGCGGTACAGATTCTGTCATTACCATGGTCAAACGCAGATGTAGAGCGGGTCTTCAGCCAAGTCAATTTAGTTAAATCTAAATTAAGAAATGGAATGAATTTAAATACTCTTAACTCTATTTTAAGCGTAAGGTATGATTTTTAATTAACAAAAGAAAATATAACAAGTAAGAAAGCTCTAGTCGAGACTGCTCGACTACGAGATCCCCTGAACCCTTGGAGCAATAGATATTTCAATAATTTTTCGCGTCTTTCAGCTTACACGCATACACACGCATACACACACGCATACACACACACACATACACACACACGCATACACACACAAACGCATACACACACAAGCACCCACGCATAAACACGCATGGGCGTACGATCTTCATGAAACTTTTAGATTATGATTATAACATGAATATGCATGTAATTGCCAAAGCACAAGTCTCTAGTATTTGAAATACGCTTTTTACAAAAGTGAGGGTGAGGGGGTGAATTTAGAGGTGGGGGTACATTTTAACAAAAACCGAAATTGTATAAATTGCATATAAGCATACATTAAAAATTTGGAGACTCTAGCAATAAAGGTGTAGAAGATATAATTTTATAAGGTTTTTTATCGATAAAAAAAGATCGGGATGAGTTATCGATTTTTAATGATAAACTTGATATGCGCGCTGTAATTACGGACATTTAAAAAAAAATTTGAAGTCTCTAGCTCTTATATCTTCTGAAATCGACGCGTTCATACATACGGACAGACGGACAGACGGACGGACGGACAGACGGACAGACAGACGGACAGGGCCAAATCAACTCAGCTCGTCGCCCTGATCAAGAATATATATACTTTGTGGGGTCTGCCACGCCTCCTTCTGCCTGTTACATACATTTCAACAAAACCATTATACCCTGATTTCCCATTGAAAATGGGTTCAGGGTATAAAAAAAATACTAATTTTTTTTTTTTTTTCAATTTTAGATACGGACTAAATCGAAACGACAAATGCTGCTACATTGCCTCCTAAATGGATGCGAGCAGTAAGCACTCGAGATTATTATCCAGACGAAGAGGCAGTGAGTTTGGATGAACTCATAAATGAGCTACAGAATTAATAAAATTTAACTTTAACTTGAATTTAATGTAATTTTTTATTTTATTATTATATTTAGAAGTTTGTTGTATTATGTCATTGAATATCAATTTAAAGCAAATGAACAATAATAAATAAATTTAATTAAGAAAACATTGATTTTAAGCCTAGCTTTTATTTTGGCTTAATTTTTCTTAAATTTGGCTTCTTTTGGCTTCTTTTTTTTTGCCAATCTGGCTCTATTTGCTCGAAAAATTATGACAGCACTGATGTGTGCATAGAAGAAGTGCAGAATGATTAGAATATCAGCTTAGAGGCACATAGGGGGTGCAGTGTGACCCAGCTCCGAGTGTTATGCACCATAGCTGAGTCGACACACTGGTCGGTTGTCGGTGGCGAGGGCGGGCTATCTGTTCTCGGGAGTACCCAGTGTGGCACACCAGCACATAGCGGGTGCAATGCGACGCGGCGCTGAGCGTTATGCGCCAGAGCCGAGTCGAGGTGGCGGTCCACGCGGTTATTCCTGAGGCTGGGCCATCGTCCTCTAGGCATTCAATCGCAGCATACGGCAGGCATCACGCGGTTCCCCAGCCCTGGGTGTTATACACCAGGGCTGGGTCATAGTGGCCATAGTTATCCCGCTTCTGAACGTTATACACCAGAGAGGGACTGTAGTTTGCTTCCGTTTTCCCAGTTTTCAAGTTTTCGAGTTTTCACGTTTTCAAGCTTTCAAGTTTTTTGTGCCCCAATCACGGATAGCTCGGCCCTTTCGGCCCGTTATCCACTCTCCTTTCTCTGGTCTCGGCAATTTACAAATATCCTTGTAAATGAACCTGGGGGAGACTGAGAGTTGTACCCCGGCCGTTGAAATCACTTCTTTACAAGTGGCGCCCGAGCAGGGACCTGAGATTAATGAGGATGGTTTCTTTCTGGGATTAAAGCCCCGTTGGAAAGAACCACATAAGGCCCCAGAAATTTAAGGAAAAAAAAAACTAGGCAGCAGGTGAAACATGAAAATAACGACAACCTAGAACCGAATAGAGGCAAAATGGCCGGCGAAACAAAAATGGCGACCATGAGGCATCGAAAACTCATAGGAGAGCGCCAGAGAAAATAGCACGTGACGGCACCGTTAGGGAGAGACAGATGACGGACAGAGAGAGAGAGATCGGACAGAATAGCCGAACCGAGCTCGGCACCGGCAGCATCGGAGACACGAGGCATCGACGAAGAGTATAAAAGCAGCGGCGCAACATAACGGGGAACACTCTTCTACGAACGCTCGACGCGCACACTCCTCAGCGGAGGAATTCGTCAAGAAAATTATCATCGTAGGACATCAAAGGAATTGTTTACAAGGAATTCATCGTGGGATATTCAAGGAATTACCCGGAATCATCGTGGAATTATTATCGTGGGATATTCAAGAATTCACCATCGTGGGATATTCAAGGAATTAACTGGAATCATCGTTGTGGAATTATCATCGTGGGATATTCAAGGAATCCATCGTGGAGTATAAATTACCATCGAGGGAATTCGTCGCGGGATGTAAATTATCGTCTTGGAATAATTAAGGAATTCATCGTGGAGTATAAATTATCATCGGGGGATATTCAAGGAATTAATCGTGGAGAATAAATAATCGTCGTGGTACCCCCAAGTATTAACATCTAGGAAATAAACTATCGTCGTTTGACATTCACACCATCGTCGTGGGGTATCTGTCATCGTCGTAAGCCAACCATCGTCGTGGGGTATCAGTCATCGTCGTAAGCCAACCGTCGTCGTGGGTCGTAAGCCAACCATCGTCGTAAGCCAACTATCGTCGGGGGTATCAGTCATCGTCGTGAGCTATCAGTCATCGTCGGGGCTCTCAACTATCGGTTAGGAGTAAATCAACTATCGTCGGGGAACCATTAAACTATCGTCGCGGGGCATTGGCTAGTTTTATCGTTGACATCAAGGCGCCATGACGGGAAATACAGGCAGGGTCAGTTATAGGCGGAAGGCGGAGTTGGAGGCTATTCTCATCGAACTGGGACTGGAACCACATGGTCTCGTGGACGAGCTGCGGCGGCGGCTAACCGCGTATATCAATAGGGATGATCTCAGCGAGGAGGTACAACAGAGGTTGGACTACTGGGCCGAGAGTTACGGCAACCGGCCATCCCCGGACTCGCGGCCAGCCAGCCCCAATCCCCCAAAGGACGAAAAACAAGCAGAGGTTGAGTCAGGCTGGCCGAGTGGGCCTACTCAGCTCCTCATTCCGCCCTTGGAAAACCCTCGAGCAAGACCAACTATGGCATCGACACTGGCGAACGGCACAGGTCCAATTAGAGGGGATGACCCACCAACCCGACAGATGGTGCAACCAAGGAAATGGGGAGTGACATTTAATGGCCGCACCGACCCGTTACGTTTCATCGAGCAACTGGAGGTTCGCTCCTCCAGGTAGGCTATCAAGTGGACGTCAGCCACTTGCCGCGAGCGATGCCAGAATTATTAACTGAACGGGCCGAGGATTGGCTGAGGGGGGCTCCAGGGGGCGACGTGGGAAACTTTAAAAAACGAATTTCTACAATTCTTTCTCCCGCCGCGATATTTCAAGCGCCTTGGAGACGAAATACGCGCCCGTATGCAGCGTGTAGGCGAACCGTTCCAGGATTTCCTCATTGCCTTACGGGTGATGATGCAGAGGGCCGGACTGACGGATGCCGAACAATTGGAGCGGGCATACGACAACATGTTGCCCACGTATCAACTTTATATGAAGCGCGATGAATGCCGAACAATAACGGAACTGACACGGCTAGCGGTCACTTACGAGGAGCTACGAGAATTGGAAGGACAAAGAGAGTCGTCTGGGAACCGCCAGCCCGCAACTATCGCGTCACATGGACACGTGAATCCTTTCCGGAGCATCCCGAATCACACTGCCACGACTCCAGAGAACAGCGCGATAAATCAATCAGTGACACACGGAGACGGAGTACCAATAGACGTACGAAGAGCGTGTCGTCGATGCGGGGAAATAGGACATTTTCAACAGGAATGCCACAGAGCCCAAGTATTCTTCTGTTGGGACTGTGGTCGGAGAGGAATCATGACCCGGGACTGCTGCAGAAGGGCCCCACCGGGAAACGAATCCCGTCTCCGTCCATCAAGGGATGTGGCGGAGACGAGCCAGCCCGATCCCCAAAACCGGAAGAATTAATACAAATACAAAAGGGTCGAATTGTCGCGACGGTGGTGGTCAACGGACACCAGCTGAATGGCACCATCGACACAGGGGCCACAAGGAGCTTCGTCGGGGCGGATACGGCAAAGAGGTTGAAATTAGCGTTTGTAGCCGGGGGTGTTTGCAATCGAGTAGCGTTGGCAAATGGGACGTCGCGCGAAGTCGACCGCACCGTTTCAGCCGACATAAGGCTGGGAACTCGGAGATTCACGATCCCGATACTCGTCTTGCCGACGTCAGTGGACGAGGTATGGACTATATGGCAGCCATGCAGACCACTATCCAGTGCGGGGAACATCGCGCGATCATTAGAGAGGAGGTTCAGACGACGACACCGGCGATCCACCGGGGAGTCTCCCTTCGGCCCACGTCGACGGGAAATCAACATGACGGCACTCTGACAACCTCAGTCACCCAGACAGGACAGAACGAGGAACCCGAGAACGATGGCCAGGCAGCAGGTACCCCGATGGCGAGGAAAAGGGAAGAACACCAACCGATTCCGGAGAACCTACCCACAGGCCAGGACTTAGAGAACCCAGTCATGGATAACCCAGACGTGGTAGCGTTTTTGACGGAAGAGCTCGACCGGTTCTATGACCTCAAAGGGACCACCAACATTGCGGAGCATAAAATAACTATGAAAGATGACCGACCCATCAAACAACGTTATTATCCGAAGAATCCAGCCATGCAAAAGATCATCAACGAGCAAATAGATGAGGACTGTATCGAACCTTCACGAAGTCCCCACAGTGCGCGGATAGTATCAGTACGGAAGAAGAACAACAAATGGCGCATGTGCGTGGACTATCGGCAGCTAAACGAGCGATCCATTCCCGATGCGTACCCACTCCCAAGAATGACGCACATCCTGGAAAAACTACGGCACGCTAAGTATATATCGACGCTGGATCTAAAAAATGACTATTGGCAAATCCCGATGGCCAAGGAGAGTCGGGAGCGTACGGCGTTTACGGTACCGGGACGAGGACTTTTCCACTGGAAAGTAATGACGTTCGGGTTGCATTCCGCGCCAGCCATCTTCCAACGCGCTTTGGACAGTATCATCGGGCCCGAAATGGAACCTAACGCATTCGCTTACCTGGACGACATCGTGGTGGTAGCAGAGACTCTTGAGCAACATATGCGAGTCTTGCGGGAAGTATTCCGTCGCCTCCGCGAGGCCAACCTTAGGCTCAACCCGGACAAATGCGCATTCTTCAGGAAAAGTATTACCTACCTGGGACACGTAATAAGCGACCGGGGAATCCACACCGACCCGGACAAAATCCTAGCTGTGCAGAATATGAAGCCACCCACCACCGTGAAGGAGCTCCGACAGTGCGTCGGACTAGCATCGTGGTACCGGCGGTTCGTCCCAAACTTCGCCGATGTGGTACAGCCAATGACCACACTCCTGAAAAAGGGGTGTAAGTGGGAATGGGGTACCCCGCAAGAGGCCGCTTTCGAGGAGTTGAAACAGAAATTGACAGTGGGATCTTCCCCGCTCTAAATCCGGACATACGATGCTATTGGTTCTATTTGACCACTTCAGCAAATGGGTTGAGCTTGTTCCGTTGCGCAGAGCAACCTCTTCCATATTGGAACAGGCCCTGCAGGAAAGAGTTATAAACCACTTCGGAGCCCCGAAGGTCTTGGTATGTGACAACAGGACACAATTCACCAGTAAAGCCTTCAAGGACTACACGCGGCGGGCAGGTATCGAGTTGCAACATACCGCACCATAGAGCCCAAACCATAACCCAACGGAGCGTGCGAGCAGGACAGTCAAAACAATGATCGCACAATACCTAGGGAAACGCCAAAACGATTGGGACACCCTTTTGCCCGAGTTCAGCCTCGCCATCAACCGGCATTACCCGATCGTGGATGAGGAGCGCCATCGGGTCCGCCTCGAAGCGCAGCATGCCCGCGCAGCGGCCTTTAGGCCCGACGTCCGGCTGGCAGGGGAAGAGCGGGTGGACTACCTCCCGGATTACCGACGCCTTTCGGACGTGGCACTACTCGAGGAGGTGTACCGGGCCGTGCTACATAACCGGGCACCGCCGGAGCCACCTACGATCGGCACCCCACGTCGGGGCCTTAACGGAGTCAGAGCCTGTCGCCTCACCAAGGCCGACACGACCGCGGTCACGCCCAACACCAACGCCCCGGCCACGACCCTCAACGAAGCCGACACTACCGGAATCGCCACTATGTCCGACGCCCCCGCCACTATCGAAGTCACCTCCGCAAACCCCACTGAAGCCAACAGAGACATCACAACACGCCTCGTCGAAGCCACAACCTCGTCCTGTTCCTGCACCCCGCCCCCATTTCAAGGCGTGACCCCCACCTGGACCCTGTCCGACGACAGCGGCTGGGACGACGAGGCGGAGGCCGAGCGTCGCCAGAACTCCCCGGAGGAGAACGACGAGGATAATCGGGCCACCCCACCCCGCCTACCACAGACCATACTGGACGACCCGGGTAGCCGCATGGGGGAGGGCTACCACGCCCAGCGACGCCGGCAGGAGAGGACGGAGCAGAGCCCACCGCTGGAGGGGGTCACCTTCCGCACCCCCGTGACACCCGGGCGGGCGCTCCCAACTCCGGGCCGCTGGGTAGCCACCCCCGCTGGATGGCTAACCGACGAGGCCACCCTGCCCCAAGACCTCGTGGCGCATGTAGAGCGGGAAATCCAGGAGCCGGCCCTGAAGCGTATCCGTTACGCCAAAATATTCAACGGACTCCGCTACCGGATCGGCCGGACCCGCACCGGGCCACCAGCAATATTGCGGCTAAGAGAGGCACCAAAGTCGACGAACCCGCGGAACACCCCCTCGGCAAAAAAAAGGGGGTGTGAAGAATCACATTTTCATCTCCGACCCCGACCCCTGGAAAATTCATAGAAATATATATGTACGCAAAATAGATATACCCGTCTTATTTTTTTTTAGTGTAGGGTAGCAGTAGAGCGGCGCAGCCGCGGGCAATAACAACGACAACACGGACGAGGTCAGAGAACAACGGAGGAAACCTAACGGCGACTAGCTAGCGCGCAGGCTGCATGGCAACAGCAGCAATAACATCGGACAGTAACAATGACAAACGGACAGCAACAGAAAACGACATATAAAATCAAAACGACAACCGAGTACAGTCTACACCACGCAACTCGCGACGCACACAGAGCAGCAGAACACTAGTTACAACAACAATGACATAACGGACGACAACGGCAAGCAACATTGGAAATCTAACGGCGCCTCTCCCCACACAACAGCGCGGTCGAAATGCATAATTAAGAGCGAGGCTAAGAGCAAAATGCAGCGACGCCGCGGCGAGCAGAATCGAAAGCTCTTACGCTTCTAAGGCTAGCAGTGGGAGGCTAGCAGTGGGAGTTCGACGCGGTCGAACTCCAGGAAGAAGCGTGGGCGCGTCCCGAAGATTGTTCTTCGGAACGTTGCCGACGCCGCAGCCATGCCGCCGCCCACGGACTCGCCGCCGAGGAAGCTGCGCGCGCGTGAGGATAGCTCGGCCGACGAAAGCGACGCCTCACTGGCCGCCGCTGCATCCAGTGTCGGCCCCGCTGCCCCCGCTGGAGTCGCCGCCTTGGCTGCAGTTCTTGCTGCTGCCACTGCCGCTGCCCCCGTTCCTGCTGCCCCCGCTGCCCGGATTACGGCCCCTCTTGAGGCGCCGTCGACGTCCGCTGCCGCTGCTGCTGCTAGTGCCCGCTCCGTTAGCTCGGTGCTGGCTGGAGCTGGTGCCGCGAGCTCCAAATCAATGGTTCAACGGATGTTGGCCGTTGTCGCTGACAATGTGCCAGGCACCGTTGCGCTCAGCGTGCTGGACAGTGCTGCCAAGTTCCAGGAGCTGATCCTGTAGATGTACGGGAGGATGAAGGAGCTGGAGACCATTGCGAGGACTCGCCCCCAGGCTGCCGCCCCACAAGTGAGTGCTGCCCCCGCCACTTCCTACGCCGCTGTCACTGCATCTGCAGTCGCTGCTCCGGTCGCTGCACCTCGGGCCCGCAAAGTTGCGGAAACTTGGTCGGCGATTGTGACGTCGAGCAATCCGGAGGAGACACCTCAGCAAGTTGCTGAGCGTATCCGCAAGGAAGTCGCGCCCGCACTTGGTGTGCGCGTGCACGAAGTGCGTGAGCTTATTCAAGGTGGTGCGATTATTCGCACGCCATCCTCCGGCGAGATACGGAAGGTTCTTGCGAACCCGAAGTTCAAGGAAGTTGGATTGGATGTAAAAGAGAACGCAGCTCTCAGGCCAAGGATTAACGGCCTGAATGTGGAGAGCAGCATCACGCCGAAGCAGTTCATGGAAGGGCTGTTCAAAAACCACTTCTTCGGGCACTGCTCCAATGCAGCGTTCGAGAAGTCGGTGAGGATCTCGTCGAAGCCATGGAACAGCGACGCTGGACCCACGGTCAACGTGCAACTGGAGCTGGAGAGAAAGGCACTCGATATCCTGGAGGATAGCGAGCGCATATACATAGAGTGGTTCTCTTTCCGCTGGCACCCGATGACGCCGACCTATGCTTGCCACAGATGTGTCAGTTTTGACCACAAAGTGGCAACATGCAGGATGAAGGAGCAGGTGTGTAAGCGATGCGGACAATCGGGGCACCGTGCCTCGGGCTGTAGAAATCCTGTGCATTGCAGGAACTGCAGTTTTAACGGTGTACCCGCGGGGCATCACATGCTCTCAGAGGCCTGCCCGATCTACGGACGAGTGCTCGCCAGGGTGGCCTCTAGACATTAACAATGTTTAGAGTCATCCAGGCTAACTGCGGTCGCAGTAGAGCTGCCGTTGTCGACCTTGGAGTCCGGATGAGGAACTCTGGGGCGATGTTCGCATTACGGCAAGAGACGTATGTTGACCGTGGAGGAAGGATCACCGGATTACCGGCAAGCATGCGAGTCTTTTCCGACAGTCGCAACAAAGCTGCAGTTGTCATAGACGACCAGGAGGTCGTCTGCATGCCTGTCTCATCACTCATCACGGAGTTTGGCGTATGCGTGAGTGTGTCCGGAAGATTCTCGGGGCTCTGAACAGGCAGCGGGGTGAGCTGCGAGCTGACTGGGTTCAGGGCAGTCGAGCCGGCGTGCTGAATGTCCGCAGCAGAGTCTTCACGTTTGATAATCGCAGGGGATATTGACGTGACAATCGTCAGTGATTCAGCGTCTACGTGGCCCGCGTATGACTGGAGTGTAAGCGAGTGGGATTTAAGCGACCACAACATCATCACTGTTGTGGTGATGCTTGATCCGGAAAGCACAGTTGAGAGCTCTGCTCCTGTGCCCTCGTGGCAACTCCAGAATGCTGACTGGCGGCGTTTCTGTGATGAGTTGAGGACTGCATCGATGGAAATCCCCATGGAGAACTTTCGTCTTATGACATCGCTCCCTAGTCCTAGTTATGCGCTCCCTAGTCCATCAGGTGAGCGACACTCTGTTTGGGCGTCGACAGCCGCGAGCCAGACGCCGCGTGGGCTGGTGGAATGCCGCCCTCACGGACGCACGCCGTACGCTCAGGAGAGCACGGCGTAGGCTCCAGCATGCGCGCCGCACGCAAAGTGAGAGTGCCAGTGCCCTTGCCTCGTATTTCAGGATCACCCGAAAGGAATACAAGAGGATGATGCTCAAGGCAAAAGAGGAGGATTGGAGGCGATACGTTGGCGAGCATCAGGATGACCCATGGGGATCTGTATTGTGAGGAGCAATATAGGTATGCACGTATTAATGTATATAAACGTATGTATTCGCTGTGCGTTTATATGCATATACGTGCATATACATGTTGCTCCACACAGCGACGCGAATACTGTAGGAGCGACCCTCGCACTGGAAAGGGGGGTCAAAGTCCTTTTAGAGGCGGTCTCTTTCGCTCCTACAGATTCAGCAATGGGTTCGCGTCGCACGCACGACGATCATCGGTGACCGTTAGCCGAGGTGCCGTTCGGGTCGGGTGATAGCAGTGGACGTTTTCACTCGCATGGCAACAACGGTACTTCGGCCAATGGGCGGCTGCCACGCAATTTGACGGGAAAGTGGCGTCACCCAGATCACGCCACTTTACCGTTTTTATGGGCACGAGCAGCAGGAAGGCCCCGCTCCAGAGCCGAACAGGCCCCGTTACCACACGAAGCAGGGCTGTGGCTGGGGTATAAAAGGCCACCAGCAGCTCCACACGGGAAGTAAAAAGAAGTCGAAAATATACCGGTGAGAAGCTATATAGTGAAAGTGCGTGAAGAAAGTCAAGTGAAAGTCAACGCGAGTGGTAAATCAGGACTCCCAGGACATCGTGGGAACAGCAAGGACATCGTGGGAACAGCAAGGACATCCAGTGGGAATCCTTGCAGATCATCAGCAGGCGCCGATCAGGACATCGGTGCATATCAGCAACGTAAGCGAGGCCTGCACACCTGGGTGAGTTCGCGTAGCCGTGCGTAAGAGAAGTGCTTGTGAGTGAACGAAGCTAGTGTTGTGCTGTGAGTGAGCGAGATAGTAGGAGAGATCGGCATAGCTGGCGAACCGCCAGAATTTACAGATCCAGATCCTGGCGTTTCTCAAATCCTTACGGTGAGCTAGCGTGTTTAGCTCAACACTCTCCCAGCCGGAGTGCGTTGAACAATCGCTCAGTAGGTGTGCGTCGCTAACCAAACCAGCGAGCCAGCATACATTTACATAAGTGACGTGTACATTTCATATTTATTTAAGAAAATATACCATTGCGCTATAAAACCTAAACCACAAGACTAATTAATTATCGCAGGGGCTTCAACAAATAAATTTGTTTGCAACGAATCCACAGTCAGCTGAAACTAGCCCAGCTTAGACTCGGGATAAACCGAAGGTTCGTTACAACTGGCGCCCAACTAAAAAACTAAAAAACTAGCGCGCCGATTGTCATGGTTCGTAAGAAGAATGGGAAGTGGCGGCTATGTGTGGATTTTCGACAGCTAAACAGCAGATCCATCAAAGATGCATACCCTTTGCCGCGTGTGCATCACATTCTGGACCAGCTGCGAGAGGCGCGCTACATCAGCAGCCTGGATTTGATTCTGCGCCGGCAACGTTTCAGCGAGCTCTGGACCAAGTGATCGGCCCAGAAATGATGCCCCATGCCTTTGCCTACCTGGACGACATCATCGTCATCGGCCGGACGCGACAGGAGCATATGAACAACCTACGAGAGGTGTTCCGGCGACTGCGGGCAGCCAACTTGAGGATCAACATCGACAAGTGCGATTTCTTCAAGAAAGAGCTAAAGTATCTGGGTCACAAGGTCACGGAGGATGGCATTTGCACGGATCCAGAGATAGTGGCCGCTATCGCCGAGCTGAAGCCACCCACAAACGTAAAAGAGTTACGGCAATACGTGGGCGTGGCTTCATGGTACCGCCGCTTTGTGCCAGATTTTGCTGCCACAGTGCATCCGCTAAATGCACTGCTCAAAAAGGGCACGAAGTGGGAGTGGACGGAGGAGCGGCAAAGAGCGTTCGAGACGGTAACTGAACAGTGCTGAAAAGAACTATTCAGCTACTGAGAAAGAGTGTCTGGCTATAATCTGGGGCATACGAAAGCTCAGGCCATACCTGGAAGGCTACAAATTTGTAGTGGTCACTGACCATATGGCTCTGAAGTGGCTCAATTCAATCGAGAGCCCAACGGGAAGGATTGCCAGATGGGCACTGGAGCTGCAGCAGTATGACTTCGAGATCCGCTACAGGAAGGGCAAGCAGAATGTGGTAGCAGATGCGCTCTCACGGCAGCCTCTGGGAGAGGAGGCGTGTCGATTGGTCAAGAGCAAGGAGACGCCAGCTGGGACAGGATGTCGCTGACTCACCAGGCTTCGACAAGACATAAAGAAGGCGCCACATAAGTTTCCAGACTATATGGAAGAGTCTGGAAACTTATATCGGCACATCCCTCATCAAGCCGGCCACGAGGATGTGGCTGCATGGAAGTTGTGCGTGCCGGCGGACCGGTGCAAACAAGTGCTGGAGGAGAACCACGACGCAGCCACCGCTGGCCACCTTGGGAGCCGAAAAACTATCGCTCGGGTGGCAGCGCGGTATTACTGGCCAGGTATGTACCGGGATGTGAGAAGATACATACAGCGCTGCGAGGTGTGCCAGCGATATAAGCCCAGTCAGCTGCAAGCTGCTGGGCAAATGCTGACACAGGTGCCCGAGGAGCCATGGGCAACAGTTTGTGCTGATTTTGTTGGCCCACTGCCGAGATCAAAGCATGGGAACACTATGCTTTTGGTTTTCATAGACCGCTTCTCGAAATGGACGGAGATGGTGCCGCTGCGGAGCGCGAATAGCGCGGCTCTCCAAAAGGCATTTCGAGAGCGGATCTTGGCGCGGTTCGGCACGCCAAAGGTGCTCATTATGGATAATGGTACCCAATTCACCAGTCGGGCATTCAAGGTGTTTCTAGAGGAGCTTGGGGTGCGCCACCAGCTGACAGCACCATACACACCTCAAGAGAATCCCACTGAGAGGGCCAACAGGACAGTGAAAACGATGATTGCGCAGTTCGCTGGAGATGACCAGAGATGCTGGGACGACGCATTGCCGGAGTTGACGTTGGCGGTCAACAGCAGCGTGTCAGCATCCACAGGATATTCCGCCGCCTTCATCACGCAAGGGCGAGAGCCTAGGCTGCCCAAATCACTGTTCGACGCGCAAACCAGTTTGCTTCTGATCGTCGCCGCGTACGGTTGTGTATTTTCTGTCGCGCATCATCGCTGTGAACTGTATTTTATTGCCCTGCAATAAAATACGCTGAGTGCTGCTTAAAAGAGCTTAATTCGAGCATTTCGCGATAAGCGATCTCCGGCTGCGCGTGTGTTAGTGCGTCGGTGTACTTACCGTTGGTGCTTACCGTTGCTTAGTTCTGATTGGCCAGCCAATCAGAATTGAGTATCTTGCGCGAGCTAAAAAAGAGTTGCATACTTTTGCGAACTGTACAAAACCACTGCATACTTTCGGGTAGCAGTGCTTTTTCGTTGCCTAGCGTCCAGGGATGGACTCTGAGGCGAGTAGTGGGAGTTCGACGCGGTCGAACTCCAGGAAGAAGCGTGGGCGCGGGTCGAAGAACCATCTTCGGAACGTTGCCGACGCCGCAGCCATGCCGCCGCCAACGGACTCGCCGCCGCCAACGGACTCGCCGCCGCGAAAGCTGCGAGTCCACGTGGACAGCTCTGCGGATGAGAGCGATGCGTCGCTGGTTGCCACTGCAGCCATCGTTGCCTCTGCTGCTTCCGCTGCCCCCACCGCCGCCCCCGCTGCCAACGCCGCTGCCAACGCCGCTGCCAACGCTGCTGCCCCCGCTGCCATCCCTGCCATGGAGGCTATTTTAGCTGCTGCCGCAGCTGCTGCTGCCCCCGCCGCAGCTGCCACCGCCGCCACTGCTACCCATGCTGCCCGGAATCCGGCCCCTCTGGAGGCGCCGTCGACGTCCGCTGCCGCTGCTGCTGCCAGCGCCCGCTCCGTGAGCTCGGTGCCGGCTGGAGCTGGTACCGCGAGCTCAAACTCGATGGTACAACGTATGTTGGCCATCGAAAGAGAGCTCCGGAGAGCCGTTGTTGCCGACAACGTGCCTGGCGCTGTTGCGCTCAGCGTGCTGGACAACGCTGCCAAGTTCCAGGAGTTAATCCTGGAGATGTATGGTAGGATGAAGGAGCTGGAGACCATGCTTAGGACTCGCCCCCAGGCCGCCGCCCCACAAGCTGCGCCCGCTGCACCCGCCGCTTCCTACGCTGCTGTTACTGTAACTGCAGCCGCTGCTCCGGTCGCTCTTCCTCGGGCCCGCAAAATTGCGGAAACGTGGTCAGCGATCGTGACGTCCAACAACCCGGAGGAGACGCCCGCCCTCGGTGTTCGTGTTCACGAGGTGCGTGAGCTGAAGCGTGGCGGTGCGGTCATTCGCACGCCATCTGCTGGTGAGATACGGAGGGTTCTTGCGAACCCGAAGTTTAAGGAGGTCGGTCTCGATGTTAAAGAGAACGCAGCACCCAGGCCCAGGATAAATGTAATCAACGTGGACAGCAGCATCTCGCCGAACAATTTCATGGAAGGGCTAAGAACCACTTCTTCGGACACTGCTCCAATGCAGCGTTCGAGAAGTCGGTCAAGATAGCCTCGAAGCCCTGGAGCAGTGAAGATGGACCCACGGTCAACATCATCCTGGAAATGGAACGCAAGGCGCTGGACATCTTGGAGGATTCGGAGAGAATCTACGTGGAGTGGTTCTCTTTCCGATGGCATCCACTGACCCCGACATATGCCTGCTTTAGATGTTTCAGTTTTGACCATAGTAGCCATGTGTCGGATGAAGGAGCAGACCTGTAAGCGATGTGGACAATCGGGGCATCGTGTCTCGGGTTGCAGGAATCCTGTACATTCCAGGAACTGCAGCTTTAAGGGTTTACCCGCGGGGCATCATATGCTCTCAGAGACCTGCCCGATTTACGGACGTGTGCTCGCCAGGGTGGCTGCTAAACATTAACAATGTTTAGCATCATTCAGGCTAACTGCGGTCGCAGCAGAGCTGCCGTTGTCGACCTAGGGGTCCGGATGAGGAACTCTGGGGCGATGTTCGCATTGCTGCAAGAACCATATGTTGACCGTGGGGGAAGGATCACCGGATTGCCGGCAGGCATGCGAGTTTTCTCCGACCGTCGCAACAAAGCTGCAATTGTCGTAGATGACCAGGAGGTCGTCTGCATGCCTGTCTCGTCACTCATCACGGAGTTTGGCGTATGCGTGGGTGTGTCCGGAAGATTCGGCTCGATATTCCTCACCTCCGTATACTGCCAATTCATCGCAGAACTGGAGCCGTACCTGCTGTACATGGATGCGGTGCTGCTGCTAGCCAGCCGTACGCCTGTCATCTATGGCCTTGATGCGAACGCAGTATCCCCCCTGTGGTTCAGTAAGCTACCCGAGCGCTCTCGGGGCTACCTGAACAGGCAGCGGGGTGAGCTGCGAGCTGACTGGGTTCAGGGCAGTCGAGCCGGCGTGCTGAATGTCCGCAGCAGAGTGTACACGTTCGATAATCGCAGGGCGAGGAGCGATATTGACGTGACTATCGTCAGTGATTCAGCGTCTACGTGGGCCGCGTATGACTGGAGTGTAAGCGAGTGGGATTTAAGCGACCACAACATCATCACTGTTGTGGTGACGCTTGATCCGGAAAGCACAGTTGAGAGCTCTGCTCCTGTGCCCTCGTGGCAACTCCAGAATGCTGACTGGCGGCGTTTCTGTGATGAGTTGAGGACTGCATCGATGGATATCCCCCTTGAGGATTTTCGCCTTTTGTCATCGGATGCACAGGTGGCCGCACTTCGCTCCCTGGTTCATCAGGTGAGCGACACATTGTTTGGGCGTCGACAACCGCGAGCTAGACGCCGTGTGGGCTGGTGGAATGCCGCCCTCACGGACGCACGCCGTGCGCTCAGGAGAGCCCGGCGAAGGCTCCAGCATGCGCGCCGCACGCAAAGTGAGAGTGCCAGTGCCCTTGCCTCGTATTTCAGGATCACCCGAAAGGAATTCGAGAGGATGATGCTTAAGGCGAAAGAGGAGGATTGGAGGAGATATGTCGGCGAGCATCAGGATGACCCATGGGGATCTGTCTACAAGATCTGCCATGGCCGCAAGACGCGCACCGATTTCGGTTGCCTTCGCTGGAACAATGAGCAGTACGTAACCTGGCACGACTGCGCGAATGTCCTGCTCCGCAACTTTTTTCCAGTTGCGGAGAGGCCAGTGGACATTGTCGTTCCTCGCGAAGTACCCCCAGCCCTCGAAACTTTCGAGGTGGAGATGTGCATCGCCAGAGCTCGGAGCAGGCGCTCACCTGGCTTAGACGGCATCACTGGGGGTATGGTCAAAGCGGCCTGGCGCGCCATCCCGGAGCACATGACAGCGTTGTATTCCCGCTGCCTGGCAGATGGATATTTTCCACTTGAGTAGAAGCGCCCACGTGTGGTTGCGCTCCTCAAAGGCCTCGACAAGGACAGGAGTGATCCAGCGTCCTATCGAGGCATCTGCCTGCTGCCTGTCTTTGGCAAAGTGCTGGAAGAGATCATGGTGAACCGTGTGAAGGAGGTGCTCACGGACGAGAGCCGATGGCAATTCGGCTTTCGCCCCGGACGCTGCGTGGAGGACGCCTGGAGGCATGTTCTGAGCAGTGTCGAGGCCAGCTCGGCCCGATATGTGCTCGGAGTCTTCATCGACTTCAAAGGAGCATTCGACCATGTCGAATGGGATGCAGCGTTACGCCGACTATCGGATCTAGGATGCAGGGAAATTGGGATCTGGCGCTGCTTCTTTTCGGACCGAAAAGCTAGCATCATCAGCAGCTTTGGCGAAGCAAATGTGAATGTTTCACGTGGCTGCCCGCAGGGGTCCATCAGTGGTCCATTCATATGGAACATCTTGATGGATGTGCTCCTGCGCCGCCTTGAAGCGCATTGCACTTTCAGTGCATACGCTGACGATTTGCTGCTGCTCGTCGAAGGGAATTCCAGATCCCAACTGGAGCTCACAGGCGCCCAGCTAATGGAGATAGTTGGAGGATGGGGCATAGAGGTAGGCGTCTCAGTCTCGGCAACGAAGACTGTGACGATGCTCCTTAAGGGAAAGCTGTCAGCTGGCAGAAATCCCGCCGTTAGATTTGCAGGAGCAAATCTACGGTATGTGACGCAATATCGTTACCTTGGCATCACGGCTGGCGAGCGGTTGAGTTTCCTGCCGCATATCGCATCTTTACGCGATCGGCTGGCCGGAGTCGTCGGAGCCCTGACCCGTGTGCTACGCGTTGACTGGGGACTCAGTCCGCGCGCACGGCGAAGGATATATGCCGGACTCATGGTACCTTGTGCATTATTTGGTGCTTCGGTGTGGTACACGGTGGTGATGAGACTAGTCGGCGCCAGGAGGTCGCTCAAGTCCTACCATCGCATTATCCTGTTAGGATGTTTGCTTACGTGCCGAACGGTATCTACAGATGCCCTTGAAGTGCTGGCTGAAGCCTCGCCGCTGGACCTTGTTGCGACGCACAACGCTATGCAGTTTGAGCTGAAGAGGAGCTACCCGATGGTAGAGGGCGATTGGCTCTACGGTCAAGACGTTTCGACCAGATTCCTCATAACTGGTCATGGTTCGTTGAATGCTTTTCTGCACGCGCGCGGTCTGAGCGAGACTGCTGGATGCCTATGTGGCCATCCCCTAGAGGACTGGCTACACGTACTGTGTGCCTGCCCCCTCTAAGCGGATGTGCGGGATCTGCAAGGACTTAGGATGCAGCAGTCTACATCCGGTGACTGGACCATGGAGAGGACCTTGGTGGATGCGGAGAGCATGCAACTGCTTGAGGATAATGCTCGCTCAGTCTTCAGCAGGCGACGCATGCTGATCGATGGCGGAGGACCTGGCAGACCAGTGCCGGACTGACGTTAGTCAAAACTGGTAGTAGACTTATCTACGAGGGTCGGACCAAAGTCCTTAAATTTTGGAGACGAAGTCCTTCGGGATCAGTCGAAAGGCCGACCAGAGCCTCAATCTGGCAGACTCTCTTCTCGGAGAGAGTCGAAGGGCTGACCAGAGCCTTAATCTGGAAGACAAATCCAATCTGGAGGCGTCGAAGGGCTGACCAGAGCCTTAATCTGGAAGACAAATCCAATTCTGGAGGCGTCGAAGGGCTGACCAGAGCCTTAATCTGGAAGACAAATCCAATTTGGAGGCGTCGAAGGGCTGACCAGAGCCTTAATCTGGAAGACAAATCCAATTTTGGAGGCGTCGAAGGGCGGACCAGAGCCTTAATCTGGTAGGTTATCTCTTCGGAGGTGCCGCCGGTGTTAACCCAGTTTCCAGGTTGTCGGAAACCAAAATAGGCAGTAGTCGTGCGACATATAAAACAATCACTACCGAAGAGATACATAAAACGGCCAACAACAATGCAACACAGAAGAAGAGCGTGCATTTGGTTGTTCGGCCACCGAAGGGCTATGTATGCATGTGTAGGTGAGAGTGGGGAAAACGGTATCAAGGCGATACCGTGGCCTGCCTGGAATTCAGCCATAAGGCAGGGAAAGCTAGAGTGGGCTGAACAGAGGACACAGGACCCGTTATATGCTGCCGCCAACGCAGCGGCGACGCGGCAGCATAAGGGTATAAAATGGGCAGGCGAGCTTTGGCTCGGCCTATTTGGTGAAAAGTTACTATGGAAAGTGGACGCATCGCGAAAGATAATCTCGATGTGGGCATCGGCCGGGTACACCCTGCCGATCCTCGGTTGCTGGCCCGCGACTACGCTGGAGCGGCACGAGGAGCGAGCAGGGTGGACACACCGGTGTCCAGACCACGAGCGCGCAGGAGTAAAACGCGGCTGCCGCCGGTGAGACTGCCGTTTCACCCACACCGGCAGCCGAAGAGACGGCTACGACGCCATCGGCCGTATTTGGACCGCCGCCGCCCACGCCACCGGAGACGTCGATGGACGCCGACGAGGAGTGGCGGCCGATCCGACTGCCCGCCCGGCCAGCGTTACAACGCCAGGTGTCGGAGCCAGCGCCGCCACCACCCCAGAGGCCTACGCTACAGCGGCAGGTATCTTGGCCCGACGCGGGAGCAGCACAATGGGTGGAGTTGCGGCGTGAAGAGTGGCCATTAGAAGTGGAGCAACACGCTGCCCGGATAGAGGCCCAGGGCAGCGGGCGCACCGCCCGCATCGTCTGGGCAAGGGGCATGAAATACAGGGTGCGACGGGCACGTACCGGATGCCGAGCGTTCCAATTTATCTGAAAACTTGCAATATGTATATGACTTTTCAGAATAAAGAAAAAAAAAACAAAATAAAACCACATATTTACAGCTTTGGATTGAGGTTGGTTCACTCTTGATGCCTGCCACGCGACTGCTCTTCCGGTTGCCGTACTGAGGCGTAGACGCGTTTTGCTGGCCGAATCCTCGCGCACTGGCCAGCGATTTTGCTGTGAGCTGTGCGCGAATGAGGAGTGTGCCGCAAATGCCAGTCGGCGTCAAAGTTCGGCACCGGTGGCAGTTGCGAACGACATCGAGGTGGCCAGCTTTCAAACAAACAATCCATAATTGGAACGCACGAGTTGTGCAGGAGCGTCCGGCGTGGGCGGAGGCAGCGGCGGCCCATATTGCACGCGGGCATGCAGTCGGAGATGTGGCTGTTTGCTGTGAGAGTGTGACTACAGACGCCTGCCACGCGAATGGCGTCTGTGGCCCGATCTCATAGCAGCAGTGCATGTATTGACTGCGATGCCCCACCGGAGCATCCCCAAGGGCCCAAGAAGCAACAGGGATCAGCAGAAAGACATCTCCAGCGGCGAGGGACAACATGCGCCAATGCATGAAATGGCCATTGCCATGCGCGCGTGCGCCAATGCCACCGGGGGCTGCAAAACCGAGAGGCGAGTTTTGCAGCAGCACCCGGCGTGGGCATTGGCAGCGGCAGGCCATCAGGTCAAGGGGCATAAAGGAAAAGATGCCCAGCCTGAAAACAATATTTTTATTAAAAATGTGATTGATACATAAAAATATTAACCCCATTCACTTACCGGCAGAATGCAGCATTGCCAGCGGTAAGGGGAAAATGCAGCTGATAACGTTAACAGCAGCGATCAGCGCAGAATGGAGCATCGAGGGATGGAGCGACGCAAAACGGAGCAACGCAGCGGAGACGGGCGCCAAATTCAAGCGCGATGGTCTCGTGTTTTCCTGAAGGAAGAGGGGAGTGTGAGGAGCGATATAGGTATGCACGTATTAATGTATTGTGAGGAGCAATATAGGTATGCACGTATTAATGTATATAAATGTATGTATTTGCTGTGCGTCTATATGCATATACGCGCATATACATGTTGCTCCACACAGCGACGCGAATACTGTAGGAGCGACCCTCGCACTGGAAAGGGGGTCAAAGTCCTGTTAGAGGCGGGATCTTTCGCCCTACAGATTCAGCAATGGGTTCGCGTCGCACGCACGACGATCATCGGTGACCGTTAGCCGAGGTGCCGTTCGGGCCGGGTGATAGCAGTGGACGTTTTCACTCGCATGGCAACAACGGTACTTCGGCCAATGGGAGGCTGCCACGCAATTTGGCGGGAAAGTGGCGTCACCCAGATCACGCCACTTTACCGTTTTTATGGGCACGAGCAGCAGGAAGGCCCCGCTCCAGAGCCGAAGAGGCCCCGTTACCACACGAAGCAGGGCCTGTGGCTGGGGTATAAAAGGCCACCAGCAGCTCCATACGGGAAGTAAAAAGGAGTCGAAACGATACGAGAGAGTGTTGCCGTCGAAATTTATAAAAGTAAAAGTGAAGAAAGTGTCGAAATCAAGTCAACGCGAGTGGTAAAACAGGACTCCCAGGACATCGTGAGAACAGCAAGGACATCGTGGAAACAGCAAGGACATCCAGTGGGAATCCTTGCAAATCATCAGCAGGCGCCGATCAGGACATCGGTGCATATCAGCAACGTAAGCGAGGCCTGCACACCTGGGTGAGTTCGCGTAGCCGTGCGTAAGAGAAGTGCTTGTGAGTGAACGAAGCTAGTGTTGTGCTGTGAGTGAGCGAGATAGTAGGAGAGATCGGCATAGCTGGCGAACCGCCAGAGTTTACAGATCCAGATCCTGGCGTTTCTCAAATCCTTACAGTGAGCTAGCGTGTTTAGCACAACACTCTCCCAGCCGGAGTGCGTTGAACCAGCGCTCAGTAGGTGTGCGTCGCTAAGCAAACCAGCGAGCCAGCATACATCTACATAAGTGACGTGTACATTTCATATTTATTTAAGAAAATATACTGTTGCGCTATAAAACCTAAACCACAAGACTAATTAATTATCGCAGGGGCTTCAACAAATAAATTTGTTGGCATCGAATCCACAGTCAGCTGAAACTAGCCCAGCTTAGACTCGGGATAAACCGAAGGTTCGTTACAACTGGCGCCCAACGTGGGGCCCTGCGATAAGAGTGTGATTAGTGAATACTTGTGAATATGGTGCGAGCGTGGGTATACAATCTTAAACAAGTAAGAACGTTGCAGTCGGGCGTTACCGACTGCGGAATACTCATTCACATCCCATCAACAATTTAGTAGTTAAGTTTCGTTCTAATACTGTAGAATATACAGGTTTTTCCGATTTGCCACGCCCCAACTGGGCGTAGACACCTCATTTTTGGTCAGTTTTTAGAAAGAGATAACGTTACCCTAACTGCAAAGTTTGAATGCTTACCCTAAAAAAATGTGAAAATTACAGGGTATTTTTCGATATGCCACGCCCCTAAAAAGGCGTAAAAATTATTTTTGGGGAATCGATAGATGAGGCTACCAGTAACTCAACTATCCAAATTTGAAGCTTCTAGCTATTATACTTTAGGAGATATAAACTTTTGCGGTTTGCCACGCCCCCCTGTGGGCGGACATATATCCGACAAAACTTTTTGGTCTTGGGTGATCAGTCCGAGTATATATACAAAATTTGAGGTCTCTGCCATCAATAGTGTCCAAAATATAGGAGAATTTAAAAAATCACTATATCTTCAGGTCCTATTTGCCACGCCCCCAATAGGCGTAGACTTATAATTTATCTTCAGACTTTATAGAATCATACCATTAGCTGACGTGCAAAATTTCAGCATTCTAGGTTTACAACTTTAGGAGATACCGTTTTATCCGATTTGCCACGCCCCCAATGGGCGTAGATATATCCGCCATAGCTCGTGATCTTGGGTGGTCAACGCGGACCTACATACCAAGTTTCAACTTTCTAGCTCTTCAACAAACATGATTTCTGGTATATCGGAAAATGCATTTTCCGATTTGCCACGCCCCTAGAGGGCGGATCGGGAAAATTTCAACACTTTATAAATCGGAGATATACACGAGTATGTGTTCCAAATTTCAAGTCTCTAGCTTCAATAGCGCCGAAATAGATTGCGTTCATACGGACAGACGGACAGACGGACGGACGGACAGACGGACAGACGGACGGACAGCAAGACGGACATTGCACAAAACCAATATACTGATTCACTTTCGTGAATGAGTATAAAAAGATGAAGTGCTGCGTTATGGTGACGAATTCGGAGTGAGCTTGTCAGGCACACTAGACGTTATGCGGAGGCAGTTTGGCGAATGGGTTGCGAGGAATGAAGGAAGCATTCCTTACTCACTGAGGATCGCCGAGCTGGAGCGACTGCATGGACGCCGTGCCTCACTCAGGGATGAGGCAACGACCGCCGTCACGGAGGACGACCTGGAATCAGAGCTTGCGCATGTGGCGCGGCTCTGTGTGCCCTCCACAAGCGCAGCAGCACGACTGCAGGGCACGCGACAGGGTGAGATGAGAGCCACATCCACCCCGCAACCGGAAATTAGGCCACGAGGACACGACAGCACAGCTCAGGAATATCCAAAGGTGGCCAAACAAGTGCGGGAGTGGAGCTTCCGCTTTGATGGCACCACAAAGCCTTTGGAATTCTTGGAGCAGGTGGAGTGGTCGGCGGACACCTATGGTCTGGATCTGGACATGATCCCGCGGGCGATGCCAGAGCTGCTGAAGGGCATGGCATTAAAATGGTACGTGGCCAACAACCGGCACTGGACGGCGTGGGCGACATTCGTGCGCAGCTTCCAGGAGTTTTTCCTGCCCAGAGGCTATCTGGAGAAGCTGGAGGATGACGTCAAACGCCGGAGGCAAATGGTAGATGAGAGCTTTAAGGTCTACATGGTGGAGATGCAGACCCTCATGCGGCCTCTGCGCTATGGAGCAGACAATGAGATGAAGCTCATCTACAACAACAGCCTTCCCGATCTGCGTGCCTACGCCCGCCCCTATCAATTCCATAGTCTCGTGGAGTTGATGCACCTGGCAGATGAGTTCGAGGAGCTGGAGAAGGACCGCGAGAGGTTGCGACAACAGCCACGGCATAGCCGGTCACGACTGATGGCCATGGACGACGCTGGAGGCGATGTGGAGTATCGCCGCATGGAGGATGAGGCGAAGCCTTCTCCTGCGCCAAGGACAGGCGCAACCGGAGCAAGGACACACATCCCGAATCCAGCCAGGGCATGCCGAGTGTGTGGCCAGGAGGGGCACCGCGCGTTTACGTGTCGCAACAAGGCGCTGGATTTCTGCTGGCAGTGCGGGCGCATTGGAGTAAGAACGTTTGCCTGTTGCCAGTCGGGAAACGAGAAGCGACACCCGCCATCCAGGGGCGAGCGGGAGCAGCAGTCAGGAGCCCCCAGGCACTAGTGGGCCGCCTCCAGGATGAAGGCAGCCAGATGTCGGCGATCGTGGCCATTGGAGCCACTCAACAAAGAGCTACGATCGACACGGGAGCCACAAGCAGCTTTATCAGCGAAAAGCTTGCTGACGAGCTCAGAGGAGTGGGCGTGGTGCGTGCTACACGGTGGCGCATACGCTTAGCGGACGGCAGTTGCAGTCAGGTGGACTCGCAACTGGAGGCGACGATCAGCCTGGGGAATCGGCAAATACAGATTCCGTTGCTGATTCTGCCAGGAGTGATCGAAGATCTAGTGCTGGGCTGGGATTTCTTGGCCAGCATGGGCACCACACTGGAGTGCGGTGGCTTGACATTGAAGGTCGAGCCAAGAATTCCACAGTCGAGCGGACAGCCGGAGGAGAAGCTATCCGTGGTTGTGGCCAGCGTGGAGGCGAACCCAGCGACGCCGATGGAGGCGAAAATGGAACAGCCAACGCCTATGCACAATGACCCAGAGGTGGATGCTTTCCTGAGGCATGAGCTGGAGAAGTTCCAGCATGTGAAGGGCACCACCAAGATCACGGAGCACCGGATCAGGATGCAGGATAACAGGCCCATAAAGCAGCGCTACTTCCCCAAAAATCCAAAGATGCAGGCGGAGATCAACCTGCAGGTGGATGAGCTGCTGGCCAAAGGCTGCATCGAGCCCTCGAAGAGCCCACATAGCGCGCCGATTGTCATGGTTCGTAAGAAGAATGGGAAGTGGCGGCTATGTGTGGATTTTCGACAGCTAAACAGCAGATCCATCAAAGATGCATACCCCTTTGCCGCGTGTGCATCACATTCTGGACCAACTGCGAGAGGCGCGCTACATCAGCAGCCTGGATTTGAAGGATGGGTATTGGCAGATACCGATGGAGAAGGCCAGCAGACCACTGACGGCATTCACGGTGCCAGGAAAGGGGCTCTTTCAGTGGAAAGTGATGCCATTTGGACTCCATTCTGCGCCAGCAACGTTTCAGCGAGCTCTGGACCAAGTGATCGGCCCAGAAATGATGCCCCATGCCTTTGCCTACCTGGACGACATCATCGTCATCGGCCGGACGCGACAGGAGCATATGAACAACCTACGAGAGGTGTTCCGGCGACTGCGGGCAGCCAACTTGAGGATCAACATCGACAAGTGCGATTTCTTCAAGAAAGAGCTAAAGTATCTGGGTCACAAGGTCACGGAGGATGGCATTTGCACGGATCCAGAGAAAGTGGCCGCTATCGCCGAGCTGAAGCCACCCACAAACGTAAAAGAGTTACGGCAATACGTGGGCGTGGCTTCATGGTACCGCCGCTTTGTGCCAGATTTTGCAGCCACAGTGCATCCGCTAAATGCACTGCTCAAAAAGGGCACGAAGTGGGAGTGGACGGAGGAGCGGCAAAGAGCGTTCGAGACGGTAAAGGCCAAATTGACGGAGTCACCGGTGCTGGCGTGCCCTGATTTCTCGAAGCCATTTTGCTTGCAAACAGACGCAAGCAATTATGGGCTTGGGGCAATCCTGACGCAGACCTCGGAGGATGGAGAGCGCGTCATTTCGTATGCCAGCCGGACACTGAACAGTGCTGAAAAGAACTATTCAGCTACTGAGAAAGAGTGTCTGGCTATAATCTGGGGCATACGAAAGCTCAGGCCATACCTGGAAGGCTACAAATTTGTAGTGGTCACTGACCATATGGCTCTGAAGTGGCTCAATTCAATCGAGAGCCCAACGGGAAGGATTGCCAGATGGGCACTGGAGCTGCAGCAGTATGACTTCGAGATCCGCTACAGGAAGGGCAAGCAGAATGTGGTAGCAGATGCGCTCTCACGGCAGCCTCTGGGAGAGGAGGCGTGTCGATTGGTCAAGAGCAAGGAGACGCCAGCTGGGACAGGATGTCGCTGGCTCACCAGGCTTCAGCAAGACATAAAGAAGGCGCCACATAAGTTTCCAGACTATATGGAAGAGTCTGGAAACTTATATCGGCACATCCCTCATCAAGCCGGCCACGAGGATGTGGCTGCATGGAAGTTGTGCGTGCCGGCGGACCGGCGCAAACAAGTGCTGGAGGAGAACCATGACGCAGCCACCGCTGGCCACCTTGGGAGTCGAAAAACTATCGCTCGGGTGGCAGCGCGGTATTACTGGCCAGGTATGTACCGGGATGTGAGAAGATACATACAGCGAAGCGAGAGCAAGCGAGCGTAGGCAAGGGTCAAGGGCCTACGTCGGCTGCCCAGCGATCACTAGCGCACGAAGATGTCAAAGCGAGCGACATCTAAAACCGCCAACAACAAAATGTACAGCGACATCTAAAACCGCCAACAACAAAATGTACAGAGACATCTAAAACAGCCAACAACAAAATACACAGCGACATATAAAACAATCACTACCAAAGAGATACATACAACGGCCAACAACAATGCAACGCAGCAGAAGAGCTTGCATTTGGTTGTTCGGCCACCGAAGGGCTATGTATGCATGTGTAGGTGAGAGTGGGGAAAACGGTATCAAGGCGATACCGTGGCCTGCCTGGAATTCAGCCATAAGGCAGGGAAAGCTAGAGTGGGCTGAACAGAGGACACAGGACCCGTTATATGCTGCCGTCTACGCAGCCGGCGGCGTGGCAGCATAAGGGTATAAAATGGGCAGGCGAGCTTTGGCTCGGCCTATTTGGTGAAAAAGTACGATGGAAAGTGGACGCATCGCGAAAGATAACCTCAATCTGGGCGTCGGCCGAGTACACCCTGCCGATCCTCGGTTGCTGGCCAGCGACTACGCTGGAGCGGCACGTGGAGCGAGCAAGGTGGACACACCGGTGTCCAGACCACGAGCGCGCAGGAGTAGACTACGTCCGCAACGGCCGATATTCGCCAACGCGTCCGTTATGGCGCCCACCGCGTCCGCCCACGCCTCACCGAGCGCTGCAGAGCAGCGAAGAGGAAGAGGAAGAAGAGCAGCCTATCATTATTATCGACAGCGACGAGGACGAGGTGGGCGAGCAGGATGAGATAATTGTGATCTCCGATTCGGAGGAGGAAGAAACACCAGAACCTCCGCGGGTAAGTGCCAGCTACGCTGGAAAGGTGGTGGGGGGTCGCTTGGAGCATCGCGCCGAGGTTGTCATAACTTGGAGCGAACCCCTCACCACGAAGCCCGCGGGGTTCATATTAGAAGAAGTTTCGCCTCCAGAGACGCCACCACAGGAGACGCCACCACAGGCGACACCGCCGCCGCCCATACCGCAGGAGACGCCACCACAGACGACGCCGCAACAGGCGACCGCGCCGCCGCCCACGCTACCGGAGACGTCGATGGACGCCGACGAGGAGTGGCGGCCGATCCGACTGCCCGCCCGGCCAGCGTTACAACGCCAGGTGTCGGAGCCGGCGCCACCACCACCCCAGAGGCCTACGCTACAGCGGCAGGTATCTTGGCCCGACGCGGGAGCAGCACAATGGGTGGAGTTGCGGCGTGAAGAGTGGCCATTAGAAGTGGAGCAACACGCTGCCCGGATAGAGGCCCAGGGCAGCGGGCGCACCACCCGCATCGTCTGGGCAAGGGGCACGAAGTACAGGGTGCGGCGGACACGTATCGGATGCCGGGCATTCATGTCTAAAAAAAAAGAGAAGTGTACACTATATCTCAGAATAAAAAAAAAAATAAAAAAATATATATCTATACATACATAAAACACATAGTTACAGCTTTGGGTTGCCCATTGAGAGATTGGTTCACCATCGATGCCTGCCACGCGACGAATCCAACCGGTTGTCTGTGCTGGGGCGTAGGCGCGTTTTGTTGGCCGATCCTCGCGCACTGGCCAGCGACTTTGCTGGAGCTGTGCGCGAATGAGGAGTGAGCCGCAAAATAGCAGCCGGCGTCAAAGTTCGACACCGGTGGCAGTTGCGAACGACATCGATGTGGCCAGCTCTCAACAGCAATCCAACTATGTGTCTGCAGCGCCGCAACGGAGACATAGCAGCATCCAGGAGGGCAGCTGCTAACATGGTCGACGAGGGATATGGTGAGGCAGGCGGCCGCCGCACGCGTGCCAAAGCCACCGGAGACTGCAGAACCAACAGGTGAGTTGTGCAGGAGCGTCCGGCGTGGGCGGAGGCAGCGGCGGCCCATATTGCACGCGGGCATGCAGTCAGAGATATGGCTGTTTGCTGTGAGAGTGTGACTACAGACGCCTGCCACGCGAATGGCTCCAGAGCCGGATTGCGGCGACCTCCGGTTTGGGAACGCGTCGAGAGAGGGATTGCCGCGTGTGTCGTCGTGTAGAAAGTGGCCAATTCGGGGTTCGGTGCAGCGGAATCGCGCCGAAGGCTCTGAGCGTTATACGCCAGAGTCTGACGTAAGACACCTTCTGCACACAGATATCTCTACGTAATCTGGCGGGAGTTGTACGAACTGGCTCTGAGCGTTATACGCCAGGGCCGGATTACGACAATGGCCAGTCTGATTACGTGTCGAGAGTGGAGATATAATATGTGTCCTCGTGAACGAGGTTAGTCAATTCGGGATTCGGTGCAGCGGAATCGCGCCGAAGGCTTTGAGCGTTATACGCCAGAGTCTGACGTAAGAAACCGCCTGCACCCAAGTATCTTACCGTAGCCTGGCGAGAGTCGCACAACCCGATTCTGAGCGTTATACGCCAGAGCTGGTTGGCAATAATGGCAATAATGAGATTTATACGCCAGAATCCCAAAGCGAGAAACCGCTGCCAGCTGAGTGTCTCACCACAGCTCGACGGGAGCTACACAATCCGGCACGGAGCGTTATACGCCAGGGCCGCATCGTGGCAGCAACCCGTTTGGCTGCGGGCGAGAACGGGGTGGTGTTGCGTAGCTTCGTGGGGAAGATTTTATTTTCGGATTCTAGGTGGGATACAGTGGAATCACACTGGAAACTCTAAGTTAGTTAGTCTCAGTTTGCCTCTGATCGTCGCCGCGAACGGTTGTGTTTATATCGTCGCGCATCATCGCTGTAAACAATATTTTATTGCCCACAAAATACGCTGAGCGTCTGCTCAAAAGCGCTTATTTCGTGCGTTTCGCGATAAGCGATCTCTGGCTGCGCGTGTGATAGTGCGTAAGTGAGCCACTTACCGCTAGTGAGTTCTGATTGGCCAGCCATTTTTCGTTGCCTAACGTCCAGGGATGGACTCTGAGGCTAGCAGTGGGAGTTCGACGCGGTCGAACTCCAGGATGAAGCGTGGGCGCGTCCCGAAGATTGTTCTTCGGAACGTTGCCGACGCCGCAGCCATGCCGCCGCCCACGGGCTCGCCGCCGAGGAAGCTGCGCGCGCGTGAGGATAGCTCGGCCGACGAAAGCGACGCCTCACTGGCCGCCGCTGCAGCCAGTGTCGGCCCCGCTGCCCCCGCCGGAGTCGCCGCTTTGTCTACAGTTCTTGCTGCTGCCACTGTCGCTGCCCCCGTTCCTGCTGCCCCCGCTGCCCGGATTACGGCCCCTCTTGAGGCGCCGTCGACGTCCGCTGCTGCTGCTGCTGCTAGTGCCCGCTCCGTTAGCTCCGGATGAGTCCGGATGAGGAACTTTGGGGCGATGTTCGCATTACGGCAAGAGCCGTATGTTGACCGTGGAGGAAGAATCACCGGATTACCGGCAGGCATGCGAGTCTTTTCCGACAGTCGCAACAAAGCTGCAGTTGTCATAGACGACCAGGAGGTCGTCTGCATGCCTGTCTCGTCACTCATCACGGAGTTTGGCGTATGCGTGAGTGTGTCCGGAAGTTTCGGCTCGATTTTCCTCACCTCCGTATACTGCCAATTCAACGCAGAACTGGAGCCGTACCTGCTGTACATGGATGCGGTGCTGCTGCTAGCCAGCCGCACGCCTGTCATCTATGGCCTTGACGCGAACGCAGTATCCCCCCTGTGGATCAGTAAGCTACTTGAGCGCTCTCGGGGCAACCTGAATAGGCAGCGGGGTGAGCTGACTGGGTTCAGGGCAGTCGAGCCGGCGTGCTGAATGTCCGCAGCAGAGTGTACACGTTGGATAATCGCAGAGCGAGGAGCGATATTGACGTGACAATCGTCATTGATTCAGCGTCTACGTGGCCCGCGTATGACTGGAGTGTAAGCGAGTGGGATTTAAGCGACCACAACATCATCACTGTTGTGGTGACGCTTGATCCGGAAAGCACAGTTGAGAGCTTTGCTCCTGTGCCCTCATGGCAACTCCAGAATGCTGACTGGCGGCGTTTCTGTGATGAGTTGAGGACTGCATCGATGGAATGCCGCCCTCACGGACGCACAGGAGAGCACGGCGTAGGCTCCAGCATGCGCGCCGCACGCAAAGTGAGAGTGCCAGGGCCCTTGCCTCGTATTTCAGGATCACCCGGAAGGAATACGAGAGGATGATGCTCAAGGCAAAAGAGGAGGATTGGAGGCGATACGTTGGCGAGCATCAGGATGACCCATGGGGATCTGTATATAAGATCTGCCATGGCCGCAAGACGCGCACCGATTTCGGTTGCCTTCGCTGGAACAATGAGCAGTACGTAACCTGGCACGACTGCGCGAATGTCCTGCTCCGCAACTTTTTTCCAGTTGCGGAGAGGCCAGTGGACATTGTCGTTCCTCGCGAAGTACCCCCAGCCCTCGAGACTTTCGAGGTGGAGATGTGCATCGCCAGAGTTCGGAGCAGGCGCTCGCCTGGCTTAGATGGCATCACTGGGGGTATGGTCAAAGCGGCCTGGCGCGCCATCCCGGAGCACATGACAGCGTTGTACTCCCGCTGCCTAGCAGATGGATACTTTCCCTTTGAGTGGAAGCGCCCACGTGTGGTTGCGCTCCTCAAAGGCCTCGATAAAGACAGGAGCGATCCAGCATCATATCGAGGCATCTGCCTACTGCCTGTCTTTGGCAAAGTGCTGGAAGGGATCATGATGAACCGTGTGAAAGAGGTGCTCACGGACGAGAGCCGATGGCAATTCGGCTTTCGCCCCGGACGCTGCGTCGAGGATACCTGGAGGCATGTCCTGAGCAGCATCGATACGTGCTCGGAATCTTTATTGATTTCAAAGGAGCATTCGACCATGTTGAATGGGATGCAGCGTTACGACGACTATCGGATCTAGGATGCAGGAAAATTGGGATCTGGCGCAGCTTCTTTTCGGACCGAAAAGCCAGCATCGTCAGTAGTTTTGGCGAAGCCAATGTGAACGTCTCACGTGGCTGCCCGCAGGGGTCCATTAGTGGTCCATTTATATGGAACATCTTGATGGATGTCCTCCTGCGCCGCCTTGAAGCGCATTGCACATTTAGTGCATATGCCGATGACTTGCTGCTGCTCGTCGAAGGGAATTCCAGATCCCAACTGGAGCTCACAGGCACCCAGCTAATGGAGGTAGTTGGAGGATGGGGCATAGAGGTAGGCGTCTCAGTCTCGGCAACGAAGACTGTGACGATGCTCCTTAAGGGAAAGCTGTCAGTTGGCAGGAATCCCGCCGTCAGATTTGCAGGAGCAAATCTACGGTATGTGACGCAATACCGTTATCTTGGCATCACGGCTGGCGAGTGGTTGAGTTTTCTCCCGCATATCGCGTCTCTACGCGTTGACTGGGGACTCAGTCCGCGCGCACGGCGACGGATATATGCCGGACCTATGGTGCCTTGTGCATTATTTGGTGCTTCGGTGTGGTACACGGTGGTGATGAGACTAGCCTGATTGGATGTTTGCTTACGTGCCGAACGGTATCTACAGATGCCCTTGAAGTGCTGGCTGAAGCCTCGCCGCTGGACCTTGTTGCGACGCGCAACGCGATGCTGTTCAAGCTAAAGAGGAGCTACCCGATGGTAGAGGGCGATTGGCTCTACGATCAAGACGTTTCGACCCTTGATCGTACTATGAGGAGAGCCTTGCTGGACGAGCGCTTGTTGTGTGAATGGCAGATCCGGTGGGATGACAGCGAACACGGCCGTGTTACGCATAGGTTCATGCCGGATGTTAGCTTCGTGTACAGCCGCCCCGACTTCAGTTTCACGATGCCGACCAGTTTCCTCATAACTGGTCATGGCTCGTTGAATGCTTTTCTGCACGCGCGCGGTCTTAGCGAGACTGCTGGATGCCTATGTGGCCATCCCCTAGAGGACTGGCTACACGTACTGTGTGCCTGCCCCCTCTATGCGGATGTGCGGGATCTGCAAGGACTTAGGATCCAGCAGTCGGAATCCGGTGACTGGACCATGGAGAGGACCTTGATGGAGGCGGAGAGCATGCAACTGCTTGAAGACTATGCTCGCACAGTCTTCAGCAGGCGACGCATGCTGATCGATGGCGTGGGACCTGGCAGACCAGTGCCGGACTGACGTTAGTCAAAACTGGTAGTAGAATTATCTACGAGGGTCGGACCAAAGTCCTTAAATTTGGGAGACGAAGTCCTTCGGGATTAGTCGAAATGCCGACCAGAGCCTCAATCTGGAAGATGCGTCTCTCTTAGGCAAATCGCATGTCAGACCAGTGTCCATAAATCTGGGAGATGAATCCAGCTGGACGAATCGAAAGGCCGAGCAAAGCCTCAATTTGGCAGACTCTCTTCTCGGAGAGAGTCGAAGGGCTGACCAGAGCCTTAATCTGGAAGACAAATCCAATTGGAGGCGTTGAAGGGCTGACCAGAGCCTTAATCTGGTAGGTTATCTCTTCGGGGCACTCCTTTTTCATCTCTTTTAGAAATCCACTCTTTCACCCAACACTTTTTGTTTTTTTGGCAGACTTTGATCTTCTAATTTTTTTTTTTTTTATACCCTGAACCCATTTTCAATGGGAAATCAGGGTATAATGGTTTTGTTGAAATGTATGTAACAGGCAGAAGGAGGCGTGGCAGACCCCACAAAGTATATATATTCTTGATCAGGGCGACGAGCTGAGTTGATTTGGCCCTGTCCGTCTGTCTGTCCGTCTGTCCGTCCGTCCGTCTGTCCGTCTGTCCGTATGTATGAACGCGTCGATTTCAGAAGATATAAGAGCTAGAGACTTCAAATTTTTTTTAAATGTTCGTAATTACAGCGCGCATATCAAGTTTATCATTAAAAATCGATAACTCATCCCGATCTTTTTTTATCGATAAAAAACCTTATCGAAAACCAGTTATAAATTTATATCTTCTACACCTTTATTGCTAGAGTCTCCAAATTTTTAATGTATGCCTATATGCAATTTATACAATTTCGGTTTTTGTTAAAATTTACCCCCCACCCTTAAATTCACCCCCTCACCCTCACTTTTGTAAAAAGCGTATTTCAAATACTAGAGACTTGTGCTTTGGCAATTACATGCATATCCATGTCATAATCATAATCTGAAAGTTTCATGAAGATCGTACGTCCACAAAAAAATTTTAACCAATTAAGTTCTCATAGTAAGTGCTCACTGCCGCCCATGCATGTTTATGCTTGTGTGTGTATATGTATGTAATTGTTTGTGTATGTGTGTGTGTGTGTATGTGTGTGTATGTGTGTATGTATGTGTGTTTATGTATGCCTGTGTGTGCGTGCGTGCGTGTGTGTGTGTGTACGTGTTTCTTGTGTAAGCTGAAAGACGCGAAAAATTATTGAAATAGCTATTACTCCAAGGGTTCAGGGGATCTCGTAGTCGAGTAGTCTCGACTAGAGCTTTCTTACTTGTTTTTTATCAAAATTGCTAATATAGCAACAGCAGCAACTCTCGATTGTTGTGCCGACATAATATAAACACGTCGTTATTCCTAGAATTTTTCAATTCAACTGAACTTGCAAATGAGTGTCACTTGAAAGCAGTGCAAACAAAAACAAAAAATGAAAACACGTGTAGGCATTAATGCAATATATTGCACGAAATAGCCATGCAAAAGTTTGCGTGCAAAACAAAAATTGATTGAAGCAAGTAATTTGCATGCAATATTTGCATTGCACTATGGTTCAAAATCCAGATTTTGTGGCATTAACCTAAAAAATTGTTTGAAACAAAATCGTATTTAAACAAGTTTTTGTTGTACAGAATACTTTGAATATATCGAATACAAAAATATTTTTGTTTTTACTGCACCCCTGAAATTTTGGCGGTTTAATTGTTTTTTTTTTTTTTTTTGTAATAATTGTTTATGTCCTAAAATAAAGAAAACTTAACCCATGTGTGCGTCTATTGTGGAGTGAAAACTAACTTTCTGTGAATTTCTGCGAACTTGTAATTATGACAAATTACAGCTCAAAGTATGTATTAAATGATGGCATAATTACATTTTCCGAGTTTTTCCGAGGTAAATTTATATTATCATTTATTTCAGCCAAGTTTGACTTCTGCCGCACCTCGCTTTTGGAGGTTTGGGCGAAAAATAATCGAAAGGCTTCTGCAATTTCGAACTGGATCTTTGAGCAAGTTGGTGAGAGTTTTATGAGCAATAAAAACGTAGCTGAAATTAACAAAAAAGTCAAGAGCTTTGAACTTTATGTGAGGAAAATTATTTGAAATGCTCTTATAATCTGAAGGTCTTTAAGGTAAAACACCCAAAATGGCTTTCAATGCCCGTGTTTATCTTATTGGATATAAAAACAACATTAGATAATAAGGGGGGACGCCCATTTTTATCATATGATGCAGCAGGGGAACGTCTGAAGCGGAAGATGGCATCGGAACTTGCAGAAGTTGCAGATGACACAAATCTTCTGTTGCATGCGGCTGCTTGCTCTGCAAGAAAATCAAATGAAACTGATGCAGCTTTTGTACTTTCGCGCCCAATGCTTACTCCAAGTGGACCGAGTGAAATAAGAAAAAAAATTGCTGCCAAGGAACCCATACCTCTAACACCGCACGAAGCCTTAGCGCATTTGCTTGAGAGCTCGCTAAGCAAAAAACAATACAATGATATGCGAGATCTTAACAAAAAACAAAACTGTGATTTATTCCCAAGCTACCACCAAGTTCTGGAAGCTAAATCGCTATTAAGACCCAAGGGAGTACATTGTACTGATATTACAGCCGAAGTTTCCCTACAAGAACTTTTGAATCATACGGCCAGTCGAATCGTTCTTATGCAAGAAGAGATATTTTTAAATTTGGAGAATATTCCGAGTGCCGTGTTAATACTAAGCTATGGATTTGATGGATCTACGGGACAAAGCATGTATAAACAAAGATACGAAACAAATGAGCCGGATTCGCTTGACCACTCTTTGTTCGTAACGACCGTCATACCGCTCAAACTTATAGATAGCTCTAATACAGTTTTCTGGCTAAATAGAACTCCTCAATCTGTGAGATTTTGTAGGCCTCTCAAAATAGATTTCGCTAAAGAAACCAAAGATTACGTTCTCATTGAGAAGGCTAATTTAGACAAACAAATAATGGAACTTTTGCCTTTCACTTTCACATTTAGCAATAAAAAAAACAATCACAGTGTCCTATAATCTTCATATGACTCTTATAGACGGAAAAGTATTAAATTTTTTGACTGGAACAAAGTCCTGAAATTTAAGCCTAATCCTGGGAGTTTTATTTATGGAATAAGTCCTCTGCATGCCAGGATACGAGTTTTCGAACTGTTGCTTAAAATTTCGTACAGGATTGGGATAAAAAAATGGCAAGTAAGGGATCAAGCAGAAAAAAATATAATGATGGAGAAAAAACAGTATATACAAAAGATGTTGTGGCAAAAAATGGGTATACATGCGGATAAACCGAAACAAAATGGCAACGGTAACACAAATGATGGCAACACTGCGAGGAGGGCGTTTTCAAATGCAAAATTATTTACTTCTATCCTAGAAATCGACTTAGAAATTATAGAATGCCTTCGTACCATTTTAATAGTCATTTCAAGTGAATTTTCTATTAATACGGTTCGATTTCAAAAGTTTTGTAATAAGGTCTATACCATGTATATGGTAATATTCCCGTGGTATCCAATGTCACCCACTTTACACAAAATTTTGGTACATGGATCGCAAATTATAGAAACATCAGTACTACCTGTGGGTTGCCTTGGTGAAAATGCTTCTGAAGCGAAAAACAAATTGTACAAACGAGATAGAAAATTACATGCTCGTAAAAACTCTCGCGCTAATTACTTGTTAGATGTATTCTTAAGATCAATGGACTCCTCCGATCCACTTATTTCTAGTATAAATCTCAAAAAAAGGTCGGCTCAACATAAAAAACAAAAATTATCTAAGGATGTCGTTGCACTTTTAGATGAACCGCTCCTTGCTGATTACATTCATGTTGATCAGTCGGACAGTGATTCTGATTCCGAAACCGAATCAATAAATCCATATTCGTTTGAATTAGAAATAGAAGAAAACTAATTAAGTATTTTACTCCGTTAATTTTTAATTTTGTTTCTGTGTTTATATGATTAAGTAACTGTCAAAAATATCTTATTTAAAATAAAATCAACGTTATTTATTTATAGTTTGTATTACATAATCAAGAAACCAAATTTTTATACTCATTCACGAAAGTGAATCAGTATATTGGTTTTGTGCAATGTCCGTCTTGCTGTCCGTCCGTCTGTCCGTCCGTCCGTCTGTCCGTCTGTCCGTCTGTCCGTATGAACGCAATCTATTTCGGCGCTATTGAAGCTAGAGACTTGAAATTTGGAACACATACTCCTGTATATCTCCGATTTATAAAGTGTTAAAATTTTCCCGATCAGCCCACAAGGGGCGTGGCAAATCGGAAAATGCATTTTCCGATATACCAGAAATCATGTTTGTTGAAGAGCTAGAAAGCTGAAATTTGGTATGTAGGTCCGCGTTGACCACCCAAGATCACGAGTTATGGCGGATATATCTACGCCCATTGGGGGCGTGGCAAATCGGATAAAACTGTATTTCCTAAAGTTGTAAACCTAGAATGCTGAAATTTTGCACGTCAGCTAATGCTATGATTCTATAAAGTCTGAAGACAAAATTATAAGTCTACGCCCATTGGGGGCGTGGCAAATCGGACCTGAAGATTTAGTGACTTTTTAAATTCTCCTATATTTTGGACACTATTGATGGCATAGACCTCAAATTTTGTATATATACTCGGACTGATCACCCAAGACCAAAAAGTTTTGTCGGATATATGTCCGCCCACAGGAGGCGTGGCAAACCGCAAAAGTTTATATCTCCTAAAGTATAATAGCTAGAAGCTTCAAATTTGGATAGTTGAGTTACTGGTAGCCTCCTCTATCGATTCCCCAAAAATAATTTTTACGCCTTTTTAGGGGCGTGGCATATCGAAAAATACCCTGTAATTTTCACATTTTTTGAGGTTAAGCATTCAAACTTTGCAGTTAGGGTACCGTTATCTCTTTCTAAAAACTGACCAAAAATGAGGTGTTTACGCCCAGTTGGGGCGTGGCAAATCGGAAAAACCTGTATATTCTACAGTATTAGAGCGAAACTTAACTACTAAATTGTTGATGGGATGTGAATGAGTATTCCGAAGTCGGTAACGCCCGACTGCAACGTTCTTACTTGTTTTATTAATAACAGTTCAAAATTAAATATTAAAATTTAAGTTGTTGACTTTTAATTGCTATAATTATTTTAATCCCAGCTTAATTTAAATCACATTACGTATACGCTGCGTGGGCTAGTATGGGAGGTCAAGAGGGCGTGGTCAAATCACACAACTTTTTTTATTTTTTTATTATGCATGATAACATGGTTATATGTGCAAAGTTTGAGCTCTGTAACTGCATTCCTTATAGTTAATGCCACAAAATCTGGATTTTTGACCATAGTGCATTGGTGTGAACATTTGCGCAAACTTTTGCTGCAAATTATTTTCAACTTGCTGCAAATTGTTTGCATCGTATGTACCTAGCTTTAGGGGCGTTGGTGGACGCATTGTTTTCACCCGCTGTACTATGTGTCACATATGTGGCACATGCGAGTACCGTGGTTGTAAACCCCCATCGGGGTACACGTCACGTTAAACAAATCAAGGATTCTGAAAACTCTAAGTGTCATACGCCAGAGCCCGATGTGAGAAACCACTGGTTTCCAGGCACCGCACCGCGGCCCAGTGAGGGTGGCACAGCTCAGCCCGGAGTGTTATACGCCCAGGCTGGGTTGTAACCACGGCTGGCTTGGCTGCGCGTCGGGAGGTAGGGGAACGTGTGCGAGGGGACCAGCAACTGGTCAACTCCTGGAGTCAGGGCGCGTCGGGGACGCATGAAAGATTCCGGGCGTCATACGCCAGAATCTGGACTGGGAAGCCGCCGACGTTCTGCCCTCCGAGGTTGGCCATAGGTGTCTCGCCGCCGCCCGCGACATTGGTCACACGATTCCACGTGTCATACACCGGAGCGGGATCGTGAGGAAGCCGCGTGGCTGGAAGCAGGATAGGCAGGGGTTAGCTTTCGAGACAACCGGCCATGGCACATAGGGGGTGCAGTGTGACCCAGCTCCGAGTGTTATGCACCATAGCTGAGTCGACACACTGGTCGGTTGTCGGTGGCGAGGGCGGGCTATCTGCTCGGGAGTACCCAGTGTGGCGAACCAGCACATAGCGGGTGCAATGCGACGCGGCGCTGAGCGTTATGCGCCAGAGCCGAGTCGAGGTGGCGGTCCACGCGGTTATTCCCGAGGCTGGGCCATCGTCCTCTAGGCATTCAATCGCAGCATACGGCAGGCATCACGCGGTACCCCAGCCCTGGGTGTTATACACCAGGGCTGGGTCATAGTGGCCATAGTTATCCCGCTTCTGAGCGTTATACACCAGAGAGGGACTGTAGTTTGCTTCCGTTCTCCTAGTTTTCAAGTTTTCAAGTTTTCGAGTTTTCACGTTTTCAAGCTTTCAAGTTTCTTGTGCCCCAATCACGGATAGCTCGGCCATTTCGGTCCGCTATCCACTCTCCTTTCTCTGGTCTCGGCAATTTACGAATATCCTTGTAAATGAACCTGGGGGAGACTGAGAGTTGTACCCCGGCCGTTGAAATCACTTCTTTACAATTGCTGGATAAAATGTTTTGAATTTGTCTTGCATACTGAATATAAGCTTACTTTGAAAAAATGGAGAGTTGTAGCTCCTTTAGACAGGAAAACTGTAGCTGATCGGAAGACACATATTCAGGAAATGTTTTGGGAGAGACTATATTTAAAAGTTGATAAGCCAAAACAAAATGGATCTGGTAATACAAATAATGGAAACACTGCACGGCGAGTATTCAATAAGGATGTTGTATTTTCTGAAATTACGGGAGTTGACCATCAAATAATTGAACATCTTAAAACAATATTAATATGTTTGTCATGTCAGCTTCCAGTTAATTTAGATAAATTTGAAGAATTTTGCTTTAAAACTGACGAACTGATAGTTGATAACTATGTATGGCTGCCTATGACAGCAACTGTTCATAAAATAATTGTACACTCCAGGCAGAATATGGAAAATACTGTTCTTCCTGTAGGCTTTTTCGGCAAAGAAGCGTCTGAATCAGGAAACAAAGTCTATACAGCAGACATACTCCATCAGAGAGTCTTTCCCTTCCTAATGAAGTCATAAGTCTCTTATTGTGTGAAATTGAAGGATAAGTTGAAGCCGTTGAAGAACCTGAATACGATTTTAGCGGATCACTATATCTGGCTGATCGAGAACTCGAATCGGAAGATATTTATTTTTATTTTTAAAGCTCATTAATAAAAATTAGTTTTAACCAAAATGAGAAATTAAATTGTTTATTTTTTTTTTGTTTTTAAAAAATTATGTCTGAGGGCATATATAACAGTAATAAACAAGTAAGAACGTTGCAGTCGGGCGTTACCGACTGCGGAATACTCATTCACATCCCATCAACAATTTAGTAGTTAAGTTTCGCTCTAATACTGTAGATTATACACGTTTTTCTGATTTGCCACGCCCCAACTGGGCGTAGACACCTCATTTTTTGGTCAGTTTTTAGAAAGAGATAACGGTACCCTATCTGCAAAGTTTGAATGCTTAACCTCAAAAAATGTGAAAATTACAGGGTATTTTTCGATATGCCACGCCCCTAAAGAGGCGCAAAAATTATTTTTGGGGAATCGATAGAGGAGGCTACCAGTAACTCAACTATCCAAATTTAAAGCTTCTAGCTATTATACTTTAGGAGATATAAACTTTTGTGGTTTGCCACGCCCCCTGTGGGCGGACATATATCCGACAAAACTTTTTGGTCTTGGGTGATCAGTCCGAGTATATATACAAAATTTGAGGTTTCTGCCATCAGTAGTGTCCAAAATATAGGAGAATTTAAAAAATCACTATATCTTCAGGTCCGATTTGCCACGCCCCCAATGGGCGAAGACTTATAATTTTTTTTTTTTAGACTATATAGAATCATAACATTAGCTGACGTGCAAAATTTCATTCTAGGTTTACAATTTTAGGAGATACAGTTTTATCCGATTTGCCACGCCCCCAATGGGCGTAGATATATCCGCCATAACTCGTGATCTTGGGTGGTCAACGCGGACCTACATACCAAATTTCAGCTTTCTAGCTCTTTAACTAACATGATTTCTGGTATATCGGAAAATGCATTTTCCGATTTGCCACGCCCCTAGAGGGCGGATCGGGAAAATTTCAACACTTTATAAATCGGAGATATACACGAGTATGTGTTCCAAATTTCAAGTCTCTAGCTTCAATAGCGCCGAAATAGATTGCGTTCATACGGACAGACGGACAGACGGACGGACGGACAGACGGACAGACGGACGGACAGCAAGACGGACATTGCACAAAACCAATATACTGATTCACTTTCGTGAATGAGTATAAAAATCCGCTCCAAAAAATCGGGCTTAGTTTTCAAGTTATTAATTAATACCCGATAATTTGGATTTTTGCCCATAGTGCACTGCAGCCAATGGGTATTTATTAGACGTCTGCATGAATGGCAAAAAAAGCACATTCAACTGTACAAAGTCATCATTGAATTGAGTGAAAACTTGTACAAAACGAAATGAGAATGAGTGAGCGACTGAAGTCGTGTTTCTCTCGGCTGCACAAAAATATACCCGAAAAGAAACGAAGTGAGTGAGTGAGCAGCGGAAGCTATTAAATGTTGTATATTGAATACATTCGAATATTGTCAGCTGTTTTCTGCTGTGTGTATCTGTTAAAAGAAAGAGGAAAAAATAAAGAAATATGTGTGCAATGTATTTTTTGTTGTGAAATTTTTAACTTATATATTTATTTCAAATAATTAATTAATAATATTCGAATTTAAAAACATAATTTTATTAATTCTATCAGGGTTGGAAGCTATTGAACATTGCTTTTCTGTAATTAAATAATTAATTAATTAAATTAAATAAATATTAAATCTGCAAATATCAACACAGAAAACATATATAGACGGTCACAACTACACATTTTGTTAGTAAAACTAAAACACAAGCTTTAAACAAAACAAAACACAAAAACAACACGCTGGTATTTGCCGAAAAATACATACATTTTTTCCTGTAGGTTCCGCTTCCATTTCGCACGTCTGCTCACAATTTCTCAAAGCACAAAATGAATACACAAAATATTCTTCGAACCACTTGAGTAGTTCGAGTGTTTTCGAAGTTTTCATTTCACTTTGCTCTTCTTTCGTTATACTCAGTCATTCGGCATGAGACACAACATGTTCGTCTTGCGAAACAGTAGTATACACATTCGTCTCAGTCTCATTCTGTCCTTTTCACTCACTCATATTCTACTCAATTCGAATGTACTCAATGTGGCTTTGTTATGAATGTAATCATGCAGACGTCTAGTATTTATGCGTGCATACGTATGACTGTGTGTGCGTGTATGTGTGCATATGCGAATCTTTATTGAAATATCAGTTGCTCGAAGGGTTCAGGGGATCTGGTAGTCGAGCACTCTCGAATAGAGCTTTCATACCTGTTTGTTTTATGTTTGTCCAAATAGTTATATATACTGCCCAAAAAAAAAAAATCAATTTCAACAAAAAATGTTTGAGTCTCGTCGTGACTGCTGACAAGCACACAGCTGATCTGAAACTCGTCTTGTGATTTTTGTTAAATCGTGGAGCTCGCATTAAAGAATTTAGGACAAACTTAGAGAGCAGAATTCATCTAAACAATCAAATAGATAGCGCGGCTGACGTAAAAGATGCTATTACAATGTTTATGCGAAACATATCTTTGGCTGCATCATACGCAATCCCAGAATATGTACGTCATACAAGACAGCACCATCAGGATATGCTGCCCCCAAATGCTGCTGCATTACTGCGTATGAAGAGAAGGCATAGGAAAGAGTATGTGAGAACGGAAGATATACGCGTCCACCAGATTTATAAAATATTCTCCAATCGCGTACAAAAAGTCCTCGCTAAAATCAATCAACGCACTATTGATTAAATGCTGGAAAATGCTGGCCCGGATGCGTCTTCTAACTACTCCCTTTGGATGCTCACAAGTCCTTTTAAAAAATTGCAGCTCGAAAAGTACCGATTACGGATACGGCAGGTAGATGGTGCTACTCCAGCCAGCAAAAAGCTGATACATTTGCAGACAGCCTACAACAGTGATTCTTGCCGTTCAACTACAGCGACGATGCTACACGGAGAACTGTTGAGCTGCAGCTGGATATGCCGTTCCAGATGACTCTGTCTGTACGGCCTGTCACACTGGAAGAAGTAATAAATATTATTAAAAATCTGAGAGTAAAGAAATCTCCTGGAGAGGATAGGCTGGATAACAGAACACTCAAGCTCCTACCTAAAACAGCTCTTCTGTTTATAGTGCTGATCCTAAACAGTATGCTCAGGCTGGGACACTTCCCAAACATTTGGAAGACAGCGCCGATAAAAATGGTCCCAAAGCCTGGAAAGAGTCTTAGTGAAGTAGATGGGTATAGGCCAATAAGTCTTCTTCCTGCCTTAGAAAAGATGGCCGAAAGAGTAATCCTTGACCGGATCCTGCAACTTGAAGCAGTTAAGCAAAGAATCTCAAACTGGCAATTTGGATTCAGGAGAGGTCATGGTACTCCGGAGCAGCTTCACCGTGTGGTCAATTTTATCCTGGACGCTTTTGAACACAAGAAGTATGCAGTTGCTGTCTTTATGGACATAAGGCAAGCGTTTGACAGAGTCTGGCATGACGGATTACTATTCAAACTTAGAAGCGTTCTCACTCTACAATTGTACCAGATTGTCAGCAGCTTTCTGCGAGATAGAAGCTTTAGGGTTGATGTTGATGGTATAAAATCGTCAACAAGACCAATATGTGCAGGCGTGTCTCAAGGTAGCGTTCTCGGCCCTACCTTGTATACTCTGTTCACAGCCTATATGCCCTCATATAGCGACATCACAGGAGTAAACCGGAACAATGTACTGATAGCCACGTATGACGACGATACAGCCGTACTGACAAGTAGTACCTGCATCAATAAAGCTACAGAGTCTTTGCAGCAGCACATGAGCAGTTTTGAAGACTGGGCCCGCAAATGGAACATTGGAATTAACGGGAGCAAATGCGCAAACGCTACGTTTACCACAAGGCCTTTAAACTGTGGTCGTATTAGCATGCAGGGTTCAACACTACCGTACAAAAAAAACCACAAATATCTGGGCGTAGTGTTAGACAGAAGGCTAACATTTAACATGCACACCACGATGTTCAAAAAGACTGGTCATTAACCAAAAGCACAAAGATGTCATGGCTTCTTATCCGGCCAATAAATTGTCACTGTACAATAAAGTGACAATTTTTAAAGCAATACTCAGCCCCATATGGAGATATGCGCTTCAAATCTATGGGATGCGGCAAAAACAAACCTAAATAAAATAAGAGTTGCACAAGCAAAAATCCTCCGGCAAATTTGCAATGCTCTCTGGTACATGCGTACCTGGGACATTGAAAAAGATGTCAGGGTCCCCAAAGTAGGAGACGTAATGCAAAAGGTAACTGCTAGTTACCTTGCAAGACTTGAAGGCCACCCAAACCCTTTGGCGAGAAGACTTAACAAAGCAGCCAGAAAAAGAAGACTCAAGAAGTGCCATCCATCCATCCTACAAAAATGTATCAAGTAAAATTAAAATTAAAAAAATGACATAAAATAAAAACAAGTAAGAAGGCTCCAGTCGAGACTGCTCGACTAGGAGATACCCTGAACCCTCCAAGCTCCAATCATTCCGCACTTCTTCTATGTACACATACATACACATGCACTTATAAGCACGCGCTCTGCTAACTGCGCAGTAAACAGCGGCTGCGCTTGGGCTGCGCTGCAATGTGGGCAATATTATGACAATTTATTTGTTGAATAATTTTTTTTGTAGACATACAATCTTAATGAAACTTTCAGAGCGTAATCATATGGTTAAAATGTGTGTACATTCCACAAGTCTCTAGTACTTGAAATGCGTTTTTTACAAATTGGGGGCGAAGGGGGCGTGGTATCCAAAATCTGTAAATTACAAAATGTTTGTGTCCATTAACTCTATATACAACGCAAATTTGAAGTCTCCAGGTTTAAAAGTGTTCAAACTAGGTTGAAAAAACCAAGTCGATTTTTCGATTATTCTCGATAAAAAAGTTATCGGGTGAGTTATCGAAAAAATAAAGCAAACTCGTACTGCCTATGGTATACACGAGTATGCATGCCAAATTTCAGCTCTCTAGCTCTTATATCTTCTGAGATCCTTTTGCTCATACGGACGGACGGACGGAGGGACGGACGGACGGAGGGACGGACGGACAGACGGACAGGGCTATATCGACTCAGCTCGTCGGCCTGATCAAGAATATATATACTTTATGGGGTCTGCGATGATTCCTTCTGCCTGTTACATACTTTTCACAAAACCATTATACCCCGATTTCCCATTTTCAATGGGTTCAGGGTATAACAAGTAAGAAAGCTCTAGTCGAGACTACTCGACTACAAGATCCCCTGAGCCCTTGGAGTAATAGCTATTTCAATAATTTTTCGCGTCTTTCAGCTTACACAAGAAACACGCACACACACACACACACACACGCACGTACGCACGCATACACAGGCATACATACACACAGGCATACATACATACACACACATACACACACACACACACACACATGCACTGAGTAGGAAGCCGGATCATAGCGCTGAGGCTCTGCACGAAGCTGTAGGCAAGGCCTTGGGAGACCGAGCGGTAGTTAAAACACTTACCGAATCGGCTCAAGTTGAGATTCGCGATCTAGATGAGTTAGCGACCAAAGAGGAGATCTTGGAGGCAATTAGGGTGGAGTTGAAGGATAGCTCACTCCCCATTGAGGCTATCAAATCGCTTCGGCCAGCTTTTGGTGGACAGCAAAGAGCTACGGTTGCTCTTCCAATTGGGAAAGCTAAAACTCTGCTCGAGCTGTCCAAAATTAGAATAGGATGGGTAGTTTGCCGTATCCGAGCCGTGGAGCAGCCTAAACGCTGTTTCAAGTGCCTCGATTACGGTCATATGGCAGCAAACTGCGGCAGCGACTGTGACTTAAAGGGCGCCTGTTTCAGGTGTGGAGAGATGGGTCACAGTGCCAAAGCATGCACCAAGCCACCAAAATGTAGCCTCTGCATCCGGAAAGGTGAAAAGCAGGTTTTTGCAGCTTAACTTAAATCATTGTGTTGCTGCCCAAGATCTTCTAGAGCAAACCATTAGGGAAAAATGTATAGATGTAGCTTTTCTCAGTGAGCCTCACCACTGTAGAACCAGCTGCCCTAGGACATGGTCAACAGACGTTAATGGCAAAGCTGCGTTGTGGGTATGCGGCAACTCAACGAACGTACTTTCGAATGTTAAGTCATTCAATGGGTTCGTACGTGGCCGATATGGTAGCTTATGGCTTTACAGTTGCTATCTGGCCCCCAGCATGCAGCTCAGTGAATTCACGACGGTGCTCGACGAGCTTGCCGAGGATGCTAGGGGTCGGAAGGCCATTATAGCTGGAGATTTTAACTCCTGGGCGCTAGAATGGGGTAGCCCCACAACAAATGCCAGAGGTCGTATCCTACTGGAGATCTTCGCGACACTAGATGTTGCACTGCTCAACACTGGCCATGAGTACACCTTCAGTCGGACGGGATACGGGTCTGTTATCGACATTACTTTTGTCACTTCATCCCTCTTTCGGGGAGCAACATAATGGCTCCACGATAGCTATACAGGCAGCGATCATACGGCACTTCTGTTCACAATAGGTGAGCCACCTGCCAGGGCGTCAACATTGTGGAGGGAGTCGTATCGGCTAGATACTTTTGATCCCGCGGTCATTTCAGAGGCCATTCAGTCTCTGGGTACAATTGGTAATGCTGAGGCCAGAGCATGCCAAACGGTAGCCCAAATACAGAGTGCCTGCAATAGCAGCATGTTACGCCGCAAGCAGTTCACGCGACAACATGAGCCTACGTATTGGTGGAATACGCAAATAGGTGACATTCGTCGCAAATGCATCCAGGCGAGAAGAAGCTACCAACGGGCTCGCGGTAGGTCAACGTTTTTTGAGAAACAGTTAGCTTACCAGGCAGCTAGAAGACAGCTGAAGAAGGCCATTCGGGCAAGCAAAAGAGAATGTTTGTTATAGTTGTGCGACTCAGTTTGCGCGATCTACAGGCTGAGCGCAATCAGAGTCAGCTGCGCTTTCAGGACTATCTCCGATGACGCGGCGCTCGTCATAGCCGGTATGGTGCCACTGGAGTATTTGGTCGCCGAAGCCGTGGAGCGGAATTCGCACGGGCCTACGCGACTCAACGCTGTCAGGGCGAACAGCATCGCACGATGGCAAAGAAGGTGGAATAGCTCAGCTGAAGGGCGGTGGACGCACAAGCTCATCCCGGAGCTTGAACCACCTTACGCAGATCCTCTCGGGTCATGGATGCTTTCGGAGCTATTTAAAGCGCTTTGGCCACGAGGAATCTGACGAGTGCCCCTGGTGCGAGCGAGGGCATGTGGAAGACGCCAACCACATTCTTTTCGAATGTGGACGGTTCCTGGAGGAGAGGCGTCGTCTGGAAGAGGCAGTGGGCCGCTCCATCAGAGCGGACAACTTAGTCAACGCCATGCTGGAACCGGAGGAAGCTTGGGGACTAACAAGCACCTTCGCGGCCACGGTGATGATGGAGCTCCGCAGAGTCGAGCGACTGAGAAGACGAGCTGTCCCAGGCTAAGGTAGCGCATAGTGCTTGCGAAGCAATGCTTTACGGCCGTCCCGCAAGCACCGCGCGCTATCCTAGCCACCACGCAACTTGCAATTTGTTATATAATTTTGTCAATAAATGAATATAAAAAAAAAAAAAAAAAAAAAAAAAAAAAACACACACACACATACACAAACAATTACATACATATACACACACAAGCATAAACACGCATGGGCGGCAGTGAGCGCTTACTATGAGAACTTAATTGCTTAATAACTTTTTTTGTGGACTTACGATCTTCATGAAACTTTCAGATTATGATTATAACATGGATATGCATGTAATTGCCAAAGCATTCAAAAGAGACAAGCTCTAGCCCTCTAGAGCCTGAGTCCGGCAAAAAACTTTGCAAGGGACAACAGAACTTCTGGCAAAAAGTCACCAGAAAAGAGACTTTGAAACAAAGAGCGGAAAAGGCTACTTCGGCACCCGCAGAAAAGCCAAAAGTAGTAACACAACCAGCAAAAAAAGAGAAGAAGAAACCTCCCCGTTCAGAAGCAGTCCTCATAGAACCTGAAAGTGGACAAAGCTACGTAGATGTTTTACGAAACATACGCAGCACAATCCAACAAGACGAAAAGGCAAACGTGAGAGGCATAAGGAAAACCCGATCCGGGGACTCCTTGTAGAACTGAGCAGAGGGGAAAAGTTACATCCAGAACTAGTTGAAAAACTAAAGGCTACCGTTAAAAAAAAAAACAGCTACGGTAGCCGAGTTAAAGCCTACAGCGACAGTGGAGATCCGAGATCTAGACTCACTAACTGTAGAGTCTGAGGTGGCTGAGGCAGTGCGACAAGTCCTTGATAATTCATCAGTGGACTTGCGCATAAAAGTCACTGCCTCAAACAGTCGAGAGCAAGTAAGGGCCTTTGTAACTTTAGAAAGCCAATTAGCGGAGACGTTGCTGAGCTCAGACATTAAAATTGGTTTTGTCAGGGCTAGGCCCAGGATGTGTCAACCCATCCGCAGATGCTACAGATGCTTCGGGGTCGGCCATCTGCAGACCAACTGCACAGGACCGGACAGAAGTGGTGGTGGCATCTGCATTAGATGTGGTGAATCAGGTCACAAGATGAAAGACTGCAAAAAAACACCAAAATGCTGCATTTGCACGGATGCGGGGCGTACTTCTGTCGATCACATGCCGGGATCGCAGAAATGCCCAAGCACACGACAAACTACAGCAAAATGTTGAAAATTCTCCAAGGTAATCTACACCGGAGCAAAACGGCAGATGCACTTTTGACACAGATAGTAGCAGAACATGCTATAGATGTAGTGATCATCAGTGAGCAATATAAGCGAAAAGAGAACGGAGTTTGGTTAGAGGACGACACCAAGACTGCGGCCATATGGATCCCCAGTAGTAGTGGACAACAGCCACTAGAAAGCAAGATGGGAAACTGCTACGTCTACGCACGCTTCAGAGAAGTCGCAGTAGTCAGTTGCTACCTAACCCCTAGCGATGACATAAGCACCTTCCAGAATAAACTGGATGCAGTCGAGGATCTCCTCGTGGATCGACGGCAGCCCTTCATTGTGGCAGGCGATCTGAATGCACGAGCAGTGGACTGGGGAATGTCGTCTACCAACTCTAGAGGACGAAAAATTATGGATATGGCCGCTAGGTCCGGGTTAGTGGTAGCAAACCGCGGAAGCAGACCTACCTTCCATAGGCCGGGATGTGAAGGCACAATACCTGACGTAACCTTTGGATCCGAACACATCGTAGATCGGATAAAGGACTGGAAGATACTCGATGACTTCACGGGAAGTGATCACGAGTATATATCATATGACTTCCAGAATACCAGTCAGCAAAACCACCCATCATACTCAAGAAAGACTTCTCATAGATGGGACATAAGTAAGGTGGATACAGGCAAACTACTAGCTGAATTAGATAGGCGAGAACGACAGTTCGATGGCACATTGACGTCGAAGCAAGTGGTCGAAAGAAGCCTAACCGCTATGGAAAGATCGTGTAACGTATCGATGCCAAAAACGCACAGCAAACACGGAGGTAGACGACAGGCGTACTGGTGGAACCACGATATTGCAGAAAAAAGGAAAGTATGCATACAATGTAGAAGAAGGCTAACAAGGGCACGACGCTCTGGAAATTTCACGACGGAAGCGTTAGCAGCCAAGATTGCGAGAAAAGAACTGTCGATTGCTACCACACGCAGTAAGCATGACAAGTGGAAAGAGCTCTGCAAAGATATAAATAAAGACCCTTGGGGACTTGGCTACAAGATAGTCATGAAAAAGCTGAGAAACTACGGAGCAGTGCCAAACGTGGATGATGACACGATGGATCACATAGTGGAAACACTATTTCCAGCACACATCCACGAGGCGCATGAGCGAGCACCCGTAAAGCTCGATGGTTCAGTCCCAGATTTCACCGAGGAAGAACTCAACATTGCAGCTCTCTCCCTGAAGAACAAGAAAGCGCCGGGACCAGATAATATACCGGCAGAGATACTGAAGGTGATAGCATCAGGACGTCCCATTTTTCTACTTAGGATGTATAACGCATGTCTAAAAGAAAGGATATTCCCAGAAGCGTGGAAAGAACAGAGACTGGTGCTCATTAGCAAAGGCAAAGGCGATCCCAACACACCCTCGGCTTATCGCCCATTGTGTATGTTAAACACAGCTGGGAAGCTTTTAGAAAAGATCATAAGACCTAGATTACTCGCAGCAGTAGAGGCTGCTGGAGGACTTAGCCCCAGGCAACATGGGTTCAGAGCTGGAAAATCCACAATGGGAGCTATCGATGAAGTGGTTCAGGCAGCCAGAGCTACGCAAAGAGGAAGTGCATACTCGCGCCCAGTTGTTCTGCTAGCAACGCTGGACGTTAAAAACGCCTTTAATAGTGTAAGGTGAACCGATATGCTTACTTCCTTGGAACACCGCTTCCAGATACCGGAGTACCTCATCAAGGAGCTATTTGCAGGATCGAATACTCCTGTACTCCACGCAAACTGGAACAAAACGATACAGAGTGACTGGAGGAGCTGCACAGGGGTCAATCCTGGGACCAGACCTGTGGAATATCAGCTACGACGACATCCTAAGACTGGAAATGCCTGAAGACACCTTCCTTATTGGTTATGCCGATGATATCGCAGCCGTCATTACTGCCAGAAACACCATAGAGGCCCAAAAGAGACTTACCCAAGTCATGATCCGCACACAGACATGGCTCAGCTCTCGAGGATTGGAGCTTGCCACCCATAAAACAGAGTTACTTCTGTTCACGGGGAAGCAGATCCCAACCGAAATAGAGATGCGAGTAAGCGGAAACCTGATAAGGACGCAGAGGACAGTGAACTATCTAGGCGTTAGGCTGGACAGTAAACTTACCTTCTGGGAACAGCTGAAGTATGCCACGCGGAAAACAGCGACAGCAACGGGGTCTCTGAGTAGACTGATGGCAAACGTTGACGGCCCGACGGCAGGAAAACGGAGACTCCTCATGGAAGCGACAAATGCAATACTGCTATATGGCAGTGAAGTATGGGCAGATACCTTAGAAGCGAATGTAAGGCGAAAACCGATGCTAGTTGTGCAACGAAGAGCAGCCTTAAGGCGGCCGTGACTGTGATAGCAGCAGTCATACCGGTTGACTTGCTTGCCCAAGAGCGCAAAAAAATATGGAATCTTCGGCAAAGAGGAGAATTCTCAGAACATGCGGCAAAGAGCATACGACAGCAAACCATAGTCTCGTGGATGGCGAGATGGGCATGCGAAAGGTATGGAAGATGGACCGCTAAAATAATCCCCGATCTGGAGCAGTGGATAAATAGAAAGCACGGTGAAACGTCTTTCTATTTGACAAAACTACTCTCCGGACATGGATACTTTCGAAAGTACCTAAATAAAATGGGGAAAACTGACGAATCCAGCTGCATTTACTGCGAAAATGCAATGGACGATGCAGAACACACCTTCTTCAATTGCAAAAGATGGTCGGAAGAAAGAATCGACCTGGCAGAAACAGTAGGTGAAGTCAAAGTAGAGACGTTAGTACAGCAAATGTGCAGCAGCATAGACGCTTGGAAAAAAGTCTATGACTTCGCCGAAAAGGTTCTGCGGCGGAAGAAGTATGACTTGGACGCAGGCACACAGAGGGCAACGCTCATTTAGAGCACACAATGGGGTCCCACCTTGAAGGTTAATGCGGGATATCTCCTGGTTCCAAGGTGGATTTGAGCCCCAGAAGAGGAGGATTTTTTAGTCGGTAAGCAGTTATGCAGTCCGACACACCGGTCAAAGTGACGACATGACTGACGGTGCATAAAGCATTTTTTCCTACCTGAGCCCAGAAAAAAAAATAAATAAATTGCCAAAGCACAAGTTTTTACAAAAGTGAGGGTGAGGGGGGTGAATTTAAGGGTGGGGGGTAAATTTTAACAAAAACCGAAATTGTATAAATTGCATATAAGCATACATTAAAAATTTGGAGACTCTAGCAATAAAGGTGTAGACGATATAATTTTATAGCTGGTTTTCGGTAAGGTTTTTATCGATAAAAAAAAGATCGGGATGAGTTATCGATTTTTAATGATAAACTTGATATGCGCGCTGTAATTACGGACATTTAAAAAAAAATTTGAAGTCTCTACCTCTTATATCTTTTGAAATCGACGCGTTCATACATACGGACAGACGGACAGACAGACGGACAGGGCCAAATCAACTCAGCTCGTCGCCCTGATCAAGAATATATATACTTTATGGGGTCTGCCACGCCTCCTTCTGCCTGTTACATACATTTCCACAAAACCATTATACCCTGATTTCCCGTTGAAAATGGGTTCAGGGTATAACAAGTAAGAAAGCTCTAGTAGAGACTGCTCGACTACGAGATCTCCTGAACCCTTTGAGCAATAGATATTTCAATAATTTTTCGTGTCTTTCAGCTTACACAAGAAACACGCACATACACACAGGCATACATACACACACACACACATACACAAACATTTACACACACACATACATAACCACATACACACACAAGCATCCACGCATAAACACACATGGGCTGCAGTGTGCGCTTACTACGAGAATCTAATTGTTTAATAACTTTTTTTGTGGACATACGATCTTCATCTTAGATTATGATTATAACATAAATATGCATGTATTTGCCAAAGCACAAGTCTCTTGTACTTGAAATACGCTTTTTACAAACGTGAGAGTAAGGGAGTGGATATAGAGGTGGGGGGTAAATGTTAACAAAAACCGAAATTGCATAAATTGCATATAAGCATACCTTAAAAAATTGGAGACTCTAGCAATAAAGGTGTAGAAGATATAATTTTATAGCTGGTTTTCGTGCGGTTTTTTATCGATAAAAAAAGATCGGGATGAGTTATCGATTTTTAATGATAAACTCGATATCCACGCTGTAAATACGGACATTAAAAAAAATTTGAAGTCTCTAGCTCTTATATCTTCTGAAATCGACGCGTTCATACATACGGACAGACAGACGGACAAGGCAAAATCGACTCAGCTCGTCGCCCTGATCAAGAATATATATACTTTGTGAGGTCTGCCACGCCTCCTTCTGCCTGTTACATACTTTTAACAAAACCATTATACCCTGATTTCCCGTTTTCAATGGGTTCAGGGTATAAAAAAAAAAAAAAAAAAAAAATGTTTTAGTTTTTCATACAAATGCATACATTTTTCGACTAAAATCACATTTCGCATGTTTAAGGTTAAACTGTGAAGCACCCTGTAAGCGCATTACCCTGTGAGTTGGGTCTTTTATAGCTTGAAGAATTCTTTGTCGAATTCCTTTTAAATTTTTGAAGTACCTTGCTTGGTTCAAAGGTTATGATTTTTGCAACGCAAAATGAGCAAAGGCCCCACTGTGCGTCGCTGCAAATTGCCTGCAATAAAATACGCGCGTTAAGAGCGCCTATTTCGAGCATTTCGCGTTAAGCGATCTCTAACTGAGCGAGTGCTAGTGCGTGTGTGAGCGATTCACCGCTAGGCGTGATTGGCCAGCCAATCAGAATAGAGCAATTGTTCCCGTGCAGCATACTTTTGTGCGTTTTGTTGCATACTCTCGCGCGCGTGGAGAAAGTAGTTATTTCTATCAATTTTTTATTAAAGCCATACGAGTTATTCCAATAACCCATTTGTGAGCTTATTGTCTATTAATTCTGCCCCTTTGGGAGCGCCGGCAACTTACGTTAGCTGTCGCAATATGATGCCAGCTACATGTCAACTCCTGTTGACCATTATACGTCGCGATCGGAGAATCAGATCCCTTGATTGTCTTCTTTTGAGCCTCCTAGGAGTTCGGTATGTGATGAGTACGCTTGCTAGCCTGTTTCTGTGCGGCTCCAATCTGTTATTGTACCGACTCCAGTGCTGGTTTATTGCATCAAAGACAGTGGCGAGTTTCAGGTCTAACAAACCACTCGCAGCCGGTAAGGGATCTCATTATTTTATTCTGGGTGGCCTGGATTCGATGAATTTGGCTGTCACAAGCCAGCCCCCAGATTTGGCACCCATATCGCTATATTGGCGCAATAATCTGTTTATAAATTGTCACCTTATTAGTAGGTGACAATTTAATGCGCAAGCATAGGAGCCAATAGTGCTTCTTCACTGCCGCACGTAAGCGTATTGTAATCGCCGTTACGTGCTTGGAAAAGGTGAGCCTGCGGCACTGGATCTCCATCCAGGAGCACGGCTGGCGGCTGCATCGTACTCGCATCGTGACCTGTAGGTGATGCATACGTCATCTGCGAAGGTGGCAAGCATTGATGTACCAAACAGGCTGCGGCATATCGTGGCTATACAGGCAGTATAACAGGGGCCCAAGGACACTACCCTGTGGTACTCCAGCTGCCACATAATGCTCGGTAGATAGCGCCGTATAAAAGCGCACCGCGAATCGCCGTCCCTCAAGATACGACCTGAGCAGTCCAAAATATGGCGCAGGAAGAGCCTGTTTAATTTTGAGCAGCATTCCGGCATGCCACACTCGACCGAACGCCTCCCGGATTTCCAGATAGAGTGTGTTGCAGTACTCCTTGTTGTCGTAGGCTGTTAATATTTGGTTGACAACTCTATGAAGCTGCTCCACTGTGCTGTGACCAGCACCGAATCCAAATTGGTGCTCCGGGATAATCCCACGAGCTTCCATAATCTTAACCAGCCGGACGGCAATAAGTCTTTCCAGCACCTTCGATATCGAAGGGAGGAGACTTATCGGCCTGAAATAAGATGGTTCTCTTTCCGGCTTGCCCGGCTTGTGGATCATGGTGATTAATCCAAGCTTCCATTGGGGAGGGAAATATTGCAGCCTTACTATAGCATTGAACACCAACGCTATGAAGCAAACCGCATGTCTAGGCAGTGCCTTCAGAGTGGCATTGCAGATGACGTCATCTCCCGGCGCTCTATTTGTGTTCAGGCTTGCAATAACTTCAGCTATCTCACGTGGGTCGAATGGCTTAATACGCAGAACCATTTGAAGCGCTTGTGTCAGCTGGTCATCAGTATCCTGGACTTCTTACAGGCTGGCCAGATTAAATGGCTGGAAGCGCTCGGCAAAGTGCCCAGCAAACAGCTCTGCTTGCTCCAATTCCGTCCGGCACCATGTCCCGTTACTGTTAGCCAGAGGCGCTTTCCTTGCACAACGCCTTTTAATACCTCGTGTGGCCTTCCAAAGTGAGTGCCTTGCGTCACTTGCAATCCCAGTATTGGCGAGTCTCTCATCAAACCATGCAGATTTGTGCTCCGCAAGTGCTCGACGACGCCTACTCCGTGCTCTATTCTACTCGGCTTTGTCCAAGGGATGACGAGACCTCATCCATCTGGCGCGTATGCGCCTCTTTTCGGCAATGAGCAGCAGAATTTCCCTGGTCACTGGAATCCTGTCGGCTGCGGACCTCCGATGCGCTGTGCCAGAGGCCATTCTAGCTGCTGCCTGGACAGAGTAATTGAGCACGTCGATGGCGTCATCAATGTCCTTTGCAGAGCTCATCTCCATATTGAGATGCTGTGTCGACTCGAGGTGCTCGTGGAACCAATCCAGATTAGTACGCCTTGTGATTAGTCGTTCCGCCCTAGGATAGCATAGAGCAGACGCATCCAGCGTAATTATGAGGGGTAGATGATCAGAACTGAGATCAACGACCGCTTATATGTCAGCTGGGTGCTCAGCAATCCCTTGGTCAGAGCAAAGTCGATGTAGCCTGGTGAGCCTCTGCTGCCGTACGGATACCTCGTTGGTCCCCCTGTTGCCAGAGCGTTGACTTGGTGGACAGTAGATTGCTCCCATATTGATAGGGCCGAGAGAAGTTGGACGAAACTAGACCGAATAAAGATAGCTGCACCTCCTTTGGCGTTGCCGGTACTCGGGTCGTTAGCAGTATAGGCCTCAAAACCAAATATTTTTGGTGCTTGTGACTCCTTGCAATGTGTCTTGCTGAGCAGCAAGGCATCTATCTCGTGTCGCCGCATGAAATACTCCACTTCGTGCAGCTTCGTGGCAATACAAGAATGCGCAGCGGCATCATTATGGTGTCTTCTGCGCTTGAAGAGCTGTGAGCAAATTGCTGTGTCTGTTGTTGCTGTTTCAGCATCATCATCATTAGCTCCATTTGCTTCTCTTGGAGTGAGCAGAGAGAGCTAATGCTTTCATTAAGCGCTTGCAAAATGACATCCATGTTACCGCTGGCCATCGAATGATGAGGATCCCTCGTTGTCCTTTGGCGGCTGCGGCTCCTGTCCTTAGCCGGCTGCTGTTGCTATTGATGTTGGGCCTGCTGCTGTTGTTGCCTAGCTACATCCGCATATGTGACGCCACTTCGAGGAGTGGCCACCGGTCTGCCTCTAGGAATAGCTAGTGGCAAAGGTCGCTCGTTGCTCACACTTCTGCCGCCTAGTCTAGTTCTGGGTCTGGAGCGTTGCAGGAACGCTTGGTACTTACGTTATTGATACCCTCCATCACGATTGGTGGGGGCTTCGGCTGAGCACCAGAGTTGCCAGCTATGGCAGCAGCCCGCTTCGTCGCAGCAATAGCAGCTTGATTGCTGGTGCTGGGCTGCTCGTACAGCAAATGAAGTTTGCGCCAACAATCCGAATCTGTTAGAACTGCCACTATAGTCAGATTGTAGCAAGGTAGAGTTTTCGCTATTTTTGCCAAGGTTGGATTTTTTCCTAGCAAGATTAGGAGAAGTCGTAGCAATTATCTTGCGCTTAATTTTAGATGTTTTGCGCTTAATTTCCACATTTTGAAAGCTTATTGCTCCATTTGCGCTTGGAGGCGGGTTGGTTTTATTGGCCTGCACTGTAGGCTCAACAGTGATGTCCATTTCGCTGTTTGAAGACTCATTGACAGCTTTCAAAAGTGCATCGCGCAGAATTTGGTCAAGAACCATTTTGGAAGAGCTATTGTGCGTTAAAGCTCAAACGAGCTTTTAAGACGCAGGCCGGGCAGCGAAGCCATACTTTGCAAATAGTCAGCCATAAATATTTTCACTGCACTTTAACTTCACTGGACCGAGCAGTGACTTCAGAAGCCACTATTATCAATGCGGCCACTATTGTGGGCTTGTCTTTGGTAAGTTTATAGATTTAATTGGCTTAAGACCAGTTTACAATCTATTCTTATTTTCCCAGATCGCTTTGCACACAGTACACTCGCGAGTTCGGTTGCATTAGTAGTAGTAGTAGTTGAATACTTACTGTTTTCAGCTGTATGTGTTGCCTAGTTTCCAGGGATGGATTATAAGGCGTTCGACGCGGTCCAACTCCAGGAAGAAGCGCACCCGCGTCCCGAAGAGAGTTCTTCGGAATGTGACCGACGCACAGTGGCATTTCTGACAGCGTTACGTGGCGAAAAACAATAAAGTGACTTTAAGCGATTAAAAAAAAATTCACTGGATAGTAGCCGAACGATTTTTGAAAATCGGTCAATTTTAAGGGTAGTTATAGCCCTTCAAAATTTGGAAAAGTGGCAAAGTTGTAAAAAGCAGCGAGTTTTTGTGAAAAATATCCCACTTGTAGAATTGGAATCGTAGGAAAAACCTTGCACCAATTTTTGCAGTGTTGGTTGCGATTTAAAGAATGGATTATTGCTAATAAAATACAAAAAAAAAAAAAAAAAAAATTATGTTAATACGACTTTTCATAGAAGCACATTTGCCTGTAGCCGCATGCAAACGGAAAAGTTAGGGTTTATGGAATTTTTTTTTTTTATACCCTGAACCCATTGAAAATGGGAAATCAGGGTATAATGGTTTTGTGAAAAGTATGTAACAGGCAGAAGGAATCATCGCAGACCCCATAAAGTATATATATTCTTGATCAGGACAACGAGCTGAGTCGATATAGCCCTGTCCGTCTGTCCGTCCGTACGTCCGTCCGTCTGTCCGTCCGTCCGTCCGACCGTCCGTCCGTCCGTATGAGCAAAAGGATCTCAGAAGATATGAGCTAGAGAGCTGAAATTTGGCATGCATACTCGTGTATACCATAGGCAGTACGAGTTTGCTTTATTTTTTCGATAACTCATCCGATAACTTTTTATCGGGAATAATCGAAAAATCGAATTGTTTTTTTCAGTCTAGTTTGAACACTTTTAAACCTGGAGACTTCAAATTTGCGTTGTATATAGAGTTAATGGACACACAGATTTTGTAATTTACAGATTTTGGATACCACGCCCCCTTCGCCCCCAATTTATAAAAACGCATTTTAAGTACTAGAGACTTGTGCTTTGGAATGTACCCACATTTTAACCATATGCTTACGCTCTGAAAGTTTCATTAGGATTGTATATCTACAAAAGATATGATTCAACAAATAAATTGTCATAATATTGCCCACATTGCAGCGCAGCCCAAGCGCAGCCGCTGTTTACGGCACAGTTAGCAGAGCGCGCGCTTATAAGTGCATGTGTATGTATGTGTGCATAGAAGAATTATGTATGTGTGCATAGAAGAATGATTAAAATATCAGCTTGGAGGGTTCAGGGTATCTCCTAGTCGAGCAGTCTCGACTGGAGCCTTCTTACTTGTTTTTTTTTTTACAAATTTTTATTTTTTTTTTTTTGTTTGTCTAAATAGTCATTTTTGCTGCAAATAATTAAAAATAAACTAATTTCAACAAAAAATGTTTTAGTTTTTCATACAAAAACATGCATTTTAGGACGAAAATCTCATTTTTCAAGTTTGAGGTTAAACTGTGAAGCACCCTGTTAACACATCACCTGTATGTTGGCTTAATTATAGCTTGAAGAATGTCGAATGCTTTTTAAATTTTTGAAATATCTTGCTTGGTTCAAAAGTTATGATTTTTGCAACGCACAATGAGCAAAGACGCCACTGTGCGACGCTACAACCATGCCGCAGCCATGCCGCCGCCCACGGACTCGCCGCCGAGGAAGTTGCGTGTGCGTGACGACAGCTCGGCGGACGAGAGCGGTGCCTCACTGGCCGCAGCCAGTGTTGCCCCCGCTGGAGTCCACGCCCTTGCTGCTACCACTGCTGGTGCCCCCGCTGCTGGTACTTCCGCTCGCATCCCGGCCCCACTGGAGGCGCCGTCGACGTCCGCTGCCACTGTTGCTGCTAGTGCCCGCACCGTTAGCTCGGTGCCGGCTGGAGCTGGACCGCGAGCTCCAACTCGATGGTCTAACAGATGTTGGCCATTGAAAGGGAGCTCCGGAGAGCCGTTGTCGCAGACAATGTGCTCGGTGCTGTTGCACTCAGCGTGCTGGACAATTCAGCGAAGTACCAGGAGCTAATCCTGGAAATGTACGGCAGAATGAAAGAGCTGGAGACACTCGTCGGGACTCGCCCTCCGGCTGCCGCCCCCCAAACGAGGGCTGCCCCCGCCGCTTCTTATGCCAACGTCACTGCTACTGCGGTCGTTGCTCCGGTCGCAACACGTCGGGCCCGCAAAGTTGCGGAAACTTGGTCGGCGATCGTGACGTCGAGTAACCCGGAGGAGACGCGTCAGCAAGTCGCTGAGCGTGTCCGATAGGAAGTTGCGCTCGCACTTGTTGTACGAGTACACGAGGTGCGTGGGCTTAGGCATAGCTATTATTTGCACTCCATCCTTTGGCGAGATACGGAGGGTTCTTGCAAACCCGAAGTTCAAGGAAGTCGGGCTCTATGACAAGGAGAACGCAGCACTCACGCCCAGGATTAATGTCATCAATGTGGATAGCAGCATCACGCCGAAGCAATTCATTGAAGCTCTAACTGCAGCTTTAAGGATTTACCCGTGGAGCATTATATGCTTTCAGAGACTTGCCCGATTTACGGACGTATGCTCGCCAAGGTGGCTACTAAATATTAACAATGTCATTCAGGCTAACTGCGGTCACAGCAGAGCTGCCGTTGCAATAACCATACGTTGACCGTGGAGGAAGGCTCACCGGATTGCCGGCAGGTATACGAGTTTTCTCCGACCGCCGCAACCAAGCTCCAATTGTCGTAGACGACCAGGAAATCGTCTGCATTCAGTAAGCGAGCGCTCTCGGGACTACTTGAACAGACAGCGGGGTGAACTGCTAACTGACTATGTTCAGGGCAGTCGAGCCGGCGTGCTGAATGTCCGCAGCAGAGTGTTCACGCTCGACAACCGCAACGTATGACTGGAGTGTAAGCGATTGCGATTTAAATGACCACAATATCATCACTGTTGACGCTTGACTCGGAAAGCACAGTCGGCGTTTTTGTGATGAGTTGAGGACTGCATCGATGGAAATTCCTCTGCAGGACTGTCGACTTTTGTCGTCAGATGCACAAGTAGCTGCACTTCGCTCCCTGGTTTATCAGGTGAGCGACATTTTGTTTGGGCGTCGACAACCGCGAGCCAGACGTCGTGTGGGCTGGTGGAATGCCGCCCTCACGGTGGCACGCCGTGCGCTCAGCAGAGCCCGGCGTAGGCTCCAGCATGCGCGCCGCACTCACAGTGAGAGTGCCAGTGCTATTGCCTCGTATTTCAGGACCACCCGAAAGGAATACGAGAGGATGATACTTAAGACGAAGGAGGAAGACTGGAACCGATTTGTTGGCGAGCATCAGGATGACCCATGGGGGTCAGTCTACAAGGTATGCAGAGGCCGCAAGACGTGCACTATTTTTCGGTTGCCTTCGCTGGAACAATGAACAGTACGTAACCTGGCTCGACTGCGCGAATGTTCTGCTCCGCAGCTTTTTTCCTGCTGCGGAGAGGCCAGTGGACATTCCTGTTCCTCGCGAAGTACCCCCAGCCCTCGAAACTTTCGAGGCCGAGATATGCATCGCCAGAGTTCGGAGCAGGCGCTCACCTAGCTTAGATGGCATAACTGGGGGTATGGTTAAAGCGGCTTGGCGCGCCATCCCAAAGGCCTCGACAAGGACAGGAGTGATCCTATTGAGTCACTTGGCTGTGGTCTATGTTTGGCAAAGTGCTGGAAGGGATTATGGTGAACCATACAAAAGGGGTGCTCGCGGACGAGAGCCGATGGCAGCTGGACGCTGCGTTGAGGATGCCTGGAGGCACGTGGTGAGCAGTGTTTAGGCCAGCCCGGCCCGATATGTGCTCGGAATCTCCATTGATTTCAAGTGAGCACTCGACCACGTTAAATGGAACGCAGCGTTATTGGATCTAGGATGCAGGGAAATTGGAATCTGACGCAGATTATTTTCGGACCGAAAAGCTAGAATCGTAAGTAGCTTTGGCGAAGCCAATGTGAATGTCTCAAGTGGCTGCCCGCAGGGGTCCATCAGTGGTCCATTTATATGGAACATTTTGATGGATGTCCTCTAGCGCCGCCTGGAAGCGTATTGCACATTTTGTGAATATGCTGACGATTTGCTGCTGCACGTCGAGGAAAATTCGAAATATGGACTTGAGCTCACAGGTGCTCAACTGATGGAGATTGTTAGATAACAGGGCGTAACAGTCGCGGCAACAAAGACTGTGACAATGCTCTTTAAGGGAGAGCTGTCAGCTGGCATCCCGCCGTAAGTTTTGCTGGAGCATACTTGCAGTATATCACGCAATACCATCGTCGTCGGAGTCGGAGCTCTGAGCCGTGTGCTACGCGTCAACTGGGGCCTCAGTCCGGCGAAGGATATATGCCGGACTCATGGTGCCTTGTGTATTGTTTGGTACTTCGATGTGGTACATGACGGCGATGAGAAATTCCGGCCATCGCATCATACTGATAGGAAGATTTCCTACGTGCCGAGCGGTATCTATATATGCTCTTGAAGTGCTAACTGGAGCTCCACCGGTGGATCAGGATATCTTTGCTGGACGAACGCTTATTGCGTGAACGGCAGCTCCTGTAAGATGACAGCGAACACGGCCGTGTTACACATAAGTTCATCCTGGACGTCTACAATCCCGTAAACTTGGAAGACAAAATCCTTCGGGATGAGTCGAAGGGTCGGCCAGAAACTCATTAGAGGTGCGAGCTATGGCGAATTTATCTCAGACCACAGGGGGCGTGGCAACCGGCAAAAAATTATATCTCCTACAGTTTAAGAGTAACAAGTAAGATAGCTCTAATCGAGACTGCCCGACTACGGGATCCCCTGAACCCTGAGCAACTGATATTTCAATAATTATTCGCACATGCGCACACACACAGACATACGCACGCATAAACACGCATTGGATGCAGCGGTGGCTTACTATGAAAAATTAATAGTTGAAAAACTTTTCTTGTGGATGGACTATCTTCATGAAACTTTTAAATTATAAATATAACAAAGATATGCATTTGCCAAAGCACAAGTCTCTAGTATTTGAAATACGCCTTTTACAAAGGTGAGGGTGAGGGGTTGAATTAGGGGTAGGGGTAAATTTTGAGAGAAATCGAAATTCCATAAAGTACATATAAATCTACATTAAATATTTGGTGACTCTAGCTTTAAAGATGTAGGAAATATAAATTTATTACTGGTTTGCGATATTAATTTTCATCGGTAACAAAAAAACGGGGCAAGTTATCGATATTTAAAGCAGAACTTGATATGCGCGTGGTATAACAAATTTCAAGTCTCTATCGCTTATATCTTCTGAGATCGACGCATTCAAACATACGGACAGACGGACAGGGCCAAATCAACTCAGCTCGTCGCCCTGATCAAGAAGATATATACTTTGTGGGGTCTGCCACGCCTCCTTCTGCCTGTTACATACATTTCAACAAAACCATTATACCCTGATTTCCCATTGATAATGGGTTCAGGGTATAAAAAATTTGCAATTTACAAAAAATAGTTTTCCGCGGGATTTGAACTCGCACCCAAGCCGAATAGCATGTTTGTCAAAATATCTAACGTAAAGATCGCCGGCGCTTCTGCCTACAGCACCACCGCGTCATTTCGAGCAACAGTAGTTAAAACGAAATCAGATTATTGTTATGACACCACATAGCAAAGAAAAGCCAGTGTAGCGGCTGGAAATTCAAAAACAATGCAAAGACAAATCAATCGCAACGAGATTCTTAGAATATGCTAGAGAAGGCATTTATGTGTACATACATACACACATACAAGTGAGCGCGTGTATAAGGCTGGAATGCTTGATGCTATGCGTGCAGATTTACATATATGTACATACATATATGTACATATCGGCGATCTATTTAAATTCTCAGTCAAGGTAGACTCTTCGTGAATATTGCCCTCCATTACACCACTAAAATTGTGCAGCGAGTCTCAGCGTGCTGTTGGGTTCTCTTCACAAGCATAAGTGACGCGCTTTTCACATTCATCGTCCAACACAACCCTGAGCCACACTCGATATCAGCATTTACTGACGTCACACCATTTTAGTGTTGCATTATCCCAATCTGATCACACATAGAACAACACTGCTCACTCAACAGAACCTTATGAGTACTGGCGCGTATTTTCAAAATACTGTACGCTATCAATTTACCTCCGACATATACATATATGCATATGTATGTATTAGCGTATATGTATTTGAGGGCTATTTAAGAACAAATTGAAACTTATAAAATTATTCGACTAAGAAAAAGAAAAGTATTAAGTGCCATTCATTCAAGCTCGCACCTTCCCAATAAAATATCTATTTTATAAAGAAACGAAATATGTATGAAAAAAAAAAAAAAAAGCATCGAGGAGGTTTCGAACCTCCCCTACTCTAACATAATTTGCGTCGCCCTTAGCACCCGCGCCACTGCTTTGCTTGACCAGCCTAAAATAGAATAGCTTATTTAGAGAGCGTCATCAGACAAAACAGTACTACAGTAACAGCTAGAAAGTCCAGAAATCAATCGAAATTCTAAGAATGTGAGAAAAGGCGCGCTTCTCTCTGTACGCATAGAATAGACGATGAGTGTTTGCACATGTATTGGAAAATCACGCTGATCTGCTGCTAGCTTAAAGCCGGTATCCGATTCTGCAATCGGCATCGACCGACTGCAACGTTCTTACTTGTTATTTGCATAGAATCAAGAATGAACTATTTAGTTTTAATTCAACTGCAATGTCATCGCTACAAATTATGATAAATTGATCAGTACAGAAAAAATTGGAAAAAAGCAAATTAGTTAAAACAAGTAAGAAAGCTCTAGTCGAGACTGCTCTACTACGAGATCCCCTGAACCCTGAGCAACTGATATTTCAATAATTATACGCACATGCGCACACACACGCACACACACAGACATACGTACGCAGGAATAAACACGCATTGGCTGCAGTGTTGGCTTACTATGGGAACTTAATTGTTTAATAACTTTTCTTGTGGATGGACTATCTTCATGAAACTTTCAGATTATGAATACAACATATGTACATAGATATGCATGTATTTGACAAAGCACAAGTCCCTAGTATTTGAAATACGCCTTTTACAAATGTGAGTATTTGAAATACGCCTTTTACAAATGAGAGGGTGAGGGGGTGAAATAGGGGTGGGGGGTAAATTTTTGAAAACCGAAATTGTATAAAATGCATATAAGGATACATATAAAATTTGGAAACTCTTGCTTTAAAGATGTAGGAGATATAAATTTATTACTGATTTTCGATAAGGTCTTTTATCGATAAAAAAAATATCGCGAGTGGTTATTAGCAAAACTCGATATCCGCGTGGTATACATGGACATTTTAGAAAAAAATTGAGGTCTCTAGCTCTTGTATCTTCTGAAATCGACGCGTTCAAACATACTGACAGACGGACAGACAGACGGACAACTCAGCTCAACTCAACTCTACTCAACTCAGCTCGTCGCCCTGATCAAGAATATATATAGTTTGTGGTGTCTGCCACGCCTCCTTCTGCCTGTTACATACATTTCAACAAAACCTTATTTCCCATTGAAAATGGGATCAGGGTATAAAAACCTGACTCAGTCACTTTTTTTTTTGTAATAACAAAAATGTTTGAAGTTTGGAAATATTTGATTACTTGTTGAAAATTATTGATACTGATAGATAGTTAGTTTTTAGAATTAGTAAGTCGCTTGTCGTTCTTGGATCGGTGAAGTCATCTTTAGTGTGTTACCTAGGTCTAGACTTGCTTCCCTGATTGACTTTCGTAGGGTGTAGGGAGCATAGCGAGTTTATTATTATATTTTATAAGTGGCAGCTGAAAAACATCGCACGCCTTGCCAAACATTTTACTCTCTATTTTTGTAACTCTTAAATATTTATTTTTTATTCTACCTGGCAATCGCAATCGTTTCGGGGATTAGTTTGCAGACATGAATGGTCAAAGCATTGTTCCAGCCCTGAGCATGACGCCACACTCGACAAGGCGCGAATCGGAGCGCACCTGCTGGATATGCTTTGCCACGGAAGCCGAGAACCGCATGGCCACCTGGTTGCATCCGTGTCAGTGCAGCGGCAGTACTAAGTGGGTGCACGAGAGCTGCCTTTATCGCTGGATCGACGAGAAGCAGAACGGGAATTCGCGCACCAAGGTCACCTGCATGCAGTGTCGCGTTGAATACATCATTGTCTTTCCGAAGGTGAGCCGCGTGGCCACGGTCCTGGAGCGCATCCAGAACTTCATCCGCCAATGCTGTCCGTTTTTGGCAGCAAGCGCGTTCTTGGGTTCCGTCTATTGGACGGCTGTCACCTATGGCGGCATTACGGTCATCCAGGTGTTTGGCCAGCAACGCGGCATGGAGCTTATGGAGAAGGGGGACCCAGTCTTTCTGCTGGTCGGCCTACCCTTCATCCCAGTGGCACTGATACTCAGCCGTCTCATACGCTGGGAAGACGCCGTGCTGCGGCTCTGGCACAAACGCCGCGCCATTGCAGGCAGCTTGCCTCTTGTCAATCGTCTATTCAATCGGCAGCCCATGCCCGGAGAACTGATGCCGCTGCCAGTGCCCGATGAGCCCGTGCAGTTCTCTCGCCTCTTCTGCGGTGGCATTCTGTTGCCCAGCATTGCCAAGCTAATGGGCAATATCATTTATAGGAACATGTCACCTCCGCTATATCGGACACTGCTTGGTGGCGCTACGTTCATCGGGGTGAAGGGCATCCTAACCATATATTTGCGACAAAAACAGTATCTGAGCAAAACGCGCCGCCACATTGTCGACTATACAGAGGAGAATGTGCGTCTGTATATGTCGAACACAGGGGATCAATCTCCGGAAAATGCACGGCAAATAGCCGGCTCTGAGGACAATGAATCGGAGTTTGGCGAGGAGTATGGGGTTTTGAATTACGATGTAGATGAGGCTGAGGGAATGGATTTTAATGTGGATATGGATGTGAATGTGGATATGGATTTGGATGTGGATATGGATGTGGCTATGCAGGTAAATATGGACATCATTGCGGACGTGGATAATGAGGCTGCCGATGCGGACGTCGATGTCGATCCGGATGCGACGCAAACGTCGGAGATAGATGATTCCGAGTTCAATGATGTTAGAGATCGTGTTATTATAAGCGTGCCAGACCGCCCATATACATTGTTTCTTAGCTAAATTGAAACATGATTCTAACCAAATCAGGCAGCGGAGTGCCTCCAATGACAAAACCATGTGCGTGGAAATACCAAGGACCATCACAATCTAAATTCTTTTGTGTTTTAAATACATAGTTTTGCTGTACTAAGCATAATCGTAAACGACAACAAATTTTCAAATAATCTAGTCTCTTAGTTGATTTACTTATATATATATTTTAATCTTTGTCTCTCATTCTCTCATTCTATATCTCTTTCTCACTGCTCTCACGTTCTTTATCCTCACTATCTGTCAATCTATCTCTCTTTCCCATGAAAGGTTTCGCCTGCTACAGTTAAGACTAACACCATTTAGATTACTTGCGTTTAGCATGAAAATAAAGAAATTTATTATGTGCTTTAGAGTCTATTTGCTATCTTTGAAGATTGAACTAATCTTTTCAGATACTGTTTTCATCTGGCATTCTGTGGATCTATTATTTCAGGGGTTCGAGTAAGACGTTATATAGTAATCATAGCTGTCTCAATGGACAGGCCATTTCTGTGGAACGATTATTACCTCACTGTGGATAGGTCCACAGTTATAAATGTTAAGCTTAATATTTTCAGCCTCCTCTAATTTATAGCTGAGTATGTATATGTATAGCAAATGATCTCGAGTTTCCATAAAGTTTCAAACCCTTTCTTTGTGTTAATACAAAAGATATATATTTTTTTTTATACCCTGAACCCATTTTCAATGGGAAATCAGGCTATAATGGTTATGTTGAAATGTATGTAACAGGCAGAAGGAGGCGTGGCAGACCCCACAAAGTATATATATTCTTGATCAGGGCGACGAGCTGAGTTGATTTGGCCCGTCTGTCCGTATGTATGAACGCGTCGATTTCAGAAGATTTCAGAAGATTTTTTTAAAATGTCCGTAATTACAGCGCGCATATCAAGTTTATCATTAAAAATCGATAACTCATCCCGATCTTTTTTGATCGATAAAAAACCTTATCGAAAACCAGTTATAAAATTATATCTTCTACACCTTTATTGTTAGAGTCTCAAAATTTTTAATGTATGCTAATATGCAATTTATACAATTTCGGTTTTTGTTAAAATTTACCCCCTCACCATCACTTTTGTAAAAAGCGTATTTCAAATACTAGAGACTTATGCTTTGGCAGTTACATGCATATTCATGTTATAATCATAATCTGATGTGTTTGTGTATGTGTGTGTATGTGTTTGTGTATGTGTATGTATGTGTGTGTGTATGTGTGTGTGTATGTGAGTGTGTGTATGCGTTTGTGTCTGTATGCGTGTGTGTGTATGTATGGCTGTGTGTACGTACGTGCGTGTGTGTGTGTGTGTGCGTGTTTCTTGTGTAAGCTGAAAGACGCGAAAAATTATTGAAATATCTATTGCTCCAAGGGTTCAGGGGATCTCGTAGTCGAGCAGTCTCGACTAGAGCTTTCTTACTTTTTATACTCATTCACGAAAGTGAATCAGTATATTGGTTTTGTGCAATGTCTGTCTTGCTGTCCGTCCGTCCGTCCGTCTGTCCGTCTGTCCGTCTGTCCGTATGAACGCAATCTATTTCGGCGCTATTGAAGCTAGAGACTTGAAATTTGGAACACATACTCGTGTATATCTCCGATTTATAAAGTGTTAAAATTTTCCCGATCCGCCCACTAGGGGCGTGGCAAATCGGAAAATCCATTTTCCGATATACCAGAAATCATGTTTGTTGAAAAGCTAGAAAGCTGAAATTTCGTATGTAGGTCCGCGTTGACTACCCAAGCAGTGTTGCCGAATCAGCTATTTTGTAGCTAGATCTGGCTACTTTTTAAGGCCGATTGCTACAAAAATTTTCAAACAGCTATTAGCTACAAATCTGGCTATTTTCAAATATTAAATTTAGCTAAAATGCAAGCGAACTTATAACAAAATTCGCTTCGATACTTTTTAAATGTAAATGATTTAAATGTACTGAGCTTTGTGTAGCATTAATACTACAACTGAAGAATAGGTAAGCTTTCTAATATGCTATGCAAAATTCATTTCTTATCAGTTTTTATACCCTGACCCATTGACGCCATCATTTTGTAAAAAACGCATTTCAAGTACTAGAGACTTGTGCTTTGGAATGTACACACATTTTAGCCATATGATCACGTTTTGAAAGTTTCATTAAGATTGTATGTCCACAAAACATATGGATTACGCCGATATGGCAAATGTTGCTATGAGTATAGCGTTCCACCCAACTACCTTAAAAAGGCAAATTATAAAAGCGACAATGGTGAAAATGACGAGCTGGTGGTCATAGATGAGATATTATCAGAATTAAATTAATAAAGTTGACTTTTTATGAAAAAACAGCACTGTTTTCTTTTTTGCTACTTTTTCAGCTATTTTAGAAGAAAGTTGGCTACTTCTAGCTACTTTCAGCCTTCGGTTTTGCTACTTTTGCTGAAAAAGTTTCGGCAACACTGTACCCAAGATCACAAGCTATTGCGGATATATCTACGCCCATTGGGGGCGTGGCAAATCGGCTAAAACTGTATCTCCTAACGTTGTAGACCTAGAATGCTGAAATTTTGCACGTCAGCTAATGGTATGATTCTATAAAGTCTAAAGATAAACAAGTAAGAACGTTGCAGTCGGGCGTTACCGACTGCGGAATACTCATTCACATCCCATCAACAATTTAGTAGTTAAGTTTCGCTCTAATACTGTAGATTATACAGGTTTTTCCGATTTGCCACGCCCCAACTGGGCGTAGACACCTCATTTTTGGTCAGTTTTTAGAAAGAGATAACGGTACCCTAACTGCAAAGTTTGAATGCTTAACCTAAAAAAATGTGAAAAGTACAGGGTATTTTTCGATATGCCACGCCCCTAAAGAGGCGTAAAAATTATTTTTGGGGAATCGATAGAGGAGGCTACCAGTAACTCAACTATCCAAATTTAAAGCTTGTAGCTATTATACTTTAGGAGATATAAACTTTTGTGGTTTGCCACGCCCCCTGTGGGCGGACATATATCCGACAAAACTTTTTGGTCTTGGGTGGTCAGTCCGAGTATATATACAAAATTTGAGGTCTCTGCCATCAGTAGTGTCCAAAATATAGGAGAATTTAAAAAATCACTATATCTTCAGGTCCGATTTGCCACGCCCCCAATGGGCATAGACTTATAATTTTATCTATAGACTTTATAGAGTCATACCATTAGCTGACGTGCAAAATTTTAGCATTCTAGGTTTACAACTTTGGGAGATACAGTTTTATCCGATTTGCCACGCCCCCAATGGGCGTAGATATATCCGCCATAGCTCGTGATCTTGGGTGGTCAACGCGGCCCTACATACCAAATTTCAGCTTTCTAGCTCTTTAACTAACATGATTTGACATTGCCACGCCCCTAGTGGGCGGATCGGGAAAATTTTAACACTTTATAAATCGGAGATATACACGAGTATGTGTTCCAAATTTCAAGTCTCTAGCTTCAATAGCGCCGAAATAGATTGCGTTCATACGGACAGACGGACAGACGGACAGACGGACGGACGGACAGACGGACGGACAGCAAGACGGACATTGCACAAAACCAATATACTGATTCACTTTCGTGAATGAGTATAATTATAAGTCTACGCCTATTGGGGGCGTGGCAAATCGGACCTGAAGATATAGTGATTTTTTAAATTCTCCTATATTTTGGACACTATTGATGGCAGAGACCTCAAATTTTGTATATATACTCGGACTGATCACCCAAGACCAAAAAGTTTTGTCGGATATATGTCCGCCCACAGGGGGCGTGGCAAACCACAAAAGTTTATATCTCCTAAAGTATAATAGCTACAAGCTTTAAATTTGGATAGTTGAGTTACTGGTAGCCTCCTCTATCGATTCCCCAAAAATAATTTTTACGCCTTTTTAGGGGCGTGGCATATCGAAAAATACCCAGTAATTTTCACATTTTTTGAGGGTAAGCATTCAAACTTTGCAGTTAGGGTACCGTTATCACTTTGTAAAAACTGACCAGAAATGAGGTGTCTACGCCCAGTTAGGGCGTTGCAAATCGGAAAAACCTGTATATTCTACAGTATTAGAGCGAAACTTAACTACTATATTGTTGATGGGATGTGAATGAGTATTCCGCAGTCGGTAACGCCTGACTGCAACGTTCTTACTTGTTTATTATTATTATTTATTAAAGCCATACGGGGTAACCTAGTAAACCCTTTGTGAGCTTATTAGCTATTAATTCTGCCCATTTTGCGCGCCGGCTAACTACAGTAGTTGTCACAATATTTCCAAATATTTACAAATACATATTTACAACACAATACAATAATAATAGTAATAGGTAATAGGCCAGCTTCTGTTGACCGTCCTATGGGGAGATCGGAGGATTAAATCCCTTGGCTGCCTTCTGTTGAGCCTCCTTGGCGTACGGTTTCTTGTTAGCATGTTTGCCAGCCGGTTTCTGTGCCGCTCAAATCTGTTATTGTACCGACTAGAATGTCGGTTTATTTCGTCAAAGACCGTGGAGAACTTCAGGTCACGATGCAATATGGTATTTCTTATAAACTATTCACCGCCGGTAACCAATCTCGTGATTTTATTCTGGGTGGCCTGTATTCGACGAATTTGGCTATCACAAACAAGCCAGCCCCCAGATTTGGCACCCATATCGCTATATTGGCGCAATAATCTGTTTATAAATTGTCACCTTATTAGTAAGTGACAATTTACTGCGCGAGCATAGGAGCCAATAGTGCTTCTTCACAGCCGCACGTAAGCGCATTGTAAGCGCCGTGACGAGCTTGGAGAAGGTGAGTCTCCGATCCAGTATTATTCCGAGGTATTTAGCAACATTCGCCTGCGGTACTGGATCTCCATCCAGGAGCACGGCTGGCGGCGTTCTCCGCCTCAGCGTGTAGCAAACATAGACCAATTTGCTGCTGTTGATGGCAATGTTCCATCGCCTTGCCCAGTCCGCAAATTTTGTCGCAAAATCTTGGATGCCGTCAGCCTTCAGGTCACATCGGGACCTATATGTGATGCATACGTCATCTGCGAAGGTGGCCAGCATGGATGATCCATATAGGCTATTATCAGGCTGTGGCTGTACAGGCAGTATAAAAGGGGGCCAAGGACACTACCCTGTGGTAAAAGAAGATATTAATAGCATGCGTTCATTTGCTAAAGCAGAAGTCTCTAGTATTAGAAATACGCCTCTTACAAATTTAATGGTGAGGAGGTAGATATAAGGTTGGGGGGTGAATTATAACAAAAATCTAAATTCTATAAATTTATTACTGATTTTTGATAATCATAAATAATCAATAAAAAAAAAATTACGGGATGAGCTATCGATTTTTGGAGATAAACTCGATATCCGCGCCATATATACCAAATTACAAGCTTCTAGCTCTTATATCTCGATCGACGCGTTCATACATACGGACAGACGTAGGAACAAACAGACGGACATGGCTATTTTCAATGGGTGCAGGGTATAAAAACTCTAGACAAGGTGCCCGACTACGAGATCCCCTGAACCCTTGAAGCAACTGATATTTCAATAATTATTCGCACATGCACACACACACGCACACACACAGGCATACGCACGCACGCATAAACACGCATTGGCTGCAGTGTCGGCTTACTATAGATATTTAATTGTTTAATAACATTTCTTGTGGATGTACTTTCTTCATGAAACTTTCAGATTATGATTATAACATAGAAATGCATGCATTTGCCAAAGCACAAGTTTCTAGTACTTGAAATACCTCTTTTATAAATATATAATATATTTATGTAAAACAATATTAATATAGATATAAAATATAAATATAATATATATAAATTAACACTAAGGGAGCACAAACCGAACGTTTCACCAGCAAACTTCAATGCGCCACAATGCTGATACACAACGTCCATTGCAATGCAAACTAAGCGATGCAAGGTGTACTCGATGGTGCAATCATATCGAAACGCTGCTTGATTCAAATCAATACTTGAGCCATTTCTTCTTGCACTCCGAGGATTATTCCTCTGTTCATTTGTATGATAAGCTCGACGATTTCTCGTTTCTAATCTAGCCGTTTCATGGGCTGCCTCTTTTTGCTCTTGTGTTCGAGAAGCACGAATTCAGGCCCTTCTTTGCTCTAAACTAACGCGGCGCTGCTCTCGGACGATTTCCCGTTCTTCGTCAGATAATTAACTCGCAATATTCCGTTGCCTAATTGCATTACGGGTCAGCTGGAAAAGATTGGATCATATAGGACGCGGCATTTTTAATTATAGTAATACTGAATATGCACTCGAACAACGGCGCGTAAAACAATCGAGACATAGATAATAATTATCAAGAAAAATCATAGACAACTTATGCTAATTTTTTTTCATGAGAGCATGACCGAAAACTTTCACTGTTATCAAGCCTACTATTTTTTTTAGCATACTTTTTAGCTTTAATTATTATCGGCGAATGAAGAGCCGTATCGATATCAATTATCGCTTAAGTCGATAAACCTATGTTAGTATTGAGTAAGCAAACGAACGGACAAGTTGAGCGTACCAGCAGTTGGCTGTTATAGTTCATATGAAATAATGAACTGTTTAATTATTCATCATAAATTTGGTCCTTCGAGCCGGATCCGTTCATTGCTACTGAATGCTCACTTGGAGTTGTTGGAAACCGCACGCACTATTGGAAAAGTGACGTGTTTTGTCTAGTCGTATTTTGCTGCCAGAGACGCAGCATTTGAAAATTCTTGGAATTACGTATTGATATTTGGCATCATACGCAATAAGCAGTACGCACTATTGGAAAGGTGCGATGATTTGTCTTAATAGTTTTGTTCGGCTGCTAGAGACGCAGCAATTTCATCACATTACGTTGATACCTGGCTATTTTGGACAACAACTTGGATTGACTGCTGGCAACACAGCAAGCTGCAATGGAAAATCTACGTACTTTACTGGGAGCCATAGGTAGATTGAAGGCAACAATTACCCGTATTTCTGGATATGCGGATCATCCACCTGATGGCTGCACATTCTACGATATTGATATCAAATTGGACACGCTGGTTCAAGTTTGGAAGCAGTTTGTCAATCTTGGCGACGAACTTTATAAATATGAAGATGTGCAGGGATATGTGGATCCAGTAAGTGACAACAATGTATATGAGGAGCGCTTTGAACGAGCTTGTGCCTTTCTTAAGGCACTAAACGCTGAGCACAAACCCCACAAACTGGAAGAGGCCAATACCATATCTACTGTGCTTGGGGAAGTGGATGAATCGCCCATCCAATGCATTTTACGACAAATGCAGCAGCAATTAAAGATGAAAATGGAGACTATGGAGCACATAATGACACGACTGCTACCACAGCAGGTGGATAACGAGTCACCCTCAGGCTCACAGCAAGTCGCAGGAACATCAATGAAGAATTGGGAACTGCCACGGATTCATATCGCACCATTTGATGGAGATTATAAGGAATGGCACGCGTTTGAGGGTCTATTCGACAGTGCCGTTCACAGCAAGACAACGTTGACGAATATTCAGAAGTATCATCACATAAAATCTTGTTTAAAAGGAGAAGCTGCAAAACTTATTCAGCATCTGGCCTTACCCGATGCCAGCTATGAAATAGCTTGGAATTCATTAGTTGATCGGTACGAGAAGCCTCGCTATTTGGTAAACTTGTTGTTGGATACATTTATTGGACTGCCCAAGGTTGCGGATCAAAGCCTAGCATCGCTTCGATCGTTAACAAACGAAGCTGGTGCCGTAATTCGGGCATTAGACGCTTCTGGACAAACGGATCGGGATTGTTGGCTGATTTACTTGCTCATGGCAAAGGTTGATGACACCACACGTCGTGGATGGTATGAAAAGAGTCAAGATATGGCAAATCCTACGATAACGCAGTTGCTCAACTACGACAAGCAGCAAGCCTAGACAGGACAGTAGCGCACATGCGCTACTCGCCACTTAAGAGCGCTGTGCAATGTGCAACAAGGAACACGCAAAGTCCAAACACGTGTGTTTTAATTGATTGAGCCTTGGTCATGGAGTGAGCACTTGCACATCGAAATTATCTTGTAAGCATTGCAGGTCCGACATCACTCACTCTTGCATTTCGACCAACGTAATACTAATACCAACGTAATACAAAGGTGAGCCACAGCAACACCAGCAGGATGAGTCAAATGAGGCACCAGGTGCTAGCACAGTAGTAGCACTCGCATTTCCATCATCAATCAAGGCAGAAACAACAAGAGGGCTCTGTTCACTACACATCAAGTCGCGAGTGTCAGATGCATCTCTTGTGGTCAAGGCACACGTGTTTGGAAACATTACTTCGACACTGATGAGAGAAACTATGAATGCAGCAGACCTCTCTATATTTAGAGCTACCATTCAAGCAAGGGAACCCAAAGTTTGCAGACACCTTTCATGGAGCCAAGTCTCGCTTCTTGGCAGTTGAACGTCGTTAATGAATGATGCAGCTTTACGATCGAAGTATGTACAATTCTTGAGGGAGTACATACAACTGGACCACATGAAGGAGGTGGATGTGGCCATGACAGAGTAAGAACTTATTAACATTCAAACAGAGCTGGTTGCACTCATGTCACGTGCACAATTAGAATTGGGAAAATGGATCTCTAACAGCACACGGCTGAGCACCGCGCAAGAAGATAGAGTCAACATGTCAACAGCAACATCAAAGGTACTAGGACTACACTGGGATCCTGGAGAAGACAACCTTGCATACAACATTGTATTATCGGAGACTGCAAGCTGTACAAAGCGACAAGTGCTATCCGATGTAGCAGACATTTTTGATCCTCTGGGCATTTTAGCGCCAGTGTTAGTCCAGTTCAAGATCCTACTGCAACAACTTTGGTTGCTTGATTTGGATTGGGACTCTGAACTCCCGTCCCCGGTGACGGCTCTATAGGAGTATATCTTGTTGCTGCTAAGACTCGCGTCGCACCTTTAAAACTAACAACGCTGCCACGTCTCGAACTGTGTGGAGCTCTACTACTGACTAGAATTGTTAAGGCAATTCCAGCTAGTCTGGGTAAGAAGGAAGTGAAGGTATATGCATGGTGCGATTCTACAATCGTACTGTGCAGGCTGTCCAATCAACCCTGTAAATTGAAGATGTTCGTAGGCAATCGTACGGCAGAAATACTTGAGACAATCCCACGGAACGCTTGGAGGCATGTGAGTACCAAGGAAAATCTTGCAGATTGTGCATACCGAGAAATGCTCACCGGTGATCTTCTTAAATTTGACTTATGGTGGAAGGGACCGTCCTGGCTATATGATGTCCAGGAGTATTGAGAGATGCTTCGGCGATCAAAATTCTGCTGTTCTATCGCGTCGCCAGCAGCAGAAGCAGAATTCAAGACCAATGTTCTGACGGCAAAGGAAGGAAATGGGGTCGTCCCCCTTTGATCTTTTACTTACTAGAGTATTATCATGGCGGCGACTAATTCAAATCATCGCGTACGTCCGGCGCTTTGTACATCGCGTCCGATCAAGGAACTCATTTCACTCAGCAGCCTTGAGGTTCCATGAAATTGACGCAGCACGAAAGTTTTGTCTAGGGCAAGCACAAAACCCATTTGATGTTGATCGACAGCGCTTGTTGAAGAAGCAACCGCTGCAGCACCGTTCCAAGCTGAGCAAGCTAGCTCCATTAGTTGACCAGGATGGCCTTATTCGAGTTGGAGGGCGCTTAGAGAACTGTTATCTATCTAGGGACGCCAAACACCCAATTGTACTACCTAACCATAATCAACTAGTTGAGCTGTTACTGAAGCATGAGCATCAGTTCAACCTTCATTCTGGAGTTTCGGCAATGTTTGCCATAATTCGTCAGAAGTACTGGATACTTGGACCCCGAAACCTCATCCGACGAATCACGCATGGATGCCTAAACTGTTTCAAGCAGCGTCATCATACTACACAACAGCTCATGGTCAACTACCTGCCACTACCTACTTCAAGGAAATTGGTGGAGCAAAGCATCAAGTGGAATTTCATTCCACATTGGGGTGGAAAATGGGAGTCTGCTGTAAGTTCCGTGAAGCTACACTTGCGGCGAGTGATCGGAAACACAGTGATTACCAGCGCATTTTTTAATCGGACGGACGTAAACTGCAGTTCCAGATGGGAGCTACGCAGAGGTACCAACCAATCCCTTGGGATACTGGCAACATACACAGGCAATGCTTCAAGGATTTTGGAAACGTTGGCAGCAGGAATATTTAACAGCATTGCAGCAACGACCAAAATGGTCTACCAAGATGCCTAACATCATCAAGCATTCGAATACGCCTCCAACAACATGGAATCTAGGACGCGTAATCGAGGTGTACACAGGAGAGGATGGTCGTTCAAGGTCAAGGTCGTTTCTGGAGAGATTATACGACCCATCACGAAGATTGCAGCTCTACCACATTCTGAAACAGTGTTTCAGGGTGGGCCGGAGTGTTGAGGAGCCATTTGTTATTTTTCTGCGCATTTATCATTATTTAGCATATTTGTAATTTTTTTTAGCTAATTTGTAGCTTTAATTATTATCGGCGAATGAAGAGCCGTATCGAGATCAATTATCGCTTAAGTCGATAAACCTATGTTAGTATTGAGTAAGCAAACGAACGGACAAGTTGAGCGTACCAGCAGTTGGCTGTTATAGTTCATATGAAATGAAGAAATATTTAATTATTCATCACCCATTTTCAATGGGGTCAGGGTATAAAAACCAGGAGTAGTTATCGCTATTTTTAAAACAACTCTATACGCGCGTGATATACACAGACTTAGGAAAAAAATTTCAAGTCTACATACATACATTTAACAAAACCATTATATACTGATTTCACATTGCATATAAAAATATGTAGACCTATTTTATACAATTTCAATTTTTGTTCTATTTGAGCTATTGAGCTGCAAGTTGCATTAAATTTCATTAAATACCTCGAAATATATGAAAATAAAACCAAAAAAGGGAGCAATGCAAAGTGTTTGTTAAATTTTTGATTTGTTCTGCATTTATAAAAGCACACATAGGTCTGTATATCTTCAAATAAGGATTTTGCGGGATTAGGGCATCTCATAGTCGGGGTGCTCGACTATGAGATGCCCTAGAGTTTTTATACCGTGAACCCATTGAAAATGGGAAACATGGTATAATGGTTTTGTGAAAAGTATGTAACAGACAAAAGGAATCATCGCAGTCCCCATAAAGTATATATATTCTTGATCAGCACGACAAGCTGAGTCGATATAGCCCTGTCCGTCTGTCCGTCCGTCCGCCCGTCCGTATGAGCAAACCGATCTCATAGGCAGTACAAGTTTATCTTATTTTTTCGATAACTCATCCGACAACATTTTTATCAGCCTAGTTTGAAAATCTTTGGACCTGGAGACTTCAAATTTGCGTCGTACATAAAGTTAATGGATACAAAGATTTTGTAATTTACAGATTTTGGATACCACGCCCCCTACTCCCCCAATTTGTAAAAAGTACTCAAGTACTCAAGTACTAGAGACTTGTGCTTTGAAATATACACACATTTTAACCATATGATCACGCTCTGAAAGTTTTATAAAGATAGTCTCACTACAAAAAAATTATTCAACTAATAAATTCTTAAATTATTGCCCATACTGCAACGGAGCCCAAGCGCGTGTGTATGCATGTGGGCATTAAAGAAATTCAGAATGAGTAGAATATCAGCTTGGAGGGTTCAGGGTATCTCCCAGTCGAGCAGTCTCGACTGGAGCCTTCTTACTTGTTATACTCATTCACGAACGTGAATTATTATACTCATTCACGAGTGTGAATTATTATACTCATTCGCGAAAGTGAATTAGTATATTGGTTTAATGCAATGTCCGTCTTGCTGTCCGTCCGCAGTTTATTTCGGCGCTATTGAAGCTAGAGACTTGAAATTTAGAACACATACTCGTGTATATCTCCGATTTATAAAATGTTAAAATTTCCAAACGCGCGTATAACAACGCGCGTATAACAACGCGCTGTACTAACTGCGCAGTAAGCAGCGACTGCGCTTGGGCTGCGCTGCAGTGTGAGCAATATTATGAGAATGTATTTGTCGAATAATTTCTTTTGTAGACATACAATTATAATTTTAGAGCATAATCATATGGTGATAATACAATATGTGTACATTCCAAAGCACAAGTCTCTAGTACTTTAAATTTTTACGAATTGGGGGCGAAGGGGGCGTGGTATCCAAAATCTGTAAATTACAAAATCTTTGTATCCATTAACTTTATATACAACGCAAATTTGAAGATCCAGGTCTGAAAAAACAAAATAAATTTTTCGATTATTCTCGATAAAAAAGTTATCGGATGAGTTATCGAAAAAATAAAGCAAACTCGTACACGTATGGTATACACGAGTATGCATGCGAAATTTCAGCTCTCTAGCTCTTATAACTTCTGAGATCGACGCACTCATACGGACGGACGGACGGACAGACAGACGGAAAGGGCTATATCGACTCAGCTCGTCGCCCTGATCAAGAATATATATACTTTGTGGGGTCTGCCACGCCTCCTTCTGCCTGTTACATACTTTTAACAAAACTATTATACCCTGATTTCCCATTTTCAATGGGTTCAGGGTGTAAAAAGCGATCTGGATTAAGAGCGTCGAAAAATAGCTAAAAGTTGCTCTTGAATTTCTTTTTTGTTTTCTGGTTGCTTTAAAAACTTAGTGAATGAATTTGGAGCATATGCTGAATATATAATATTCAAGGAGCCTTTGCAAATTCAGTCAGAGTATATGGCATCGTTACCAAATCGAGATTGCCTCAGTATCACAGAGTAGGTCTAACAATTCGGTCGACATATTGAGAGAAAAGTACGATAAAAATTAAAATATTTGTGCATTTCGTGATAAATTCTTAAACAAAATCGCATTGTAAATCATTTCGCTGTGCTAAATTTGAAGTTTATTAATAGTTAGTTGTTATATAAATCAGTTTGTCTGTTCTTCGAGCGCATAGCTGCACCATCTAAATCAAAAGAAAAGAAACTACAAAGATGTCGGACAATTCGGCTGTCTCTGGCGTACTGAATGCTGTGCTGTGCGGCGTGACTGGGTATGGGTTCTACGCGATGCAGCCGCAGGAACATCCATTTGCGTTCTCTGCCTGCTTGATTGGCTTTTGCCATGGTCTGTTGGGACTGATCGACATTTTCGTTGGAAATGATAACACACACAAAGCCAAGAAGACGACTAATGCCATTATGGAGGTTGTTCCCTTGCCGCTAGTCAATATGGAGCTATTCTTTAGCGGCGAAAGCAACAACATTGCGTTGGGACACGGGCTGTTCATTGTGCCTATGGCCATATCTGTGCTGGCCGGCCTAATCAAGGGCGAAGGGGAGGAGGTGGACGAAGCGATTGATACATTGAAGCTATTGACCATGTTGGGCAACATAACCTCTCTCTGCTATCTGGCCATCAACGAGGGCTCCATGATTATGGGCGGCATGGCTGTCCTCGCCTTCCTCACCAAGATTGGATCCGAGTATCTGGAGACACAGATTGAGGGCTCCGGCGATCCAGTCAAGTACCTCAGCTGGTCTGGATTCTACTTGCTGGCCACCTTCGCCGTTGGCGGCGAGAAGTGATTTGCACACCCAAAGTTATGAATGAAGTATACCCAAAAATGAAGTAGCACAAAACAAGTAAAACAATTCCGTTGGGCCTAATTGATGATATTGACTATAGCTATGGATATTTATGGATTTGCACATTTCCCGGATTAACAAACTGAAAAATTGATTAATATGCGACTGCCGTTTGAATTTGATGATTAAATATCTTAAAGCGAATCGACGTTCGGACTCAAGCTTAAATTGAATCATGCGTAGAAAAATTAATTTAAAATTCTTTCATATGTTATGAAAATATTTCATCTTGATTCACTTCAGATATAAAACAAATATTACAAATTAATAGAATACATTTAGCAATAACCAAAAACGAGCATTTGTATTTAATCAACATGTAGACTTGGCCATTGATGGCATTTTGAAGAGCTTGACCCTAGCTAGAAGAATCCAGTGTAGCCCCTGCAAACGAGTTCGGCTACGACGCGTCGTCTAAGGAAGGTTACACGTAGTGTTGCAACAGAGAAGTTAAAGCTTATTCATTTATTATTCAGATCTAGTCTAGCCACTTAATGAAATTCCTTAATAGCTTCGACAAGTTTTGGACATTATTTATGATAAAAATTTGATATATATGTTCATATTGATATTATTGTCCTCCATTGTAGTCTATTGTGTACAGCAGCGGGCCGATGCGGCAAACATTCTAACAGACCTGAAAAGCACTTGGGGGCATTTCACACAAATTTACGCAAGTTCATTTTTGAGCGAGTGTGTTGGTTGGCTTTCTGGCTGCTTGGGTGAGCTGGCTCGGTTTTCAAGTGTATTCAAATAGCCATAATCATCTCTGTTGTAATAAATCTAATTTCCCACAATAGCGGATCGATGGACGAAGGGTTCAACAAACGAACCCACAAAATAATTCGATTTGGGAGTCTGTCGAGTGCGCACTACTCTCGAGTGGCACTCGCTGTGTAGTCACCCGGATGTAAGAGTGAACTATGTAAGTGCGAATCAATATATGTGCCTTTGTGTGTGTGGAGCGGATAGAACAATGTACTGGAGCATAATGGCCATGTCTGCACTTTATCGTGGGCCAGCTAAATCAATGTCAAATGGCAATTAGTTGGCTGCAGATGACTTCATCGTACCATATTCGGCCCACTCGTAAGCCTTTTAGCGCATGCGAGGCTTATGGGCTTAGGTGGCACTAACTATTGAGCTGGAGCTCCGAGTTGTGGCTGACGCTGGTCCAGTAGCTCGGGCCCAAGACAATGACGGTCAATTACTTATGATAACAGACATTTTTGGTTGGTTTTGTTATTGCCTTTCTGTAACAACCAGTTCTTGGTTTTTCGTCTGTTTCGTCAGCTGCCAATCAAAAATCAAAATCAAAAAGACAAATGTCGAACCGAGACTTTAACAAGCCACCCAACTAACGTCAGCTGCACCCGCAACCGCGCCGGATGCCGCCAGTAGCTCCAGTTCCACTTCCACCTCCACTTCCACTTCGACTCGCCGCATCATAAGTCATAAAATAAACAATAAACAAGCTCAAGACGCAGCTAAATGACTTTACAACGACAACTTTGGGGCGTCATGGCCATTGAACACGCCGTGAGCAGCTCCAAAGCTCGGGCAAAAGAGGCGATAGGGCTCGCCCAGAGGGGCATATCGGAGGAGTTTGTCCGTCCGTCTTTATGTCTATTTAGCTGACTGTTTGTGCGTGCTGCACGACGCGTGTTGACATTAGCTCTCAAAATTTATTAGTTTTTATTTTCATTGTGGCTAGCGTTATGGGCTTTGGTTTGGGCCAAGCCTTTAGTGGGGTTAATGGAATACCGTCGACAGACATTGACAAGTCATTGCAATGATTATCAAATACATACATCCACAATATTTCATTCTTCTATGCCTAAAAATAATAATGACTCTGACTCTGACTCTTATAATACAAAGAACTTCAATTCTAGCATAGTTCTTACTGAGCCCAACCATTCATTCTTATGTTATAGGCAGATTGTTACGAAGCTTGAAAATATGCGGCATAAGATTTCAACCTGAAGCCTTACGTTGAGACCAGACTAAAATAATGTATAGCAGCAATCTTTTGCCTAAGGTTTGGTATCAATACATAAATGAGCTACTCTGTACTTACCCAGGAGTTGGAACAAAATGAGATAGGATCCTAATTATTGTAACCAAGAGTTAGGAATAAGGTGCTATAGAGATAAAGCTCACTTTCTATTTCACTCTATTCAAATTATTATTTTCAATTACATAAATTCAAAATTTAGCATTTAAGCCTTTTTGCTTAAATTCAATGTAGCAATGTAGTAACTTAAGATATTCCCATAGATGCAACCTGTTGTCGCATGGAAAGTAAGTCACACACATGGGCCTTCGGGTAGTAGGAACTCATTTCATTAAGCTCTTCTGTCAAATACACATTCCAAATTAATTAAACTTTACCAATGAGAGGTAGTCCATCAGATATTCAATTCATTCAAATTGCTCTCAATCTGTTAAATTGTTAAGTTATTTTTCCATTTTCTTTATATACATATCACGATACGTTATATATGTATATATTTGTGTGACGATTATCATGGTCTGTGTTATCTGATGGTGCTGTCTACGGACTCTTCAACATCTTATCTGGACGTATATCATATAAGTAGGCCCTCTTAGCCCTCGCTGAGTTGCAATCGTACTATATGTTGTATTATTTATTAGATCGTTTCTTGACATCACTCCACAATGGACTTTCTGTTCTGGGTTCGTTTCGTGGACTCTGGGTCTGGGCATGGGTGTCGCTCTTATCAGCAATGCTCCAGTTTTTTTGGCTGCCTCTTGGCTTGCTGCACGTATCTAATTTATATAAGCCATAAGACCTGTTGGAGTTTTGTTAAAATTGAATTTCCATTTGGTGATTAAAAAGCGGCAATAAAATCAATTCCAAGTTGAAGTTGAACGCGTCGAAAATCATTGATTGTATGTGCGTATCAAACGCAATTAATTTTACCGCGCCCAGAACTTCCATTTTAATCAAATTGAAAGAAAAAAGAAGCAAAAAAGTAACCCCTGTGCTGCAAGGATGGGGACGAAGGGGGTGAACGTCAGGTGTTTCGATTGATGCACTTCAATTGGGCAATTCAATAATTTATTTGTAACAACAACGATTTGGCCGCATTTAAAATCGATTAATACTTCGGAGACACAGGCAGAGACAACGTCAGAGAGAAGAGGGCTTAGAAAAGAGAGGGACAGAATAATACTTTGTTATTGTCTTTGGCCAATTCGCATGTTTATTTCATAGGGCCAGCAGCGGACGACGTATTGGCCAACCGTTTTAACATTCATCAGGCATTCCGGTTTCTGAAGACCTCACCGGGACAACAAGAATGCCGCCCAGAAACAGTGATATAGAGACATAAATACATAGAGGGAAAGACAGAGAGAGAAAGAGTAGATACGATGACCCATAACAAGCTGTTGGCCAAGTTGTTGGATCGTAAACTTCTCGCGTCATGGCAAGCAAATCGAGAGCTTAAGAATGCGAATGCTGTAAACTTTTTGGAATTAGAATGTAAAGTGAAAGGAGTTCTGCAGGTTAACAGTCATACCAACACGCCAAACGCCGGCAAAAAACGTAAAAGAAAATAAAAAAAAGCCTGCTGAAGCCAACTTTTGGATTCCAGAGTCTCAGCCATTGCCGGTTTAAGAATCTGTTCGGAGCTTTAAAATTAAGTGAACTGATGGAACTGATGGCGCCTCTGCCGCCGCTTACTAGGTTTTCCCTCTACTCTACTATTATATCCGAGATATATGGATGTAGATATAGATATAGATATAGATATAGATATAGATATAGATATAGATATAGATATAGATATAGATATAGATATAGATATAGATATAGATATAGATATAGATATAGATATAGATATAGATATAGATATAGATATAGATATAGATATAGATATAGATATAGATATAGATATAGATATAGATATAGATATAGATATAGATATAGATATAGATATAGATATAGATATAGATATAGATATAGATATAGATATAGATATAGATATAGATATAGATATAGATATAGATATAGATATAGATATAGATATAGATATAGATATAGATATAGATATAGATATAGATATAGATATAGATATAGATATAGATATAGATATAGATATAGATATAGATATAGATATAGATATAGATATAGATATAGATATAGATATAGATATAGATATAGATATAGATATAGATATAGATATAGATATAGATATAGATATAGATATAGATATAGATATAGATATAGATATAGATATAGATATAGATATAGATATAGATATAGATATAGATATAGATATAGATATAGATATAGATACTCGAGCACTAGCAATAATTTTCAGCTAGCTGCGGAAAAGACTCTTAGCAACTTCCAATTGATATTGATGACTTGATCATTTGGCATGTATTAGATTAGATAGCAAATCGCAGCGTATCAGCGTGGGTTCAAAACGGCCGTTGAGAGTGGAGATTATTGGATAAGTGACGGATGGACGGATGGAATGACTGGATTGCCTTTAGCTTTGTGGCACGGTATGGAAAATACTTGGTCTATGACAGCGTCCGAGTGTATGTGTGTGGAAGCAGCTTTCGAGCAACCGAAATAATTTTGTGTAGGATTAGTGACAAATATTTCTTCTCTCTAATTTTCTGTGAGGAAGTGAGGGAGGGAAGGTAGCACATTGCGAGTAGACAGGCGAGTGGGCGGCCGACGAGACGGAGACAGTGGAGGCGACGCTACAATGGCTTGGCAACCCGGCAACTGTGAGGTACACGGCAACCAACAACAACACTAACAACAACACGAAAGACAAGAAGCAGCAATATCGAGAACGACAAAGACATCTTCGTCTTCCGCATGTCTGCGCTATTTTTAAGCAACTAATCGCCTAGAACGCTGCCAAAGAGGCAGAAGGCGTCGCCAAACGGCGAGCGCCAGCGCCAACGTTGACGGCAAATGTGAACGCCAGGAACTGACATGATGCACATCAGAAGTGGAAAAGTGGGCGGGGGCCAGGTCAATGGAATACCTGAAAGGCGATCCTCGTTATGAAGAACAAATATGGCCTTCTTTATATACTTATGCATATATATATATATATATGGCCCCAATGCGGGTATATTAGCAATAGAATTGTGTTGGTAACAGAAGTAAAAGAAAACTCTTCTGGCAACATATAGATTATTGTGTTCGATATCTATGCAGATATGCGATGATTCACATAGGCATTTAGTTAATACTATACTATACCTTTATGAAAAGCTCAACCATTCTCCCGCTGTCAGCTACTCCTATCATTATCTATCACAGTGGATCGCATGTCTGGTAAGGGCATTTCATAGGTGGGCATTCTCATAACGTTCGCTATGCTTCTGTTTATTTTGGAGTGAAACTATTCATGTTGCCATAGGACGTACATAAATTAATTGAGTTTTATGGGACAATTTTCACTTTTCCCCAAAAAGCTATTTGACCCGACGAATGCCGGAAAATTCAGAAAAAGCCAAACGTGCGTCTGTGCGCCGAGGTTATTTTTAAGCTGGAATGAAAATGAAAATGAGAATGTTCTTTTTGTCAGCGAAGGAACGTGCATAAGTATCTATATCTATGTCTATAGCTATATCTATAACTGTATCTCTCTGCGTATCTGTGTATTTGTATCTGCTCATATATGACTGTATTTATGAGAATTTTTCTCTGGATTCTGTTTTATTTTTACACAAGAAATATTTATCGGGGCTATATTTTCTTACAAAATACACGCAATGCAGGCTCCATAGAGTTGTAAGCTAATGCAAACTTAGTTGATCAAGTATTTGACATTTAATTTGCTGTAAAAAATATAGAATTTTCATTTTTCAACAGGTAAATAGAAATTAAAACTTAAATAAAGCAATAAAAATGTTGTAAACGAAATAAGTGAAATTGAAAAACTTGAGCTTGCTTTTCGTTTCGTTTCTATATATATATAATAGAAGATAACTCATATGGGGTATATCGAAAGCCAAATTCATACACAGCATGCAACTGGCTCACGCATGAGCTAACAGCGAGCAACTCGTTCTTTGTTCGTTCGTCAGACATTGGTAATAGAATAGGCATCGTAAGCCTCCTCAAAACTTATTCCGGAACCTACTTCAATTCTTGAAGGTGAGTCGAGAATGGGGCGTGGCTCGGCTTGGTTATGCGTGGTTGTCTACATACATATTTGTGGTTCGTTGTCAGTTTATTGTGCCAGAACGCCTGCTTTCATATTGACTTTTATTATTTAATAAGTGGTTGGCGCGATGAATTTTCACTGGAAAACTGAAAAGCCAAACGACGAAAGCGACGACGACGACGTGACTTCCGTTGCCACATGCGAAAAACTTTTCTCACTCCCAGTGTATATGTGTGTGTGTGGCTGTCAACAGGATATGTCTACTGCGTCGACGGCTTGTTGATGACATAATTAATGCCTTGCTGTGACAACAACAGCAAACAACTGCAACACCAACCAACAGAAACAACAACTAGGCAGCTGACTGCCACGTTCGGCTTTCGGTTTTTGAAGTTTTTCCCCCCAATAAGAGGACAAGCTTTTCCGGTTTTCCTCATGTCGCTGCTGCTGCTGTTGCTGCTGCTGTTGCTGCTGCTGCGGGGAAAACTGCAGAAAATGTGAAGTGGAAAATTAAAAAGCAAAATGCAATTTTGATTGACATACAACAACAAAGCGAAGCGTCGACGCACAGCTGATGCTATTAAAGGTTAAAGAGTTTTCTTTTCTTACTCGTTCTTACTCACTATATGGAAAAACTTTGCCTCTTTGATATACGAGCTGGGCACTCGAACGCCAGCAGCCATTTCAGACTTTGGGTTAAAATATCCAGAATTTGATTTACAACTAAAATGCAACCACACATAATCCTTAAATACACACATATGTGGCATATCATGTAATAATATATTTATATACAATATGCTAATACTGGTACAAAACTTTTCAAAATCATTTTAATGCTCTTCTCTGGCCAGAGTCCGCAAGTCTTAATTTGCATTTTATTAGCATCATTATTTTTATTAATCTTCTTTTTGCAGTATATTAGTTTTGTACCCGTCCACATGAACGCAAAACATTTTGTCGTTATAGACTTGAAACTTTGAATATATACCTACAAAGGCATTCTCGCCTGATTTTCCTGATACATTGCTGTTGATTAACGTGCTATATCAATGGGACGTAGCAAATCAGGTACTCCATATTCTTGACATATGACTAATGACTAATGACTAATGACTAATGACTAATGACTAATGACTAATGACTAATGACTAATGACTAATGACTAATGACTAATGACTAATGACTAATGACTAATGACTAATGACTAATGACTAATGACTAATGACTAATGACTAATGACTAATGACTAATGACTAATGACTAATGACTAATGACTAATGACTAATGACTAATGACTAATGACTAATGACTAATGACTTATGACTTATGACTAATGAATAATGACTAATGACTAATGACTAATAGTGACTAATGACTAATGACTAATGACAATGACAATGACTAATGACTAATGACTAATGACTAATGACTAATGACTAATGACTAATGACTAATGACTAATGACTAATGACTAATGACTAATGACTAATGACTAATGACTAATGACTAATGACTAATGACTAATGACTAATGACTAATGACTAATGACTAATGACTAATGACTAATGACTAATGACTAATGACAATGACTAATGACTAATGACTAATGACTAATGACTAATGACTAATGACAATGACAGTGACTAATGACTAATGGCTAATGACTAATGGCTAATGACTATAACAATCATGTCCGTGTAGGCGGTTTCATTTTTGTCGATTGCAACTTTGTATGTAGGTAGTTGGTCGAAAGTAAAAACTAGGCAAACACTGCGAGGGCAATGGACACACGAACAACCAAACGACAAACAAACCGGGAAAATTCTTGAGGCATAGGCGCAGTTGAGTGAAAACCTGTCGAGCAACTGCGGCGCCTTTTTGCGTGGTTGTCGGTATTGCTATTGTTGTTGTTCATCAATTGAATTAATGCCGCAAACCCAGGCAAAGCCAAAGAAAAAGCCAAAGCAAGCCAATCCGATCTGATCCGTTGCCAAGCTGACAGATTGCACAGTCGCAGCTTGTTTGGAGGCCGTGTGGCAGACACAGCGACGCAGCTTGGCAACAATGCGGATACGTGCCACATATACAATTATATACACATACATATGTTGTATATGCATACACATATATATGTAAGTCTGTGTGGCCTAGTCGGGGATCGTAGACGTTGCATTGTTGCCGCTTGCCTCTCGCCTACATCAGATAAGTTAATTGGCCATTTTGGCCCAAAGGGAAACAGCGCAGCCGAGTTGCAAGTTGCAAGTTGCTAGCTGCTTGCTGCTGGCTGCCAGTTGCTAGTTACTAGTTGCAAGTTGCTGCCAATTGTTGATTGGGGAAACTTGTCGTATTTTGGGCAGGGGGCTGAGGTGGTTGTTGGAGCAGTAGCTTTGTTAGCTTGGGCCATTGGCCGTCAGACCCGCCCGGCAAAACGCGAACAATGCGAGCCACGTTAACGTCGACTCTAACCCAGTGGCACAGTTTCAACAGTGCCCCACTCCCCTAGCGCCCTCCTTGCTGCCTCTCCCTGTCGATCGGCTGGCAGACCCGCATTTCGAGTCCGAGTTCGAGTTCGATTTCGATTTCAATCAATTCGAATGCTCGAGCTGGCGGTTGTACGTTTAGTCTCTCTAGATCAAATTTTTCAATATATATCCTTAGATAATATGTATATTATAAGCATGATCGTATATGAATATATAAACAAGATGAATTGTGAAAATACAAAAACAAAATAATCTAGTTTGTTTTTATATTATTTATTTATTTATTTTTTATATTTAACTAAGTTTTTTCCATTAAAAATTTCAAATTATCATTATTACTTATTAATTATTATAACTTACGTCAATTTTTTCCTGCTCTATTTAGCAATACTTGAATTTAATTTATATTAGTAATATTTGGAAATTTACTAAATAAATTATATTATTTGAATTATTATTATTATTTTTGTTTTATTCATTTATTTTTTATTATTTTCATTATCAATTTTTTATTTATTATTATATTACTTTCAATTTTCAAATAAATATTGCTAATGCTGTATTTTACTTTCTTATCCAAACCAACTACAAAATTAATATATATGTGTATATATTTTTCTAAAGGATTTATAATATAATAAATATGTCTCTTTTATTTTTCGTTCAAGTATTTATATGAATATATATGTATACATATTTGTTTATATATATATTATTTAATAACTCTTTTTTAAAGTTCTTAAATATGAATATTCTTAATAATATACATGAAGTTTGCTTAAAGATTGATCTATTGATAAAACTGCAATGATTTAGTTGCCCTTCGGCAGATTGTTATTTTATGGATAGTTTTTGTTGTGTTCCTTTCCCAACTGTTTCAGTCTGTCGACTCGCGCAAGATTGCCAAGCAGTTAATTGTTTTTTGGTGTTTTCTGTTGGCCAAACAGAATGTTAGGCAATAATGAGTTCCCATTGCGATAATATAATTAAAATGACAAGACAATTAATTTACAAGTTAATTGCAAAGCACACACACACACACAATGTGGAAAATGTAAAATATGCGAGAAATGTTTTCGATTCAAATTGTTACAGTCAAACAAAAGGCTGACAAAAATGTGATTCGATTCGACGTAATAAAATAATTGGCGCATGCAAAATGCTGCAGATGCAGAATCAGAGAGCGTGAAAGTCAATGCACATACACACACACATACACACACACTTTTATACACACGTACACAGATTGGCAACATTTTCATTCATAAAGAGCAGCTTTAATGTATTAATGGAGTTAAACGCGAGCTGCATGTATGCAGCAAGTGACGTAACACACACACACACACACAGACTCACACAGAGAGACACATTCGCATCGGATCAGCTATGATAGTGTGCGTTAAGCTAGAGGTCCATACATAAGTAGGAGCGAGACAAATGCATATGAGCTTCTCCTCTGCTTCTCTTGTGCTTGCGCTTTTACACGCCTCACTGCTAACGGAAGTTTGTGTCCAAAGTCTTTAGTTCTGTGCGGCGACCTCGTGCTGTATTTGCAAGCGAATTCCATCGGAAAATCTTGTAACAACAACATTAACAAAAACAACAACAATAGCAGCCGCAGCAGTAATTGTCAACGATAATTTCAATGCAAGTGTATGTACATGTGTGTGTGTAGTTGCGTGTGTTGTGTGTGCGCCATTCAGAAAACAAACAGCAATAGCGACAGCGAGTGCAAACGAGACAGCGACAAACGGTGAGCAGTTACATTGCCAAAGCGCAATGGCGCAGTGACAAACACAAACAACAACAGGCAAAGGCAGTTTCAGAGGGGAGGCGAGGAGCAGAAGTCAGCGAAGATCTGAACCAAAACGCAAAATAGAAATTCGAATGTACCTAAAAATCCCCAGCGGAGTCACTCGAAAATTGTAAAACTCGATGGAATCACGCTTAAAAGAGGCGATTAAACAAAAAGGAGGTCATACCAAATACTAATTTCAGAATATTTGGGCAATATTGTCATTGAAAGTGAAGTGCACGAAATAAGGTGTGACATGGAAAGAGCCAATTATTTTAGTTTTCTTTAGGCTTAAATGTTACTTGTTAGAATAGGAAATTAATGAAGTGCCTTAATAAATAACGAACGACTGATAAATAAAACCTCATTTAAATTTTTTGATATCTGTACATGCTTAGCGGGAATACGGCTTGTATGTATAGGCATGCAGTCATTCATACATATGTACAAATATATGTATGTATATGCGCATTTCTCAAGAAAGGTCACCCGCATGTTTTGGCTCAAGGTCAATGAAAGCATGTTCTGCTAGCATATTTTTTATAACTAATCCATCAAGTTTAACTAATATAAACCAATTATACATTTTATCATAATACATCTCGAAATATTGAGACACAAAGCCGAACAAGTGCAAAAGTTCTGTTTTGAGCATTTCTATTGCACATTTTGTTCTTAATATTGAGACACTATGCAATGAAATATGATACTTCAAATTTTCTCTATTTGATTATAATTAATAAATTGAATATATTGAAAATCATTTCTAATGCTTTTAATCATGTAAAATTACTAAAAAAAAAAAAAAAAAAAAAAAAAAATAAATAAAAAATTTAAAATAAGTATGGTGGGAAAAATGTCTCATTCGACACGACACCTTCGAACCTGATTAAAACTAAAAAATAAAAAAAATTACTCAATATTTTTGAATCAAATAAAAAGCATTGTAAAGATGTGCCAATTTCTAATAATTTAAAATTATTCGTAATAAATTGTCACTTAAGGTTTCGCTAAAATCTCAGGTTGAACTGTTCATTTGTAGCCTGCGAACCTTTTAGTTTTTGGTGATTATCTTGAAAACTAACATTTGCCTAAAATCAGATTTAGCACCAACTATAGAGCTAATCAAGAGCTAAAGGATTCACTATTCGTCAAAATAAAAATATGTTTTGGCATTCGTTTTTTTTTAACTCAAAAACCTATGAATATGTTCATATGTAAGAAACATTTTAAATGGATGTGCAATTTACATGACTAATCGAATTTTCCTATGTCGCATGAATTCTAAATCTATTACAAAACCCACTACATTAGTCATCAGACTCGAATACATAATACAGATGCAATAATTCATAGCAATATTAACAAATTTATCCCATATATGCGATAATCAAGATTTTGCTTCTGTCATGTTGCTCAACTAACTTTCAAGTTGCGGTACGCTGGCAACAATATTGCAGCAACATTTGTGCCATTAGCACTCAAAGTACAAATACGAAATCGTAAAAGTAACGCACTCAAAAGACACTCAAAATAAAGCACTCAAGAGAGCGAGATCAATTCAAAAAAAAACGAAAAGCTTTAGCCTAGCCGGCAAAAGACTGAATGAAACGGAATGAGAGACAGAGAGAGAGAGAGAGAGACATAAAGCGTGAGTAAAACGACGACGAGAGCGAGAATTATTTCACAATATTACACACATACATATGTATACAGCGAGCGTTTGTGCGCTTTGTATGAGAAATGCCGGCAAGGGGTCGGCAGCACTGCCGGCACCAAGTTGTACTTACTTCGAGTAGTAGTAAATGCTTTAGCGGTTAACAGCACAGCCACGCGCACAGACACAGTCGCAGTGACTGGCTGTCAGCCGGGTGAAAAGCTGCGCAGCGCTTCCGTCTCTGTCAGCGTCAACGTTAGCTTCATTGTGAGAATTATGTATGTATGTATCTGTCTATGACGCTCGCGTGTGGGCGCTGTGTGGGCGAAGGTTAAGTTCCCATCTTCTTCGCTGTTAGTATGGTTGCATTTTTGCATGTGTCTACATACATACATATGTATGTATGCATGGAGGTACATATGTATGTATGCGTGTTTGTGTTTTTGTTTGATTACGCTGAAAGCAAAAGTCACCGTTGATGCTGATGCCTAACTGTACGTATTTCTGTCTGTGTCGTTTTTTGAATTGCCAAAAAAAAAGAAGGCTAAGCCGATTGCTGTAGGGACGACCTACATACATCAAGACGGGACGTGGCTAGGCGAGAGGCGTAATGGTAGGTCGTGTAAGCGATGGGCGACAGATGCCGTTTAAGATCTGCTCGCCCTCTCGCTCTCTCTCTCTCTCTCTCATCTAAATGTATAGTAAATGCATGCATACATCAGTGTTGCCATTTTAGCCTATTTATGGCTAGATCTAGCCTATTAAGGAATGAAATAACCTGGAAAATTGTCGAAATGCTTATAGCCATAAATCTAGCCTTTAAATATTTTGCTTTTCTTATTTCTGCCATTTTATATTATTTGGTTATCTATAAAAGCAAATCGAACAAAACTAAACTTTTTTGTAGGCATTACAATACAATGATACTGTTAAATTTTCGTAGGAAGTATTGACACATAAGGATGCTAGCGAAAACAACTCGTATCATGAAACTGTATTTTTTGCAATAGAAATGTTATCACTTCCGTGGTCAAATGCTACAATCAAACTTAGAAACAACAAGACAATAAAGTCATTGATTGTAATCATGCATATAGGGTTTGTTTAAGAAATATTGAATGCCATACATATGTAGTACATATATACATATGTATGTATTTTATCAGACATGTTAACTTATCGATAATTTGATATTTATGACTTTACTGTTGATTTAAAAAGAATTCTTACAATTGTATTGTGACAATTTTGACTTATGAATGTACCACTTACACTACGTACATATGTATATTGCTTTTACCGGGCATATTTCCAGTCGTTACTCTTATTTCTTTGAGTTGTATTATGTTTTCTGCCACACTCTGTGTAAGGCTTTCGGTTGAGTTTTCTAGTCAAACTGTCTTTTGCTGAGAGTCCCTATGTGAGCGAAAATCGTAATGCTCTTTACGCGAGCGTCACACGAATGAGTCAATGCAAAGCGCTTGGCCAAAACTGATTCAAAATAAAACAAAGTGTGCCGCTCAGAGCAAGATCTGCACAATCTTTTCGGTTATGTTACGAGGCAGAGCATTGAAAATTCGTGGGCTATTTTAGATACCAGTAACAGGTCCCGAAATATTTCCTACAAAAACCATTCAAAACGGCATTAGTCGAAGAATGGGCGAATATCCGGTCCAAAACAACAACAAAAATTGGTGGCTTCAATGCCTGCAAGATTTAAGGTTGTATCAGATCAAAAAGGGGGTCATACAAAATATTAAATGTAAACAAGTAGGAAGGCTCCAGTCGAGACTGCTCGACTAGGAGATACCCTCCAAGCTGATATTCTAATCATTCTGGACATCTTTTATGCACACATACATACACATGCATTTTTAAGCACGCGCTAAGCTAACTCCGCAGTAGGCAGCGGCTGCGCTTGGGCTGCGCTGCAATGTGGGCAATATTATGAGAATTTATTTGTTGAATAATTTCTTTTGTAGACATACAGTCTTAATAAAACTTTTAGAGCATAATCATAAGGCTAAAGTGTGTGTACATTCCAAAGCACAAGTCTCTAGTACTTGAAATGCGTTTTTTCCAAATTGGGGCGAAGGGGGTATCCAAAATCTGTAAATGACAAAATCTATGTATCCATTAACTTTATATACAACGCAAATTTGAAGTCTCCAGGTCTAAAGGTGTTCAAACTAGGCTGAAAAAACCAAGTCGATTTTTCGATTATTCTCGATGAGCTATCGAAAAAAAATGATCAACTGTACTGCTTATGGTATGCACGAGTATGCATGCCAAATTTCAGCTCTCCAGCTCTTATATCTTCTGAGATCGGTTTGCTCATACGGGCGGACGGACGGCCAGACGGACAGACTGACAGGGCTATATCGACTCAGCTCGTCATCCTGATCAAGAATATATATACTTTATGGGGTCTGCGATGATTCCTTCTGCCTGTTACATACTTTTCACAAAACCATTATACCCTGATTTCCCATTTTCAATGGGTTCAGGGTATAAAAATCTAGCCATCATTTAAAAATTTCTGTGTAAAAATAACTAATGGGTCAAATAAGCTGTGCCATTGAATTTATGAGTTTTTTTAGTTTTTGTTAATATACCCTGAATCCATTTTCAATGGGAATTCAGGGTATAATGGAATAATCCGTCTGTCTGTCCGTCCGTCTGTCCGTATGTATGAACGCGTCGATTTCAGAAGATATAAGAGCTAGAAACTTCATTTTTTTTTTATATGTGCGTATTTACAGTGCGGATATCGAGTTTATCATTAAAAATCGATAACTCATCCCGTTCTTTTTTTTATCGATAAAAAACGTTATCAGTTATAAAATTATATCTCATGCTGCTTTAGAGCTACAGTCTCCAAATTTTATACAATTTCGGTTTTTGTTAAAATTTACCCCCCACCCCCTATATCCACCCCCTCACCCACACATTTGTAAAAGGCGTATTTCAAATGTTAGAGACTTGTGCTATGGAAAATACAAGCATATATATGTTTTATTCATAATCTGAGTTTCATGAAGATAGTTCATCTACAAGGAAAGTTTTTAAACAATTAAATTCGCATAGTAAGCCAACACTGCAGCCAATGCGTGTTTAGGCGTGGGTGCTTGTGTGCGTATATGTATATGTGTATGCGTGTGTGTGTTTGTGTGTGTGTGCGTATGTGTGTTTGTGTGTGTGTGCGTGTCTTGTGTAAGCAGAAAGACGCGAAAAATGTTTGAAATAGCTATTGCTCGAAGGGTTCAGAGGATCTCGTAGTCGAGCAGTCTCGATTAGAGCTTTCCTACTTCTTTTTTTTTTTTTTTTTTTTTTTTACACAGAGACTAAAATGTTTCGACTCATAAAAGTGATATAGGGCGAATTGCCTAAAATTTATAATATGACATTTATGCATTTTTTATGATTATTTATTACGTTAATTTTTGAGGTCGGTTGGCAGACAGCACTTACACTGTCCAGCCCCAGAAACATGTTAACATCCCTTTTTGCTCGCCCCGCCTCCCCTAGTTGTGTCTTAATTCATGTGCGACATTTCTTTCATTTTGTTTTTGTTTTGTGAAGTTCACGATCTTGAAATTGAAAACGCATTCGAAAATTCAGACACTGACAATTTACTTCAATTATGGCAATATACCCTGTAGCTTATAGCACTTACAATTAGTATACCAAGATGTCATATCTGTAGAATATATATACATATGTATATATGTATATATTCTAAGTATGCCGGAACTAAAAAACAACTCAATGAATTCCGACTATATTATTACTCGACTTACAAACGATGAGCGCATGCATACGTATGTTTGTATATAAGTGTACCTATGTACATATATACAAATGCTGATTGCACCTTTTGTAAGACCTTGTTCCATGCACCTTCCGCTATAATATACTCTCTCTATAAATATTCTTGGAGTATACACACAGTTGCCAAGACAGGCGTATAATCAGTGTGCTATATATAAATATTCACATATGTATGTAAACATATTTATACCTCTTTATATATAGAGAGACGATACAAACATAGATTTTACTTATGCATATAATATTTATAGCAAACAATAATGCTAGAGAACAAGTAAGAAAGCTCTAGTCGAGACTGCTCGACTACGAGATCCCCTGAACCCTTCGAGCAACCGCTATTTCAATAATTTTTCACGACTTTCTGCTTACACAAGACACACACACACACGCTTGGGCTCACTGCAGCTTACAATGGAAATTTAATTGATTAATAACTATTCTTGTGGATATTCTATAAAGTACATATGAATCTACATTTAAAATTTATCGACTTCGGCTACTAAGATGTAGGAGATATAATTTTATAACTGATTTTCGATAACGTTTTCTTTCGATAAAAATAACGTGATGAGTTATCGACATTTGGAGATTACCTTGATATCCGTGCTATATATACGGATATTTCAAAACAAGTAAGAAAGCTCGACTGCTCGACTACGATATCCCCTGAATTAAAAAAAAAAGCCGAAATTGTACATTAAAAATTTGGAGACCTTAGTTTTAAAGTTGTAGGAGATATAATTTTGTAACTGATTTTCGATAAGGTTTTTTATCGATAAAAATATCGGGAGTAGTTATCAATTTTTAAAGCAAAACTCGACATCCGCGTGGTATAGACGGACATTTTACAATAAAATTTAGGTCTCTAGCTCTTATATCTTCTGAAATCGACGCGTTCAAACATACTGACAGACGGACAGATGGACAGGGCTAAATCAATTCAGCTCGTCGCGCTGATCAATATATATAGTTTGTGGGGTCTGCCACGCTTCCTTCTGCCTGTTACATACATTTCAACAAAACCATTATACCCTGATTTCCCATTGAAAATTGGTTCAGGGTATAAAAACTATGTAGATAGTGGCTGATTAGATTATTTATACATGTATATAGTACATTACCGATACACATAGTATATACAAGCTTAGCAAACCCTTGACTATATGAGGTAGTTCGAAGGCTTTGGATTTTTGCAACTTTCCTTAAAAGCGTAACTTTATCATCGAGCGAAAAGTTTTCACTAAACTTCATTCAAATCTTGTAAAAATTGAAACTTTGTAATGGAAATGATGTAAAGACTATTTACGATAACAAAATTTTCAGACAATAGATGGACAGTCAGGCGGACGGACAGACAAAAGTATACCCGAAGCAGTTGCTTATGTCGCGTATGATGTGCGTTTCGTGTAAAACGTGAGCCAGTGGTCAGGGGCCAAATGGAGTATATAATTGGGGATAAGTAAACTGAACAAGTAAGAGTACAAGTAAGAGTGGCCGACTAGAAAGAGAACCCCTGCTTCTGCTCGTTTTCTGTTTGCAAAATCCTGATTCTGCTCAATAACAACAATAATATATAAATACTCCATAGCCTACCTGTAACTGACTAATGTGACTTGAATATTGAATACCTTGTAAAATATACATTGATTTAGCATTTGGAAGACCTACATATTGTAGTTTCTCCTTATCATATGTGCTTGTGATCGTAAATTCCTAATTTCTTGAGTTAGGCATGTGCATGTATGTAGATAACTAGAGCTAAATTAGCGTTATCTTAACGTATAATTATAATTAGATTAGCTTTATCTTAATGTATAAAAATATTTCCTATATGAAATGTAATTTCACATATAATATAAGTATATATTACATGTAACGGAATTCTATCTGAGTGTTAGTCCCTTGAGTTTTCTGTTTGATCTCTTTGGATAGCTTCGAAATGTTTTTATTCGAATCGAGCATCTGTGGTACATATAAGTATATAATATGATTTTAATGGAGACATTATACACTCTAGAGACTATTTTTGTAGAATTCTCTCTATCTTTATCTCTACCTGGAAATGATTGAAATATCATATAGAAAAGAAAGAAAAACCCATTTAAATTGGAAAGTGCATTAAATAGCTGAACATAGACAAGGGCGTTAACTAGTTAAGGGTAGCTTTTAGCGGCAGTCCAATACGGCGGATATATATGTATGTACACACATATGTACTTTTTAGCTCAGCGTATGTTTCCCGGCCAGCAACATTTTGTTGATACTTGTTCCTCAATCGATCTATCACAACTTTTTACAGATGGAGTGCTTTCCTTGGAATTGTTTCTGCCAGCCTATAACAATTGAACTAGATTTCAGTTTCAGCTGCTGCCTCCGATTTCAATTGTGAGTCTTAGTCTGATTCCGATATTTGATATGCATCGTCTAGTAGATATTCCTTTGTTTACTTATCGAGCTTGTTGTGTAATGTATTTCTTTTGCTATTATTTATTTGCCTGTTTTGTTTTGTTTACAATCGTATGCCTTATGGATACTCTCCCTCTCCCCTTCGCACTCTAAATATATGTTGATATACATATATATATTTTCGATATATATATTTTCGATTTAATTAGCTCTAATTTGGTTTGCGCTGCAGTTGCCGTGGATAGTTTCTGCCCCGCTCAGCGTCTACGTTCCGCTTCCTCCTGCTGCTTTGTGCACATGTCAGCACATACTGTAGTAGCTCTACCCTGCACTCCCATACGTTCTTCTGTGGCGTATTAGGTAGATTCAGCATAGCGTTCTTAGCGTTCTTTAAATAAATACAATACATTTTTTCTTCAGCGAATATATTTTAAATGATATGAAACTAAAGCATAATTATTTTCCTTACTTTAGTTACTTATATCAAGCTCAATTTCAAGCCCATTAACTGCCAGGGTATTTCGAGTTCGTTTGACGTGGATTCGTCGGTTTGCTCTTTGTTCATTTGAAATCCGCGGACATCAATGCGCGCTTCTGGCTGATTTTGGACTGCTTTATCGGCGTTTCAGTGCGGGAAGTACTAGCTTAGCTTTTAGGCAAGTAAATAGGGTAGACATCGCGTAATCCCGGGTGGTCAGTCGGCGTGGCAAAGGCGAGTGAAATTTCAATCACTGCCATTTACATTTTATATAATGCGAGCGAAGATACCGAAACAAACAGACAGCAGAGGTAGACGGTAGACGGGTAGATGTACTTTATATAAACTCAATTATTCTCTCATGCTCATGCTATGGTATATGACTTACTTCATTACTTTATAATATCTTACGTTCTGTTCAATACATATGTATGTATGTATAAACTAGTAAGAAAGCTCTAGTCGAGACTGCTCGACTACGAGATCCGCTGAACCCTTCGAGCAACTGATATTTCAATAATTATTCGCATATGCACACATACACGCACACACACATATATACATACGTACGCACGCATAAACACGCATTGGCTGCAGTGTGGGCTTACTATGGGAACTTAATTGCTTAATAACTTTTCTTGTGAATGGACTATCTTCATGAAACTTTCAGACTAATGTATATATATATATATATATATATATATATATATATATATATATATATATATATATATATATATATATATATACTATAACTTAGATATGCATGTATTTGCTAAAGCACATATCCCTAGTATTTGAAATACGCCTTTTAAAAACATGGTGGTGAGGGGGTGGATATAGGAGTGGAGGGTAAATTTTAACAAAAATCGAAATTGTATAAAATACATATAAATATACCTTCAAAATTTGGAGACTCTAGCTTTAAAGATGTAGGAGATGTAAATTTATTACTGGTTTTCGATAATGTTTTTAATCGATAACAAAATAACGGAGCAAGCTATCGATATTTAAAGCAAACCCCGATATGCGCGTGCTATACACAGACCTAGGAAAATTCAAGTCTCTAGCTCTTATATCTTCTGAGATCGACGCGCTCAAACATACGGACAGATGGACAGAGCTAAATCGACTCAGCTCGTCCCCCTGATCAAGAATATATATACTTTATGGGGTCTTCCACGCCTTCTTCTGCCTGTTACATACATTTCAACAGAGCCTTTATACCCTGATTTCCCATTTTCAATGGGTTTAGGGTATATGTATATATATATGTATATATATATATATATATATATATATATATATATATATATATATATATATATATATATATATAAACAATTATCATATTTGTAAATGTTATTTAAAAACCGGAAAAACCAAATTTCGACCTGTGATCGAGGGAAACTCTGATACCCCACTTCAATCATATTTGAAATGTCCATACATACGGAAGAGAGGACACGACCTAATGTTGCCACCTGGCTGCCTACTGCCGCTGATAAAAAAAGCGCAAAGAACTCTCGCTATCCCCATCGCTGCTGCTGCTGCCCGTCTCTCTGGTCTGCGGTTTCGCATCAATGGGGCTTGTGGATTTTTAATTAGCACTGCACGTGGCATTCATTGTTAGAATTTGTGGAGTACACACGATTCACTAATGGCAACTCTCCACTCCCCACTCACCCTCACCACAGCCCAATCGCTAATCGAGAACCGCTCGCTGTGTGACTCGTAGCGATCGGAACGTACATATGGATATATGTACATATGCAAATATGCCCGCTGCCCAGCCCCCGCTTGAAATACCTTTCCGCATGTACTTGCACTAATTGGCAGAGTTGTGATAAAAACCCAAGTACAGTTACTCACTGCATTTGCGAAATGCAACAATTCGACTTTGCATATCGTATACTCTGTTGCCAAAATGCTACCGGGGATACTCATTCAGCTATAATATAATAAGTATATGGAGCGAATAGAGTGTATAGAGTACATAGAGCATATATAAAATATAGAATAACTGTCATAGTCGGAGATAGCAAAATTGAGCTACATTCTTGATCTTGTTTATTATTATGCTAATGGAAAACCGGCACACCCGCAGCTGCAGTTTCCATAAAGCACCATATTTCTATGAAAATATCCGGAACACTGAGTGGATTTGGTTGAGCATAAACACTCATGATAACACTTATCAGACAGCAGTGGGGGAAATATAGAAATATTCGCTATTGTACATGCATATATGCAAGTTGGTGCGGCCTTATCCTTGTCTCTATTGATTTTACCAAGGCTGGAAATAGCCAACTTTAGTTGCGATTGATCTTCGTATTTACACTTTGTATAACCATGTCGTACATAATGTGTATTAGTAAAGTATTTGAGTCTCATTTACCGCATGCGATTTCGATAATCGATAATATTTGATATCCATCCACTTTTCAGGCAATTTTCCTCATTTTAAGGAAGAGAGAGAGAGAGAGAGAGAGAGAGAGAGAGAGAGAGAGAGTGCATCACCGATTCGACTAATCAAATTTAATTTTCATTTGCTGCCACTTGAAATAGAAAAGTAAATTTGCAATTTGACTTATAATACGCAGCTCGTTCTCGCTGCTGCTGTTGTTTGTTGTTGTTGTTGTATTGTATCTCTCATTCTACACAACTAGACAACAACAAAAACTGAAGCTGAAACAGACGCCAAAGTCAAGTTCATATTTCAATTTCAAGGTTTTGGGTAAACATTTGCTAATAAGTAAATACAGCGAAATATCAGAAAACAGGTAAAATACGAAAAGTGCAAAAAAGGCAACAAAAAAAAAAAAAAAATAAATAAATAAAAATAAACCATATAAACAAAGAGAAAAGGAAAATGAAAATGAGAAGGAAAACAGAAACATAATATAAACAACACCGACTACGGCAATAAAAAAGTTTAACTCTCACGCCCGACTCAAAAGACTTCTTATATGCAGATATACATACATATAAAGATATTTGACCCATACGGTACGATAGATCTCTGCGACATTAGCTGTACATAATTTAATATGGCAAATCAAAAGTTTGTTGCATGTTGAACTTTATTTGTTATGGTCTCTCTACTGCCTGAAACTTTTCATTTATAGCATAAATTCGGCACAGTGTATCAAGATTCTTGGAGTTTTTAATTAGCTATTGGGTATAGTATTTCTAAGACATTACTGTTAATTTCCATTTTTAATAGCTTAAAACAGATCTCGCGAACTAAGTGGAAATTTTAGTCGTATTAATTGAAATGCTGTATTACAGCATACATGTACATATATACATAATCACCTATTACTATCCAAACTTATAATCGTACCTTGAGTACTATAAAGGTAGTCAAGATCTATCGTTTAAAACACATACATACATATGTACATATGTAGGTAACCATTAACTGTACAAAAACAAGTAAGAGTGCTCTAGTCGAGGCAGCTCGACTAGGAGATACCCTGAACCCGGCAAGCTGATATTCTAATCATTCTGCACTGCTATTGCTCACATACATACATACATTGCGCTTGGGCTGCGCTGCAGAGTGGGCAATATTATGGGAATCTATTTGTTGAACAATTTCCCTTGTAGTGAGACTATCTTCATGAAATTTTCAGAACGTGATTATAATGTTCAAATGTGTGTATTTTTCAATGCATAAATCTCTAGTACTTGCGTGTTTTACAAATTGGGGGCAAGGGGTCGTGGTATCAAAAGTCTGTAAATTACAGTAAATCTGAAGAATCCAGATCTAATAGTGTTCGAATTACGCTGAAAAAACTAAATCAATTTATGTATTCTTCTCGATAAAAAGAAATCGGATGAGTTATCGAACAAATATGATAAACTTGTACTGCGTATACACGAGCTTGGATGCAAAATTTCAAGTCTCTAGCTCTTATATCTTCTGAGATCTAGGCGTTCATATGGACGGACGGACGGAGGGATGGCCAGGTCCGTGTATATCACGCGCATATCGAGTTTTCCTATAAATATCGATAAGTACTCTCGATATTTTATTATCGATTACAAACCTTATCGAAAGCTAATTATTTAATTATATCTCCAACACCTTTAGAGCTAGAGCTTCCAATTTTCCAATTTCGATTTTTGTTAAAGTTTATCCCCCACCCCTATATGCACCCCCTCACCATCAGCTTTATAAAAGGCGTATTTCAAATACTAAAGACTTGTGCTTTGGTAAATGCATATGTATGCATCCATGTTATAATCATAATCTGAAAGTTTCATGAAGAAAGTACATCCACAAGAAAAGTCATTGAACAATTAAGTTCCCATAGTAAGTCACCACTGCAGCCAATGCGTGCTTATTCGTGCGTGCGTATGTCTGTGTGTGCATGTGCGAATAATTATTGAAATATCAGTTGCTCGAAAGGTTCAGGGGATCTCGTAGTCGGGCAGTCTCGACTAGAGCTTTCTTACTTGTTTAAAGATGTATTCCATTTTACATAGTGTAACTATAATTCGAACATTATTTTTACTTTACGAAAGTTTTTTTCAAATATACATATGTACATATGTATATACTTTCGTTTGTTATTTAGTTCGTTATACATAAAGCGAGGCTTTCAAGAATTTATGAATAGGCAATAATTTACAGCTCGTCTGTAGATGTAGAGCGTGTGAGCCATAACTGGCAACAAAACTTGATATATGTATGTATGCATAGATGTCTACGTACTACTAACATGTGTGCGCGAAGGTTTCGTATATTTCCCAAGTTCGCGGAAATATAGAAATAGTCTGGCGCCAACTTTTAACTATTCACGATAATCGCGAACAAGCAAAACGATTCACAATGTGAAACGGCATAGCTAAGAGCTCAGCTATTTCCTACGTAAGCTTGCTAGGGAACTGACAGCACAGGTATAGGCTTCTCGGAATCCCAATCAGTTCTAGCAACCGAAAGGGGGGATTATCTCACACAATCTATCAGATAACAGCTACTATTACATTAACAGACAATTGCAATTGAGATTGTGATTGCCCCATGAAGAAGAGGAAGTCACTGTGCCGGCAGCTTGAATATCTATAAATCCAGGAGGGGAGGCTAACGGGTGCAAAGTTCCACACGTGCTTAACATTTATTGAACTTTGTATCGATTAAAGCCAACTGTCCGACAAAACTAGCAACAAAACAATTAAGAAATCGAACAGACGGACATGGCTATATCGACTCAGCTTGTCGCCCTGATCAAGAATATGTATACTTTGTGGGGTCTGCCACGCCTCCTTCTGCCTGTTACATACATTTCAACCAAACCATTATACCCTGATTTCCCATTTTCAATGAGTTCAGAGTTTAATAACATGCAATTCGCATAGGGAATTTCACTTCATTCATGTTCATATATTTTATTCTCTGCAATTTATAAATACATTCAATTACAAAATTCCCAGTTCAATATTGACGCGATCTCAGTGAGCTTTACTTCTTTTGCAAATACACGTCCATTTACATTGGATGATTGCATCATTTATTAATTTTTTAAACTTTTTTTTTAACCAAATCCTTGAGAAGTGTAGCTGTTCTTCAGGTAAAACTGTTAGATGTATGTATATTCATATACAGAATCAGAATCTAAATATTTATTAATTAGACTAAATAGATTTAAAGAAACTTCGCATTGAAGGCCTCTCAGGGAGGCCTTTAGTGTAAAAGCCTTGAATTAAATTTAAATTGGTAGAAAAATTTCCAAATGTGTTTCAGTATTTCTGTTAAAATTGAGTTCTGTATTTTTATCAAATTGATTACCTATGGAACCGAAGACTTTTCTAGAGAATTTGAATTGAATTAATTACTAACACCATAATTTGGGATGATTGTGGAGCTGTACATTAGACCCGGTGTCGATAGCTGTAGGACAATGTTCTGGCATCTAATGACAGGTCAGGTACTTGGCTATCAATGGCATGCGATTACCTTTGTATCACTCTGCTAATCTCAGCTAATCTCCCTGCACACTTTGCCGCTCCAGCAGCAGAGACAGCAACAATTCAAACGACGTTTGAAATCAGAGAATTTGCTTCTTATCAGCCCAACGGAGGTCATACCAAGTGTTTGGCTGAGCCTGTCAAATAACGTGTGGACGTAATCGTGGGACCACAGCAACAACTGAAGCACCACCACCAACAACAGCGCAATTAATTTTAATTAGGTTAAATTTCGATTACAGCAGTCACATTTTTTAATAGCTTCGCTGGCCCAACTTGGAATCTTTTTTTTTTCATTTCGATTCGTTTTTGTTTTATGCTATAAGTTTTTGCAAATTATTGTTATCAAAATTGGGTCAACTTTTCTTTGATTAAGTTTCTTTTTTTTTTTTTACTTTTTTTCAAAGCTGTTGCTCACTTGATAAGGTACACGTCGGGACGCCTTATCACTCCGCTCACAATATCAGCACGAGTCTGTATTTGGTTATCATGCGATACCTTCTAGTAGGTATGTTGTCGTGTGACACAATAAAATAGAGGAGGAAATAGAGGAGAGGGAAAAAAGTAAGTAAATTAACAACTCAAACTTTTAGAGTGGCTTTGGCTAGCAACATTCCTCTGTGGGATCTTTCGAGCAGTGAACATTTCTCTTTTATCTGCTCTTACTAGACATCTCCCTTTGCTAGATATTAACTAACTCAAATTGCCAGTACTCACTGCACCACTGACTAGCTGGAATGAAAGCTGTAGAAAACGCTGTCTATATCTTGGCGGGGCAAAGCCTGGCAATATATATACATATATGTATCACTTCGTTCAATCTGATAGCAAGCGCTTCCTGCACATAAATCTAACGCGCACTTCAAGTACTTGAGGCTGGTAAAAACCAAAGACTATCGTAATATTGACTAGTTCAATCAAATTTTAGCAATACGATTTGGGGAGAATTTTGAAAGCTGAGGATTTTAAACTATATCAATTATAGATCAGATAAAGCCCAACATATTTGAAAGTATGATAGCTTTACATATCTTTCGCTTTCAGATTCTGTTTGTCAATAACCAACTTTATTTAACATTGCTTTAGAATGTTTAGTTTCATATGTATGAATTTGAACGGCAATGGAATGCCTTTCTATAGATAAATAATATTGCAATTTTCTTTCAATTACTTAGGGACCTACACTGAAAACAAACGTGCACGCAGAACAGCTGAGGACAAAATAAACACTTGTCGTCAAATGTCATTCGGAATGGAATTTGCTCGCTGCTCGTCGAATGTTGAATATGTTTATAATATATGTATGTCGATGGCATACCCAAAAGCTGAGCTCACGTTTTCTAGATAATATATATGTTCAATATGTATATATCGTTGCTTGCTCAATGTTTTGCGAAAACGGAGCCACTGGATATTCAGTAATTGGAATACCCAATGAGCAATATTCCAAACATTCCAAGAGCAGCGACCAAAGTGATTCGAATATTATTATATCCTAAGCGTAATACTCTAGAGAGTCTTATCATCACTCTATTTCAGACCAACATTAAATATTGATAAATATATGTATTACGAAAACTGGTCTTATGGCTAGTTGCGTCTATAATACAGTCATACATAAAAGCATTATACAACTTAACATTCCGGAGCAATGGAAATAGAAGTGCTATAAATCTAAACATACACATGTATGTTGCTTGATTAAAGCAAAATGGAATAATATGTATATTTATGAACCAAGCACATATTGATAATGCATTAAGGGTATCAAAATAGAGTGCAACAGGCGGAGGCAGCGATTGACTCTTGATTTTTTATTATGTTAATAAATGTCGATTTGCTAGTTAATTCTTTTGTTTGCTGATATCATATTTAGAACGAATTATAATTTTTATTTTATACATCTTATTATTTCTATGTCGAGAATTGTCGGCATACCTATATAACATATGCAAAGTAAGATGAATATCGATTTACTTCGTTCGTTTGCCGCCAAAATTATTCATATTCTTTTAATATCTATAATATCGAAAAATAGCGATATTCCATCCGTTTTTATACTCATTCACGAAAGTGAATCAGTATATTGGTTTTGTGCAATGTCCGTCTTGCTGTCCGTCCGTCTGTCCGTCTGTCCGTCCGTCCGTCTGTCCGTCTGTCCGTATGAACGCAATCTATTTCGGCGCTATTGAAGCTAGAGACTTGAAATTTGGAGCACATACTCGTGTATATCTCCGATTTATAAAGTGTTAAAATTTTCCCGATCCGCCCACTAGGGGCGTGGCAAATCGGAAAATGCATTTTCCGATATACCAGAAATCATATAAGTTGAAGAGCTAGAAAGCTGAAATTTGGTATATAATTTCGCGTCGACAACCCTAGATCACAATCTATGGCGGATATATCTCCGCCCATTGGGGGCGTGGCAAATCTGATAAAACTGTATCTCCTAAAGTTGTAAACCTAGAATGCTGAAATTTTGCATGTCAGCTAATGTTATGATTCTATAAAGTCTAAAAATAAAATTATAAGTCTACAACCATTAGGGGCGTGGCTAATCGGACCTGAAGATATAGTGATTTTTCAAATTCTGCTATTTTTTGGACACTATTGATGCCAGAGATCTCAAATGTTGTATACATACTCGGGCTGATCACCCAAGACCAAAAAGCTTTGTCGGATATATGTCCGCCCACAGGGGGCGTGGCAAACCGCAAAAATGTATATCTCCTAAAGTATAATAGCTAGAAGCTTCAAATTTAGATAGTTGAGTTACTGGTAGCCTCCTCTATCGATTCCCCAAAAAATAATTTTTACGCCTCTTTAGGGGCGTGGCATATCGAAAAATACCCTGTAATTTTCACTTTTTTTGAGGGTAAGCATTCAAAATTTGCAGTTAGGGTACCGTTATCTCTTTCTAAAAACTGACCAAAAATGAGGTGTCTACGCCCAGTTGGGGCGTGGCAAATCGGAAAAACCTGTATATTCTACAGTATTAGAGCGAAACTTAACTACTAAATTGTTGATGGGATGTGAATGAGTATTCCGCAGTCGGTAACGCCCGACTGCAACGTTCTTACTTGTTATTTAATATATCAAATAATGCTAATCAGTATTCGTCTTAAATACGTCGAATTATTATTATTTTTTTTATCTAGTGCACCTAAATGGACAATTATCCGATTGTAATACCAATTCAATTCTATTCTATTTGAGGACGTGAATTAAGGATGTCTTGTAGTCAGGCCCTCTTGCCTAAAAGATAGTTATCTACGATTCCTTATATGAGGTAATCTAATATATCGGGAAATGGATACGCCTTTGCATCGAGTAGTTCGTTTTGCTGTTCTCTCAGTACCTGCTGTAGCTATGAAGCTATCTTTGAGAACAGAACTATTTCTACTCGGTTCCCGTCTGTTGCCAACCAAAGCTGCTCTGTACTATTTCGATTTCTTATCAACCTAATGCGTGTGCGTGTGTATGTGTCTGTGTGCATGTGTGCGCATACGCGTGTGGCACTTTCTTCATGCGCATTTCGCAAACACACTCTAGCTACTTTTGCGATAGAGAAACTATTTAAAACTATTTCGCTAAGCGGCTTGGGGAGCCAGGTACTGACTAAATTTGTTTTCCAGCTTTTCAAGGCCTGAAAAGCGCTGCGTCATAATTAAGATTACATTAAATATATATAAATATATATGATATAATATATGTGGAGGGTATATAATATATATATACATATAAGCATTGTAAATAGTTACTTAATGAGTTGAGTTATCAGTACGGCATTTTTTGTATACCCTAAGTCTAAAATGAGAAATCATGGTATAATGGTTTTGTTGAAATGTATGTAACAGTCAGAAGGAAGCGTGGCAGACCCCTTATTCTTGCTCAGGGCGACGAGCTGAGTCGATTTGGCCCTGTCCGTCTGTCCGTATGTATCGATTTCAGAAGATATAAGAGCTAGAGACTTCAATTTTTTTAATGTCCGTATTTACAGCGCGGATTTCGGATATCACCAACAATCTATAACTCATCCCGTTGTTTTTTATCGATAAAAAACCTTATCGAAAATCAGTTATAAAATTATATGTCCTACATCTTTGGAAGTACAGTGTCCAAATTTTAAATGTATATTTATATGCATTTACCCCCCACCCCTATATCCACTCTCTCACCCACATATTTGTAATTCAAATACTAAAGACTTGTGCTTTAGCAAGTGCATGAAGATTGTATGTTTCATGAAGATTGTATGTCAACAAGAAAAGTTATTAAACAATTAAGTTCTCATAGTAGGCGCACACTGCAGCCCATGCGTGTTTATGCGTGGGTGCTTGTGTGTGTATGTGTTTGTGTATGTGTGTGAGTATGTTGTGTGTGTGTGTATGCGTGTGTATGTGTGTGCGTGTGTGCGAGCTATTGCTCGAAGAGTTCAGGGGATCTCGTAGTCGAGCAGTCTCGACTAGAGCTATCTAACTTAATTACACGTGCCGCATTCATACGCACCGTTGCGAGCCAATTTGCCTTACGCAAAATCTACAAAGTGACTTTACATTCATGTGTGTGTGTGTGTGTGTGTGTCTGAAATGTTATAAAGTGATCTAGACATGATAATTGAGAAGACAGGCTGATTGCCTACCCGGTTGATAAGGCTCGTAGGCGGTGGTAGGTGGGCGGGATCGTTTTGAGAAGCCAACTGAGTTGCTTGCGTAAATATTTTGAAGTGTGCGCTGCTGATTAGAAAATTGATGAAAAATTAATAGTGGCGTTCCCGCTGATTGAATAGAACACACACTTAGCATATGCCGACCATAGTTGTAGTCTACTGACATGTGTAACAAATCATGTCTAAGGTCCGTACAGGGAAATATTTTAAAAATATTTAAATGAGATACTTCTTCAGTACAGCCGGTGTCCACTACCATAGATATTTTCGGAACAGATGCATTTTCTTGAGCTCCTAATGAGAATATCCGCTAAACTTAGGGTTAAATCATAGGATAGATATTAGTAGTGTATAGCTGGTGTATAAATATGTATGCATATATGTATAGGCGATTGTGAATGCCTTCTCTGAGATGGCCCTGGACAATTAATAACTGTTTAATCGGGCGGTGCTTAGTTTTTAATAAGTCGTATCGAATGGTAATATGTGATAGCGAAAAATGATAAGCTCTTTGGCGCCAAATACTAGACATACACATACACATGCATGCATATGGCTGTGATCGCGAAATCAGCTAGCGACGATAGTGCCTCAAGTGGCTGTCAGTGTGGCACATGCAACCCCAATGCCAAATTGCGCAGTTCGTGCTGATTTAAATGGCTGTCAGGGTGGGTGTGCGTGTGCATGCATGTGTGTGGGTAAAAAGTTGGAGATCAAGGTCGGCTGTTTTAGTGGTCGAATCTTTTCCATTTTCACACATAGCATTTTTATCTATTAACAGCGACGGCTAATTGATTTGTTGAAACGCCAGAGACTCATGGACCCAGCCAACGTTTGGCCAGGAATTTCGCTATTGAAATTCCCATAAATTGAGAGATTATTTTTGAAGATTTCCAAACTCGACTCGTTTGTTGTAATTGCCTTTTTGAAACACAAAAAATGTGCTGATTCTCTTTTAATAATTTTTTCTATATTTATATTTTATTATTCATACGCTGTTGTCTAGGGCGACAACTATAGAGATTGTCTTCCTATCAGTTCATACGCCTATTGCTTCTGTGACGTAATGCTTCTTTTAGCTTTATACCCTGCGCGTTGGCAACGTGGCACGTGGATAGTATGAGCTTTAAAGCGACTTTGCATCAAATTCTTTTAAAGTACAAAAGAAAACTACGAATGCAATGCACAAAATCATGAAAACGAATCATACACATATCTAAGCCCGATTTGCCATATTTTTCCCCGATTTCCTATTGAAAATGGGTTCAGGGTATACCAAGTAAGAAAGCTCTAGTCGAGGCTTCTCGACTAGGAGATACCCTGAACCCTCCACATATTTGAACAATATGAAGGTTAGTCCCACTACGAGAAAAATTATTCAACAAAAAATTCTTATAATTTCGAATATCAGATGGCAGGGTTCAGGGTATCTCCTAGTCACTTATAGCTCTTTTAAAAGTTGGTTGCTGTCGATGGGACTAATGGGTGCACATACATAGGCATCGATTTGTAATTGAAATAGTGAATTCTGCGAGGCGAGCTTCGATTGCCTCTAATGTGGTTAATTGTAGCGCCACATAGAAGATAACACTCGCGATCCGAACCGGCCCACCTTTGCGATTCTTCCGAAAGATTCTTATCACATATCTGAGGACTTAGTTAATTTAAAATTCTCATTACCTCTTAATGCTCAACCAAAGTCCACCAAGTACAACTAAGACGTATACTACATTCATAACATATACTACATTCAAAAAGCTGTATTTTGGACTTTACTATCTTAATTTAATCTACAAATTTAAATTGAATCTTGAATTGCACAATTGGAAACAGACGAGGGTATATACTAGTGTATATTCCAGTTGGTTTTTATACTCATTCACGAAAGTGAAGTGCAATGTCCGTCGGCCTGTCCGAATGAATACAATTTTTTCGAAGCTTTTGAAACTAGAAACTTGAAATTTTAAACATATATTCATATATGTATATACAATGCTAAAGGCAAGCGGCTCAATAGAACCACAAATCTCAAATCTCAAATGTTCTTTATATGCAATAAATGGCTTTAATTTATACAAAATTTTAATCTATTTTGCAATATGAAAAGGTGTAATCGTTTTTTGAATTGAGCATTGCTTGAATAGCCTATGCAACATGTCCATGAAATTTCAGTCTATCGTTTATCTCCTCTATATCAGGGTGGTCTAAGATTATTCGATCGTCAACTGACGATTTCCAGAAGCAACATATTTTTATAAGCGATAGAGTATTCAGAATTCGTCATTCGATGAGGATTAATTGCTGTCCTTTTTTTCGTACTTCTATATTATTTACTTTATCAGCTCGTTCCGCTCGGCGATCGAATTATACGCATGCCATGCAGCTAATTACACAAATACATGTATATATATATATATATATATATATATATATATATATATATATATATATATATATATATATATATATATATATATATATATATATATATATATATATATGCATATATTTGTATATAGCGCAGCAGATTATGAGAATCGGAGTGTAGGCCTCTGTTGTTAGGCAGAAAATCGCAACAAATTGCTATAGACGAGAATTATTATTCATGTTTTGTTATCGTTACCAATTCAAATGATATGCTTGTGTACATACATACACAAACTCAAACGCACACATTCATATCTATACACATTTTTATACAAATACAAGCAGACACATATTGCACATACGCCCCGTTGAAGCGAGCCAAAAGCGATTCGAGCGAGCAAAGGGGTGGGCGACTGATAGTATGTAGCGTCGCTCAAATTCTGTCATTATACGATCTGTCTATACATTATAGGATGCTCTATATGTATCATCTAACAGATGGCACGGCTGGCCCACGCATTTGGCATAGTTCACGCATCAAGCAGATCGATTTCTGTACCAAAGTGAGCTGACGCACATTGTCTGCCAAGGTGGACGTGACTGACTGACTGTGCCTATCTCTCTCTCTCTCTTTCTCTATCTCTATCTATCTCTACCTGTATCTGTTTCTGCCAATGAGGGTCCTAGCCAAACGCGTGTGACCCACTTTTTAATACAATCGCCAAGCGTCGCCAAAAGTCCATAAATAAGATTACCGATTAGCGTAGCGGTCGTCGGCCAACAGCTGAAACTGAATAGCTTTTAAATGAATACTTTGAATGTTGCGAGTGCTGGTCTGCTCTAGAGCATAATCATAGTTCCCCAATGGGAAATGTATCCTTAGTCATAATTGGATTTGGTCTTAGTATTCTTATAGGTGCACTTTAATATAATATACACACTATAAAACATAAATATTAAAATTAGCCATGCTTTTAATAAACCCATTTTCATATAGTCAAAGTCTTAGCTATTCAAATTGGAAACCTTCAAACCTGGAACCTTACCTAATTACATTTTAATGAGCACTTCGGAATTTCACTCTATATTAGATATTAAACAGATCAATTTAATGATATGCTTATATATAACAAGTAAGAACGTTGCAGTCGGGCGTTACCGACTGCGGAATACTCATTCACATCCCATCAACAATTTAGTAGTTAATACTGTAGAATATACAGGCTTTTCCGATTTGCCACGCCCCTACTGGGCGTAGACACCTCATTTTTGGTCTGTTTCTAGAACGAGATAACAGTACCCTAACTGCAAAGTTTGAATGCTTACTCTCAAAAAAAGTGAAAACTACAGGGTATTTTTCGATATGCCACGCCCCTAAAGAGGCGTAAAAATGATTTTTTGGGGAATCGATAGATGAGGCTACCAGTAACTCAACTATCCAAATTTGAAGCTTCTAGCTATTATACTTTAGGAGATATACATTTTTGCGGTTTGACACGCCCCCTGTGGGCGGACATATATCCGACAAAGCTTTTTGGTCTTGGGTGATCAGCCCGAGTATATATACAAAATTTGAGATCTCTGGCATCAATAGTGTCCAAAAAATAGCAGAATTTGAAAAATCACTATATCTTTAGGTCCGATTTGCCACGCCCCTAATGGGTGTAGACTTATAATTTTATTTTTAGACTTTATAGAATCATAACATTAGCTGACATGCAAAATTTCAGCATTCTAGGTTTACAACTTTAGGAGATACAGTTTTATCCGATTTGCCACGCCCCCAATGGGCGGAGATATATCCGCCATAGCTTGTGATCTTGGGTTGTCGATGCGGACCTACATACCAAATTTCAGCTTTCTAGCTCTTCAACTTATATGATTTCTGGAATATCGGAAAATGCAATTTCCGATTTGCCACGCCCCTAGTGGGCGGATCGGGAAAATTTTAACACTTTATAAATCGGAGATATACACGAGTATGTGTTCCAAATTTCAAGTCTCTAGCTTCAATAGCGCCGAAATAGATTGCGTTCATACGGACAGACGGACAGACGGACGGACGGACAGACGGACAGACGGACAGACGGACGGACAGCAAGACGGACATTGCACAAAACCAATATACTGATTCACTTTCGTGAATGAGTATAAAAACAGTAGTGACATATCAAGTATAAATTTATATATTAAATATGCCAAAATAATGTTCATATATTACTAAAACTATTTATTTCAAATGCTTTTGTATGTTCGCTTAGCTGTCAACTTTCATCAGCTTTTATCATCATGTATAAAACATGAACTAAACTTATAACTATTTAATAATACAATTATTAGTAGAGAGTTTGATACATATACATAGTTTCTTTCTATATATTTAACAATTTTAGACGAATATTTAAAAATTACCTCAATCCGAGTTGTTTATATTCCTCAAATCTATTTATGTCGGTATTTGAAGACAATTCAAATATGTATTTTATACATACATTACATCAAGTACTAAATGTCTAGAGATTTACATTCAATGAATAAACTAGAATGTAACTCTTGTCTTACACCCTATAGTGCTATATAGAGCAAATATATATAGTAATTATATATGGCTAAAACTGAGAGAATTTAGTAAAGTAATATCTGAAGTTCCATGTGAAATACACAAATATATTTTCTGTAATTTGCGTTAAAATATGAATTGGATATGGATTAGTTAGAATTAGAAGACTACTTCCTTTTCTCGATTCCTTCTCTCTTCCCTCTTTCACTACCTCTCTCTGTCTGTCTTCCTTTTCCTCTCTCTCCACTTTCTCTCTTTTTTCCTCTCTCTCTCTCTCTCTCTCTCTCTATCTATCTCTCTCTCTCTCTCTCTCTCTCTCTCTCTCTCCATTTCTATCTCCCTCTCTCTTTCCCTCTAACTCTCTCTGTCACATCCTCTCTCTAACTATCTCTCACTATCTCTCTCTCTCTCTCTCTCTCACTCTCTCTCACTCTCTCTCATTCTCTTTGTGGATACCTAATGCAGCTTTACGAAGTGACGAGTGCATGAACGATGAACGATGTTTATCAATGTTAGGTTGTGAAAGGTCTCGCACGTGTAATTAATTCATAGCCAAGCGTAACACACACACGCCGACGCACACGCACACACACAAGCACAGTCAAACACGGAAGTGAATCTCATTTTGTTACAAAGTTGTGCAAATGATTTGTAAATCTAGCAAACGAGCGCCAGAATTCATGTATTTATTTATGCATGTACATTCTGTGTATATATGTACATATGTAAAATATATATAAATGCTCACATATGTATACAGTTATATATATTATATATCGTATACAAAGGCTCACCATGAGCATTTGGAGGCGTGGTAATGGCATTCTCCGGCTGCCATTAGATCGGCGCATGTTTACAAAAAGATCTGGCAGCTCGTGCATATTGCGTGCTAATGCACACTGAAAACAATTTGTATCACAAAAATGTTGCACAGAAAAAAATAAACTTTCGGTGCTAAAGCAGCTAATGGGCAATACTGTGGCAAATATCACTGTAGGAAAATAACGATAATGCGAGATGCATCAGATGAATGCTTGATATAAATTCGAGCATTATGAATTTATATCAAACATTTCTCATATAAAGGAGCAAGTAAGAAAGTTCTAATCGCTACTGCACCTTTCAAAGAACTGATATCTCATTAATTCTGACCTCCTTTTCTGCTATACAAGATACAGCACATACAAAAACACGCATGGGGGCTTACTATGAGAACTAAATCGTTTAATAACTTTGTGCAGGTGGATTATCTTTACAAAACTTGCAGAACGTGATAATATCATTATTATGTATACTGCCAAGCCACAAGTCTCTAGAATTTGAAATATGATTTTTGCAAGTTTTAAGGCTGAGGGTGGATTACAAAAAAATAAACAAATTCTATGACTCTAGCTTTAAAGATGTAGGGTTTTTAGAACAAATTTTCGATAACGACTTATATAATTTTAAGATCGATGGGTTGAAGCATACGGACATACGGTTCTTATAGAGAATACACACGCTTTGTCCTCCTTCTAGCTGTTACATACATTTTAACAACACCAGAAAATAGAGAGAGAGGAAAGGAGATAGATCGAATATAAATAGAGTGAGAGAGAGTTTGTGGGGTCCTATGTGGGCATATATGAATTTATAATATATATAATATAATATATAATAATAATAATAATATTGTAAAAAATGCATTTTACAACGACATTTAACACGTAGACACGTAACAATTATATTTTGGTCAGCGATAGAGGATCTAATATAGCAGTAATTGAAAAATCACTATGTCTTCAGATCCGAGTTGCCACGCCCATAGTGGTCGAGTCATAAAATTCATCGATCTTTATAGAATCATAGCACTAGCTTCCGTACAAAATTGTAGCATTTTAGCTTTAAAACTCGAAAAGATACAGTTTTACTCGATTTCCATGCCCCCAATCGGCAAAGATATATTGCGCTCATACGGACAGATAGCGAGACAGACATTGCACAAACCCAATATACTCACTTTACTTTCGTGATTGAGTATAAAAAGCGTTTGTTTCTTTGTTTCTGTGGCTGTGGCCGTCTTTTTTCGATAATGCACGACGGATTTGAATACATACATATGTTTGTATGCATGACAGGCAGTTAAGTAACTCTCGCTTTTGGCGAGAGCCAATAACTTTTCGATTATGTTAAGACTTCGCGTTGTTCTTACACCTAAAAACCGCAGCAACAACGAAACGAATAATATACACAAATATGTGTGTTATATGGGCATTTTGAAATCTTCGCAAAGAATGTAACGTTGGAAAACATCTATGAACTGCTAAGCTGATGAGTTGGACAGCCTCAGAGCTATCCTCATTACATTTAAATTATTAACATCAACAAATCATCAGAAAGTCAAGACGAAAGAAATAAAAGTCTGTTTTGATCAGCAAGATTTTTCAAGATTAAAGAATGTAGTAATAACAAAGTTATACAGAAAAATGTATCAAACTTATGGAAATATTGTATACTAAAGGTTTAGAAGGTAAGAAAAAGATTAAATATGAACTTTTCGATCCTCTACTACTATAGAGCTTGAGGATTCCATAAATGCAATCGACACAATATTATAAAAGAAGATTTAAGAAATGTTCTTTGTATAAAATCAGATCATTATATAATTTGACTTACATCCATACCATAAGAATGTATTGGCAGCATACGGTAATACGACCGTTTCCAAGCTTTGTGCCTTAGAATACCATAGTTCATATGTAAACATATCTATTGAAAGAAGAAGAATGAGCTTGAAGATCTTAGAGAAACAAACACATGTTTTAGTTAGTAGAGAAACGAATCAATATATAATTCTTGCATAAGATTCTTCATATATATTGGAAGCTTAACATTTTAATACATACATAAGTGAGATAATCGATTGAGATATTGTTAGGCATGAGCAGTAAGGATTCAAGAAATTTGAAATCCAGATCACATCTTATATTACTTCTGTAGTCTTTATCGTTTGCTTGCTATGGGAGCAATCCAGACAATTTTTCTGTAAGGGTATTTTGGCTGCAGCGTTCCAGTGGAAGTCGATCTCTTATGTTTTTATTTTACATTTAATTTTTTGTATAGTCTCAAGCTGACATGCAGCCCACATCTTCTGGTATCAACGGTCGGGCGATCGGTCGCTTGGTCGCTTGGCCGGCGTCGTCATCATCATTTTTTATGTTTCAACTGTCATTAGCTTCCTTTTGCGCTGTTATTTATCTTGAAGCCGACTGGGGCTGGAGACAGCCAACGGCGATGGTGGTGCGGGACGGCTCGGGTCTTAGGGAGTCGGTGTTGTGGCAGCAACAACACTTAAATTGAAGCCAGAGACGAATAATTGCGAATTATCAGCATTTTACAATGACATTCTACGCATTTTTAATGACTTCTTTGGCCCAGAACCAAATTGAATCCGACTCTGACTTGGCGATCGCATTCGATGTTGACTTTGACTGTGGCTTCGACTTCGAACCCCAAGCACTTCGCTAAATGTGCAAAATATTTTCCCTCTCATATTCTCTACATGTTTTTCTTTTCTTTTCGGTTTTGTTTCTCGTATTGCCCATTGCATATCCTGTCACAAGGCAAAGAAAGAATGAACTTCAACTGTCTGCTGCATGCCAAGCCTTCGCGCTGCCTAATGCAGTGAAGAACGAGAAAGAAAACGGAAAGAACTTAAATAACATCATTGGCATTTGACAGGCAGACGACGCGACGGCTTCCACGCTCACAACACTTCATATATAAACGCCCATTACCCCCCCTCGCTCACCCCTGTCAAGTCCACCCTCAACATTTCTACGTAGCTTTTATTTTATGCAGCGTCAAAATTTTTGGTTACCCAACTCAAATGGATGACCCTCGTATTCGTTTCCATTCCTGCTCCCGCTCCCGTGCCTGTTCCCATTGCCATTGCCGTACTGGTTCTTTGTTCAGCATTCAAGACAATTTATGACACATTTGTGATTTGCTGCATTGTGCTGCATGAAGGGGGTCAGGATGTGCGTTAGCTGCCCTGTCATGCTCCGTCGATGCGAACACTTGTCAATTTCGATTCGAGCTCTGGCGATTCATCAACAGACTGACTCCACGTCTCCACGAGAGCTTGAGCTTGTTGATGCTGCTGTTGATAGTCACTAAATAATAGAATCTTCAATCTATGCAAGCACACATGCAATAAGAAGTTTTCAGCTATCAGCTCATGCTCACACGTATTCATCGATTTCTTAGGAGGTTGATTCAAGAACATATAGTACATATACGACTATTATATACATCTGTAAGTTGACATTTGTAGAGCACATAATTAAAGATGAAGCATCAGGAACTTATGCACTGTTTAATTCTAAATATTCAAATATCTAGAGTGCCTTGGGTACTATAGAGCTTTTCATTTGTTTGATTAGCTTGTCGGCTGGCGGCACTTTTATGATATGTTTCTGCTCGCATTTATGATTTATTATACCCTGAAACCATTGAATATGGGAATTCAGGGTATAATGTTTTTGTGAAAATGTATTTAACAGGCAAAAGGAGGCGTAGCAGACCCCACAAGGTATATATGTATATTCTTGACCAGGGGGACGAGCTGAATCGAAATAGCTATGTCCGTCCATCTGAGATTTTGTATAAATAATAGTATGTACCACATCATATTTTTACGCTAACTCATCCGATTTTATCGAAAACAATCGATAGAGACTTCAAAATGAGCATGGATGCGTATGTGTGTATAAAAGAAGTGTAGAATGATTGGTATATCATTTCTTTGCAGGGTTCAGGGTATCTCTTAGTCGAGACTGCTCTTACTTGTTATTATTACTATTATCCAGCATCGTCAAAGCCGTTTTCTTCTCTTCAGTGGTTAATCGGGGAGCGAGCCCGCATAATAATGGCCATACAAGTGCCAGAGTTCTGGGAATACTTCTGGGTCGTGGCGGAAGTCGAAAGTGTGAAATTCCGCGAACGGCGGCTGCGTCATTGATTAGTTCATGAATGAGACGCGGCGTTGCGATGCCTGGCCTTTAGATCGGAATCTAGATCGGCACAGCTACATACATCGCACATGAATCAAAGCTAGGCAAACTCGAACTTCAACTGGAATTCGAATTCGAGCCCATAAATCAGCCGTAGACAAAGTCTAAGCCGTATCATGTCTTTCGCCATGTAGCTACATGGCACGCACAGTTGCTGCTTCCCCCAAACCCGACTCTTTCTTCACCTCAGGCCGTTGGCCATTTTCGATTTGCAGTTGTCAAAAATTCGCACATTTTTTTAACGACGCGGATCTCCCCGGCGCCTCCCCCAACAGCCGCATTGTGCCTTGTTGTAGCCGGCAATTAAAATTGGTTCCCTTCCTCTGAGCCACAAAGCTGAGCAGCGTCCGTCTGTCGTCTTCCGTCCTCCGGCCACAATAAAATTTGCGGAGCAACGCTGTTAAATAATTTATGAAGTGCGTAGGGTTTCTGGTGCGCATTTCAAGCAGCGCCTGTCGACTTCGATATATACACTCTACAATATATACATATATATGTATGTGTGTGTGTATATATATAATTATGTATGTACTGGGGCATCGCTCACGCACTTTTTGTGCGCACAGCCGGAAAATATTTGTACACGCAGTTTTACCTCATTAAACTTTTTGGACACATTCGTTGAGCTGCATGCAAATGCTGCTGATTAACTTTTGGCAAAAACAACAACAACAACAACAACAAAACGAGGTGAGCTCAGGTGTGTGCGTGTGTCAGGCCTTGGCGCCAGTTTTTGCTAGGCGGCTGCGCTTTCTGCCTCAATGGCAGTGCCATAAATCAAGTAATGCCACAGAGCAAGACGCGCTATGGCATCGCAATGAAAATCAAAAGTGAACCAGAGCCTGAACCTGAACCAAAACCGAAATAGAAGTCCGAGTCGGCTAAGTAAAGCCCATTTTAACTGACGACACGTTCTGGCAATAACTGCGAGCAGCTGGGTTGAGCATCTTGACCAAGAAGTGCTCGCTCAACCACAACAACAACAACAACAACAACAGTGAGCCCCTTCCTTGACTTGCCATCGTAATGCAAGTGCGAAGTCTGGTAAACACGGTCTGAGGAGCCAGCCAGCCCCATGCTAAACCGAAATGAAACGAAACGAACCGAACCGAAGTGAAGTGGACAGTGCCCGAACTAGACTGAACTGAGCTAAGTTGAACTGAACCAGAACTCACACCCATAGCTTTAGCTAAAACCTGATTAATTATGAATTGGAAAAAACGTTGCACTTGCTAAAGTCGCGCGGGCGCGCGCCTCGCTCTTTTCATATTTTTACGGTTGCAGACTTCGCGACGTGACGCGACGCGATGCGTCGCGATGCGTCGCGATGCGACTCGACTGCAGAAATTGTCTAGGGGTGCATTCGAGCAATAACTTTTGTCACGCTATAGGGCTCAGATAAGCACAGAAGCAGGCGCTTGCGCAGATACAGGGGCGCAGCTGCAGGTGCACATCGACAGGTGCGCATCCATAGCTAAATTACTTAATTTTCATCTAGTTTAACATTTATGTCATATTAGCCTCATCTGCTTTTAGGCAACTAGGTAAGCCAGCAAATCTATGTATGTATACTCAATACTGGAATTTATTTTGAATATTATATAAATTTAAATATAATATACTTTTACACATCTCCATATTTATATTAAAACACAAGTTAATAGACTTCAAAGTTTAAAAAAATGTATTAAATACAAACACTTGCACTCTCTAAATGCATCCATCTTACGGTGAATTTCTTTAGTAATATGTCTAAATTTAATTTTTTCGATTAAATGAATGGAGTAAGTTCTAGTTCATTAGCTTTAAGAAAAGAAAACTATAGTAGAATTCGGTTCACGATAATTATGGTCCCCAGACAAACTTATATGAGCGAACTTATACGGTTATAGGGTTTTCCGAGTATAAAGATGGCCCCTTGAACGTTGCTATAATCGGATTCTACTGTATATGAATGTTTTCTATTGTTCGCATACATTGAATAAATATATGCAAAGCTTTTAGGTGGTATTTAAAAAGGAAAGAAGCAGACCAAAAAGAATTAATAAATTAGAAAAGACTAACGCAATTAACTCGAGCACAGAAATTTCTACTCTTAAATGCTGGTCCGTTTTGGGCGCGACTTTAACCAAAGTCCGCTACTGTCAAAAATAAAAGACTTTTTTTCTCGGGCTTTGGCTTTGGCTCTGCCTGGGACAGTGGCTGAGTCTCTGACTGGGGCAAGTCCTGAACTTGGACATGCACAATGCTCAACTACTCAACTGATCAACTGCACTACTGGTCAACTGCACTACTGCTCAAATGCTCAAATGCTCAGCGGCACGTCTCAATGTTTATTATTGTTGTTGTTTTTGCTTTTTTATACTCATTCACGAAAGTGAATTAGTATATTGGTTTTGTGCAATGTCCGCCTTGCTGTCCGTCCGTCTGTCCGTATGAACGCAGTTTATTTCGGCGATATGGAAGCTAGAGACTTGAAATTTGGAACACTTGGTCATGTATATCTCCGAAACCGCCAAACCGCCAAAAGTTTATATCTCCTAAAGTATAAGAGCTAGAAGCTTCAAATGATCTATAGATGACCCTAACATAATTTGTACGCCTTTTTAGGGGCGTGGCATATCGAAAAATACCCTGTAGTTTTCACATTTAGTTCTTAGAACTGACCAAATATGAGGTGTCTACACCCAGTTGGGGCGTGGCAAATCGGGAGAAACTGCTTTTATATTGCTGATGGGATCTGAATGAGTATTCCGCAATCGGTAACGCCCGACTGCAACGTTCTTACTTGTTTTATCATATAAACGGTGCGATTTAAATTAATAATTAAGTCTGCGCTTATACTGGGCAGGTTCTTTTTGCGTTTTCCGTTTGCGATTGCGTTTGCGTTTGCGCATTGGCGAGGCCAGCATTTCGCCAGCTGTTCGTCTTCGTCGCCTCCATGTCGGTTGCAGGTGGATGCGGATTAAACCGCCACAAAGTGTAATAAATCAACGGAGACATTGTCCATTTGCCATTCACCGTTTGCCGTTTGCCGTTTGGCGGCAGGGAGTGTAGTGAGTGCAGCCAAATGCGAAGCCCTAACCCAGAGTGCCCAGAGTAGGAAACGTAGTTCGTGTCATCATTGATATGCCATATAAGATTCTGTCGGATTTCCATTAACTCATGCACAGGTGAAAAACAATGAGGAGAAAGAAAAGCCATACAAAAATAAATATGATTATACATAACAATGCATAATTTGAAGACTTAAGACTTGGCTATGCCAAAGAGGACGTTTAGATAGCGATCAGTGATCATGCTGAAGACCATGTGTCTAATCGGTCAGCCGGCCGATTGTGCTATCGCTTTTTGCTTGCTTTTTGATTCCCTTGGTTTATTTTGTTTGAGCATTGAAATAAGCATAAGAAGAGCCTATATGCTATATGTAAATGATAGATTGAGACAATTCGTTGGCTTAACCATAGGCCAAAAAGTAAAACATTCCTTACTCTTTTTCAAGATTTGTCGTTTTTCGCCTACCCAAAGCACTATGGGTAAAAATACCGATTTTTTGGCATTAACTGCAAATTTAACAGCTCGACTAGGAGATAACCTGAACCCTCCAAGCTGGCATTCTAATCATCCTGCACTTCTTTTAAGCACACATACATACAGATGCTTCCACGTATATGTACGTATAAGCACGCGCTCTGCTAACTGCGCAGTACGCAGCGACTGCGCTTGGACTGCGCTGCAGTGTGGTCAATATTATGAGAATTTTTTGTTGAATAATTTCTTTTGTAGACGGACAATATTTGTGAAAATTTCAGCGGGTTAAAATGGGTTAAATGTGTTGGTTAAAATGTGTGTACATATTAAAGCACAAGCGTCTAACATTTATAGGATGTCTTATCGAAAAAATAAGATAAATTCGTACTGCGCATGGTATGCAGGGCTACATATTACAGTAATATTGAAACAGCACACTAGGCGCACGCAGCTTCAGCTCCAGGACGTTATCATTTTTCGATATGCCACGCCCCCAAAGAGGCGTAACAATTAATATTGGGGCATCGATAGAGGAGGTTATCAGTAACTCAATTATCAAAATTTTCCGCTTCTAGCTTTTAAACTTCTGAGGTTCAGCTTTCAAGCTCTTCTACTAATATGATTTCTGGCATACCCGAAAATACATTTTCCGATTTGTCATGCCCCTAGTGGACGGATCGGGATAATTTTAGCACATTATAAATTGAGGGTATACACGATAATGTTCAATATACTTTCAAATTTGCACAACTTAATGCATTCAGCCATCATATGAAAGCAACAACAAAAATACCTCATACAAATCTACACACTAGAAATGGGCGTTCCAAAATTTCGAAAGCTTACGCATTACGCGTAATTAATCTACAACATAAATAAGTAAATAGTCTTCATCACTAAAAGTAAATAGTCCCGTTTCTAGTAGATTCCATTTGGATGTTATTGTCACGATCTGAAAGTTTTATTAAGCAATTTAATTCCAATGGTAAGTCTACACAGAATCGAAGAAATTTTTGAACATAAGGTCTCAAATAGAGCTTTCTAACTTGTTTAATTCATACTGACTTAAAATTTTGAATGAACAATTACTTTATTCAATTTAATTTATTTATTGATTTTATTACATTTTTTCCTGTCCCTTGGAACACCAGCCAGTGGGGTCCAATCGACAACGATTGGCATTCATTCAGTGGCACTCAAGTCTGGGCAAGTTCTATTAATTATAGCCCATAAAATGTCACCCTGGATTAGCCTGTCAAGCTGAATGAGTCGAACCACACCCTTTTATCAATTGTCTGACTTACCAAAGTTAAAGACAAACATCACCTATGGAAAACAGCTTGGGCCTTTGTAATTTCCTAAGCTCCTATTAAGCTATAGCTTAGGGAAGAGCTACAAATGCCTGATGCAAATATGACAATAGTGACAATAGTGGAAGGCTTGGCGCGGTATCTGCCAGTCGGATACTCTCGGCCACAGCGTCCAATGGGACATTGCTCTTGTCGCAATATATAAATTGACATTGATGGTTGAGTGTCTAGGGGGTAATGAGATTATCAAGGGAGGAAACGAGAGAGAGAGAGGGAGAGAGAGAGACAGCTTTGAGATAGCTGTCATAACAGTCAAACATGTGGCTGAAACATTTTCAATAACACAAAATTTGCCGTGTTCGTTCACTGAACTGTCCAAATAAAAAAATCAACTGCGTAGGAGACGGAAGCGACGATCAGTTGGAAAAAAACAATTGCAAAAAAGATAGGAAAAGGACAAACCACACGGGGACAGTTCAGACTGCAATGAACCAATTGACGCGCCAAGAACAACAATAGCAACAACAAGATTATCAACAACAACATTATCAACAATAGCAATATCAATTGATCTTGCATAAGTCGGGAAGTCGAACAGCGCTAGCCAGGATCAGGATCAGAGTGAAAATCTGAATCTGAATCGAAATCGAAATCGGTAACAACAGATACGAACGAAAACTACCCAGACGAAGATGCTGTTCATGGACGCGCTGTTCAACAGCTTGCTGGTGGTCAGCTCCGGCTATGCAATGTACACGCTGCATCCATTGCAGACGCCCTATGGTTACGCGGCGGCGGCGTTGAGTCTGGTCCATGGGCTGCTGGGCGTGGTGCGGGCGGCGAACAATGATGACGATGAGTGCAATCGATTACGTCAGATAACTTCTGGTATTATGGAGCTGGTGCCGCTGCCATTGGCCAACATTGAGCTCTACTTGAAGTCCTCGAGCCCGCACTTGGCCATGGCGCACGGCTGCTTCTTGGTGCCGCTCACCTTCGATGTGGTGGCCAAGTGGCGCGACGTCGAGGACAATTCAACGATGACACTTAAGGATCTGACCCTGCTCGGCAATGTGGTCTCGCTGCTATTCCTGGGCGTCAATCAGTCCAGTAATATCTATGGGGGGATGGCGGCCATCGCCTTCGGAGCGCGCTACGGATCCGTCATGTTCGACTATTACTGGGAGGGCCTCGGAGTCCAATTCAACTTACTGGCCAACTCCGCCTTCATTATGCTAATGGCCATGACGCTGACGGCCAAGTCCTAAACAACTTACCCAACCTAACCACCAACTGATGAGCAGCATCATTTGATCTTTTGTTTCGCCCGGCTCAAGGCTAACGCGTGCGGTTCATTGGCTCAACAACGGCTCAAGCGACGGCAGCGACGGCGGCGGCTCAATAAACTTGCAATTAATGTTGGCAAATTAAAATGCACAAAAATAAACATTAATTGTTTTGTCAAAAAATTAAGTGTTTTCTTCCCTTCCTTCTTTCAGCCCTCGCACCCGCTCTTTCTCAGGGCGGCGGCTACAGAGACAGCCGGCAACAATTCAAGGCAAATTTATAGCAAATGATGAGCCATTGAGCAGGAATAGCCAATGCCGAAGCGAACCGGTTCTGAACCAGTTCCGAGCCAGACAAACTGACAAAGTTGGCTTGATCGACGCGTTATCAAGAACATACATATATGGAATTAGCGTCAACTAATGCGAGGCTTCCTATTGCGGAAAAATGTAATGATTATCCTAGTCGGCGATTGCCGATTGTTCTAGAATTAATGCTGCACAGCTTCTGGTAATATTTTCTTATGAGTTGAGTCATATCAATGGTTTTACCTAATGAATTTTAATGCATATATGATATATGTATGTATGTATGTATATTGTATACGTTAATATATAAAATATTTGTGTATTTGCTGATCAAATCTTAGCAATATCGGCTTTTTTAATAAAGAGTTTTGGATCGGGCTCTCGTTTTATGAGCATCAATTAGCCACCTTAAGCGCAGGCACGCACACGCACACGCACATGGACTCACTCACGCACGCACACACACATGCGCAGTTTGCCGAAACGCGCTTTTCGTTGTCTGCTTTTGGGCGCCGCTGGAGCCGAAAAGCGAACGCCGAGTTGTGAATGGCAAAGGGAACTAACAGGAACTCGTTGTACTAATGAAACGGCGCCATAAAAAGCGACAACAAATGAGCAGAAAGGCGCAGCGAGCAGGACGGGGCAGAGCAGGGCAGGGGCTGGAGCGGACGGCAATAATTTATGCATTTTAATTAATTGGCAGTTGAGTGTGTGTGGATTTTAGGAACGCTTTTATGATGTGCTCAGAGCCTTTCAATGCTTCGACTTCAGCTTCGGTGTTGGTGTCGGCTTCGGCTTCGGCATCGCGACGCGTCGGTAATGGTTTCGTATCCTCAACTCCAGTCCCAATCATAGTTGCAGCCAACCAAGTAATCATGCCGGGTGCGTCTTTGCATATGCATATATGTACATGTGTGTATCCATATGTATGAATGCACACACATATGTATATATATACATATGTATGTACACATGTAGCATGTCGATTGCGGCGCTAGCACACAAACATATCCATTTTGCTGGTGAGAAAGACCAACGATGCGTCTGCGACTGCGCTGCGACAACGTTAACGGCAGAGGAAATATCGCATCGGCAAAGATAACAAAAAATTAAAGCTAGCGAAAGAGAACCGCAAAAGCATTTCAAAAATGCTTAACAAAGAAGGTAAAAAGAACAAAAAAGGAAAAGAGCGAGAAAGGAAGAAGTCACCATATTCATATATATTGTATATGTATAGATGTGTATGTATGTGTGTGTATTTACACAAATTCAACGCAAACGAAAACAAAATAAAAAACGAACAGAAGACAACAACTAAAAGCGAACGCGCGCAAACTGCAAGCCAATGCGCCGCCGCAGACGCTACTCGCGTATGTATGTGTGCGTGCCTTTCCAAGTTCAAAAACCGGCAATGTACACTTGCAAACTCACACACATACATACGTCCATATGAATGCATGTACATTTGGGTAAACATACTGTGAGTCAATCGCAGTTTGCCGTTGCCCCGGCAGAGGCTGAGTCTTACTCGCAGTGGCACTCGGTTAAAAACGCCGGCCGGCATAGTCGTTTGTTTTTTTTTTTTTTTTTTTTTTTGAGAAGACCAACAACAAAAAAATAATAAAATGAAAAGCAACAAGTAAGAAAGCTCAGGCCAGACTGCTCGACTACGAGATCCCCTGGACCCTTTGAGCAACTCATATTTCAATAATTATTCGCTTATTTTCTGCTTATAAAAGAAACTCACACACACAATAGGAAATATAATTTTATAGCCGATAAGGTTTTTAATCGATAAAAATAACGTGATAAGCTATCGATTTTTGGAGATAAACTGAATATCCGCGCTATATATGTATGTACATATAGGGACATTGAAAAACAAATTTTAAATCCTTAGGCCTTAAGTCTTTTGAGATCCTTCTACCAGTTACATATATTTCAACAAACCATTATACCCGGATTTCCCATTTTCAATGGGTTCACGGTATAAAAAGCGAAAATAAACGAGCAGCAGCCACAAGCAAAAAACAAGTAAGAAAGCTCTAGTCGAGACTGCTCGACTACGAGATCCCCTGAACCCTTGGAGCAATAGATATTTCAATACTTTTTCGCGACTTTCAGCTTACACAAGAAACACGCACACACACACACACGCACGTACGCAAACACAGGCATACATACACACACACGCATACAGACACACATACACACACACACGCATACATACACACATACACAAACACATACACACACACATACACAAACACATACACACACAAGCAACCATGCATAAACACGCATGGGCTGCAGTGTGCGCTTACTATGAGAACTTAATTGTTTAATAACTTTTTTTATGGACGTACGATCTTCATGAAACTTTTAGATTATAATTATAACATGAATATGCATGTACTTGCCAAAGCACAAGTCTCTAGTATTTGAAATACGCTTTTTACAAAAGTGAGGGTGAGGGGGTGAATTTAGAGGTGGGGGGTAAATTTTAACAAAAACCGAAATTGTATAAATTGCATATAAGCATACATTAAAAATTTGGAGACTCTAGCAATAAAGGTGTAGAAGATATAATTTTATAACTGGGTTTCGATAAGGGTTTTTATCGATAAAAAAATATCGAGATGAGTTATCGATTTTTAATGATAAACTTTGAAGTCTCTAGCTCTTATATCTTCTGAAATCGACGCGTTCATACATACGGACAGACGGACAGACGGACAGACGGACAGACAGACGGACAGGGCCAAATCAACTCAGCTCGTCACCCTGATCAAGAATATATATACTTTGTGGGGTCTGCCACGCCTCCTTCTCCCTGTTACATACATTTCAACAAAACCATTATACCCTGATTTCCCATTGAAAATGGGTTCAGGGTATAATAAGAGCAACAATGAATAGTAGAAGGCGAGACAGAGAAACGGACGGACGGCGATGACGCGTCACATACAGTGCTGCCAATTTTGGAAAGGCCAGAAAAGCTCAATAGTGATTGGAAGGCAATTTCGAAGATTTATTTTAAATATGCATGTAGTATACATAAATGTGTATCCGTAAATTCATTGTAGTTTATATGTTCGATTCAATTTAATATTTTAATTTGATTAGATAAGTTTAACTAGATAATTTTGTAATTTTGCATAAATCCTGATCTGACGGGAAAAAAGCTGAAATGGCATCAGTGGTGACATATGCATGCAAAATGGACCCGCGGTTGACGGTAACGTCAGACGCTTGACGAACACTGCAAAGCGCACTCGCACGAATACGGCTAATGAATGCGAAGTGGAACATACAATAAGGAATGAGGCTAATTTTATGAAGGCGACGATTAAGTACCCTATGCTGTGAAATTCAACAACTAAGAGTTATTTAGATGCATACAAGTATGTAATACCTACATTAAGTCGCTTGTATATTGTAGGTATAGTATACATATGTATGACTGCGTTACTGTTATGTATACATATGTATGTTTGCATGTGCACAGATAATATATGGCTCGCAGAAGTAATGCAAAATTCAAAGTGCTGGTTCAACTAAAGAGTGCACGAAAGCAAACGCTTACAGTCGCACATTGGGCCAGCGAGCCGATTTTTCGACGAAAATTCAAGTTTTAGAGCTTCTTTGGTACATATGATAGAGTCGATACAAATAAAAATATATCTAAGTTTCAGACCGATCTGACCACGCCTTCCCTAGCCGCCCACATGAGATTGGTTTCCTCTTATTGATACGTGTACGGTAATTAATAATGATCGAACTTATTAAATTCAACAAATGTTTTTAATTAATTTTTTAATAATAATAATTAATAAGTAAAAAATAACAATGCATTCAAAATGACTATAAGCATTTTACATTTAAAAATGTTCCTAAAAATAATCTTCTTCTGTTCAATTTTTCTGCCGAAACTGCGGTGGCAAGGAGAGATGTGTTGTGAGCTGAATTGGATAACAGTTCTCTCTTCTGACAAGGACCGGTGTTAACATATTTAATGGGTGGTCGTCCAACTGGTCTTGATGTTGACGGCTTCGGATTTGAAGACAACAATGAACTTACTGTCATAGCTATATTGGACAAAAGCCATTTGGTATGTATTGTCTAAAATCTTTTTTTTCTTTTGCATGTAATGGTGAAAGCTTCTCACTTTGGTGTTGATTTCATCCTTTTTCTCCGTGCTTAAGTCGAATTCTTTCCATTCACCATAAATCCAACTCGAAACAGCAGATGCGCGAACATTTTTTTGTATGTAGTTCTCAAGCAGTTGCTCATTGGCGAATTCAATCACAACTACAATATAAGGGATATATACACATCGGGGCAAAATGGTGCAAACATTTTGTTTACATTAGTTTATATACACTTTGCACTATAATGTCACATAATTACTTTTTGGCACAACTTGGCACAAAGTGTGTTATAATCCACAATAGACGGATTAGCAGGTTAGCTTTTTTCTAATTTTGGACAGCTCAAATAAATGCCCAAAAAAAAAAAACACATTAATACGTTATTAATTTTTTTTTAATACAAATATTCTACATACCCTGGACTTTCTTTTCCAAAATTTTAGTGAAAATAGCTAAAACCACGATAATTTTTCACGCTAGCAATTAGCCAGAATGTCATGAATGCATCAAAGCAATTAAAATCTTTTGATTCATTTTAGTCAAAGTATATCTTATTCATGTTTTTTAATTAAAATAGGTTGACTTTCTTTAAAATATTTGAATTTTCGTCGAAAAATCCGCGCGCTAGCCCAATGTGCAATCCAAGAACGCCGACGCAGCTACATAGGCAATGTTAAGTATACATACATACATACCTATGCATATATCCATTGACACATACTACTTTTGCTTCTGTGGATGTATGTATGTATGTATATTCATTTGTGTGCATACGCATACATATGTGCGTGTTGTGCTTCCCTGCGCGCCATTCAGAAAGCTTTGCGTTTTGCGCCCGTGCTGCGTTTTGTTGCGGTTTGTTGTTGTACGTGATTTGTTTACGAATCTTAACAAAATTCTTATGTACACAAATGCCTTAAATTACCGCGAAAGGCGTTATTCGTTTACATATTTTGTAGACATAAATACTGAAAATGAAATCACAGTTCTTGCTGTTATTGCATGCCTCCAAAATCAATAATGGCGCATCGACTGTGCATGACGATCACTGCAGCCACAGAAAGCTGTCAATAACACGTTTTCGATTTTGTCCATATTATAAATACAAGATGTACGCATATGTATGTACATATGTATGTGTGTATGTATACTAACAGTGAAATTTCATTAACACGAACTAAAATCTTACAATCTGACATTCATCAACATACTTTTAATTTTAACATTTACTTAAAAAACATGTAGAATATCTGCACATACATACATACATACATATGTATGTATGTAATTGTACGAAATTACATATTGCTCAAAAAATTGTATTAAACAACTATCTATGCATTCAATGTTAACTGTTGTAGTCAAGTTCAAGCTAGGCAACTTCAACTGTATCGCCTATGTACATACATACATTCATATGTATGAATGAATGTACATACAATATATGTATGTATGTATGTGCATACATGCATAAAACTGTTTGATTGGCGGACTGAGTCACAACTACAGTTGTACACATGCATATAGATATGTATGTATATATGTATGTATGTATATACATATGTGTATGTATGTGTAGTTCCATTTGGTGAGGGAGCCTATACTATGAGTGGAGAACAGTGCACTGTAGCCTAAGCGCAGTCTCTGCTAACTGCGCAGTTAACGGAGTACTTGCTTACTTGTGCGTATGGTTGCATGCTTATTTACATATATGTATATGTGTGTATGTATTTTTGTATGTATACATACATATGTATAAAAGAAGTGCAAAATGATTGAAATATCAGTTCTTCGCACGGTTCAGGGTATTTCCTAGTCGAGCAGTCTCGACTAGAGCACTCTTACTTGGTTTATTTTGCAAACAATTAATAAATATGGATTTTATAGATACAGCAATGCTGATTGAATTTCTACTGTTCGATAAAAAAAAAGTAAGAACGTTGCAGTCGAGCGTTACAGCTTAAACGCTGGCACTACAAATGCCGATTGCCACGCCCCTACTGGCCGTAGACACCTCATTTTTGGCCAGTTTTGAGAACGACCTAATGGTAACGTAACTGTAAAGTTTGAATGCCGAATGATATGCCACGCCCCTAAAAAGGCGTAACAATTATTTTTATGTCATCGATAGAAAAACTTACCAGTAATTCAACTATCCAAATTTGAACCTTCTAGCTTTTAAATTGTAGGAGGTATAACTTTTTCTGTTTGACACGCCCCCTGTGGGCACACATACATATATCCCGAGTAATACATAAATACCAAATTTCAGGTCTCTAGCATCAATAGTGCCTAAAATATAACAGAAATTGAGAAATCACAGCCCCTAGAGGGCGGATTTTAATAGCGCCAATAAATTGCGTTCATACGAACAGACGGACGGACGGACAGACAGCAAAAAACCAATATACTCCTTTCACTTTCCTGAATGAATGATTCCAAGTAAGAAAGGTCTAGTAGTGACTGCTCGACTACGACATCCCCGGAAGTCTTTGAACAACTGATATTTCACTAATTGAAATACGCCTTTTACAAATTAAGAGGTGACGGGTTATGTATAAGGGTGGGAGGTGAGTTATAAAAAATCTAAATTCTGTAAAGTACAAATGAATCTACATTTAAAATTTGGCAACTCTAGTTCCAAAGATGTAGCAGATATAAATGTATTGCCAATTATACCCTGAACCCATCAAAAAAGGGAAATCAGGGTATAATGATTTTGTTGAAATGTATGTAACAGGCAGAAGGAGGCGTGGCAGACCCCACAAAGTATATATATTCTTGATCAGTGAGAGGAGCTGAGTCGATTTGGTCCTGTCCGTCTGTCTGTCCATCAGTCCGTCTCCAAAAAACGATAGCTACTCCTGATATTTTGTTATCGATTAAAAACGTATCGAAAACTAGTTATTGAATTGTATCTCCTACACCTTTAAAGCTATAGTCTCCAAACTTTAAATGTTGACTTACTACTGTATATGTATGTATTTTATTTAATTTCGTTTTTTGGTGTAATTCAACCCCCACCCCTATATACACTCCCTCATCCACATATTTGTAAATTTCAAATACTAGAGACTTGTGCTTTGCATGCATGCATTTCAATGTTTTAATCACGACTTACAATTTTCATAGAATAGTCCATCGCCAAGAAAATTTATTAAACAATTCATTTCTCATAGTAAGCCCACACTGCAGTCCATGCGTGTTTATGCGAGGCGAATAAATATCAATCCTTAGAAGGGTTCAGGGGATTTCATAGTCGAGCAGTCTCGACTATAGCTCTCTTACTTGTTTTCAATAATGTTTTTAATCGATAAAGTATCGGATTTTTAAATGCTGCTGCTAGACGACGCGAACGTTTCGTATGAAAGGGAGTGTAGCGAAGTATGCAGAATATTTGTTGGGTTAGGCTAGCCTTTAATTAGTTGATTTTGGACGTACCGGGCATATATACATATACATACATATGTATGTAGGTATATCATGTATATATTTATACGTATAATAAATAAATACATATGTCTACATTTGTATATTTGTCATCCTGATCAAGAAGCTATATAGTTTTCGGGCTTCTCTCACGACTCCATCTGCCGGTTACATACAAGAAATCATATATGTACATACATGTGCACACATACTCATATGCTTACGCCCTGAATCAGCAATCTCAATTAATTCAGAGAATAATAAATTGAAAGCTATAAGAATTAGCAATGTTAGTAATTTCTGTGATAAATTTTTTGGCATTTTATTATGGGCTCTCTTTGGCTATTAATTTGAATCATTGAAACTAATTTTAATATATTATATATAAAAGAAATATTTAATATATAAGACAACAATTTAATTTTTAGCTAAATGTTGAAAGCCCTGACTTTATACATACATACATACATGTGTATGTATATATGTTTACCCTGTAAGTCAAATATATTCAATGCCCATTCCTCAGATTCTCGTTGTCAAAGTCCTAATGATAATAGATAATAACATTGTGTGACAACCAGGCTGAGTATCTAACGTTATGCTAATTATCATTAAAGACATATATACATATAGGTTTGTATGTGTATACATGTGTGTATGTGTAGTAAGTGTTGCCAAAATACATGCATACATATGTATGTATAATGTATATACAGCACTTGCATTCATCACTCACCAGGCGCAGCGTATGGTTGGACTGGGGGCTGCTAGGTGAGGGGTGCCAGTTGTCAAGAAGTGGGGTCAATGTGCCCGACATCGGTCTCAGCCCCAGCCCCAGCCCTATCCAAGCCAGGCTGCAATTCCAATTAGCATAAGCTATAAGTCCAGTCAGGCAATAAGAACTTGTTAATTGTGGCTGAGGCGATTTGGCCAAACATTTCCGCGGCTAGGGAGTCATTATGAGTGGCATGTTAACGAGCAGATGCTCACATGCTATTTAGAAATATGCATACACATATAACACCATACACACATACATATTAATGTATGTTTATATGTATATGCTCAATATATGTACTGCATGGTCGCAGATATTTTTTATGGCTGGAATGCAATGTGTTGGCAAACAAGGAAGTCGAATTTTTTGAAGCAAGCCGAAACAAACTGGAACTGCGATATAGAAAATGTTTGTTGTTGGAACGATTGAGGCGAAACCAAATACTGAACGCTATACCCTACACATGAAACATTAAGCACGAAACACGAAACATGAAACTATAAAGGAAACTGCTAAATTAGTGCGAACCATTTGCATTGATTAGTTTAATTCATATTTGAATGTTTATTTGATTTGCCGCATGTAGAATTAGCATACCAGACATCGAGCTCGAGTTTGACTTAGACAACCAGATCGAAGATGGTAGCATTATTTCGGCCCGATCACCTGTGCCCTATGCTGCGCGCGATTCACCTGCGGCCGGTCACCTGTTTGTATCTCTGCGCCCACTGCCGCTCCGGTGGCACCTGCTCGGTGCTCTATTCATTAAACGATCCACTAAGCATATGCATGAAAGTCGCACGGGCCAACGACGGCGCCATTAGCCGGTCAGAGACAGTTAGAAAACAAGTTTGGAAGCTGGGCTCTTGATATCATCAGTTGAGATGATGCCATATTCAAGCAGTTGCCGGCTACGAAATGACAATAAATATTACGGATTTTTTTCTCGTTTTTCGGCAACCCATAAAATGTTCTCTCGCCCATCTATGTATGTGCTAAATGAGTCTACGAGTAAAATATCACAATCCACAAAAATATAAATAAATAAATAAACAAAAACCAACAAAAAGAATACATAGAATAAAATGATAATAATAATCGTTATGGGCATACGAAGCAAAATTTAAATTGAAAAAAAAAAAAAAAAACGAATTAATTAAATTAGTTAAATGGCCATGAGTGTCACATTAAAATTTTTGTTTTACTTTTGCTCAAACTAGTTTCGGATCTGAAATATTCATATAGATATATGATATTACGCAGATTCCACGAGACGAGCCTCTGGAAACGAACAAGAAGAGATATAGCAAAAAATTGTTAAATCTATAGCAAATATTTATGTATATATGTGTCTAGTATCGTTTATAACATATTACAGTTTTACAATCTGAAGTGATCGACTAGAATATACCCTCTATGAATTATTTCCATGCGGAAACTGACAGTATATATGTATATATACATAAACTGTTGTTTATAACTCAATCAATTGGTTAGCTATCGAAGAGCATTATTTGAGTATACAATCATAACATCCTCTTTTAGTCTCGCCAATTTTCTAATTAAGAAGCTATTACACACAATTTCCACTCCTTTTGGAGACATATAAATAGAAATAAAAATCCCCGATCAAGTTGCCTGTCATAATCTTACAAATATTTTGTCAGATATCAGGCACGTGTGAGCAGTTCTGCAATAGTTGATAAATAATTAATTAATAATGAAGCAGAAATAGCAACAGAAAAAAAACTTCTCACTATAACTACAGTAGTTCCTATTGTTAAAGAGTATATTTTCGGTATCTATATGGACGTATTAGTATTTCTGTTTCGTCACATTTGAACTCATTTGAGAGACGTTCCAACTTAACGACATGAGAACGCCCCACGGACTGGGCAGGGGCTTGGCAAAAGCATTGAAAAGCATTTTCAATATTTTCCGTTGTCAACCGTAAGTAGGTGAGATGATGATCAAACGAACTGACAATACGAGCTAAGCATCTCTAGATATATATAGAGATATACACTTATACAAACTTTGTCCTAGTCGCGTAATTGTTGGCTCGGTACAGCTCCGTCAAAGTTTCGGAGAGACCAATTAAGATAAGCATAATGCTGAAATTCAAAACCAAAAAAGCCTTAACAGTCGAGCCAAAACAATGAATGTGCTGAGACTTACCTGAAAATGCCAAAGGACAAAAACAAAACAAAACAAAAAATAAAGAAAAAAAAAACATGCCAAAGAATATTTTGCATCAAATGGAAGAGCTTTTCATACATTCAATAAAATATATTAAGAAAAAACCCCCTATAGTTATACCTAAAAAATCAAATAAAGAAAAAGAAAAAGACAAAACCCAAGAAAAAGTGGTTGAACTCTATTAGGAGCCAAAAAGCTTTGTCCCTGAACCAAGCAGCAACTGCTCTGCCAGCTATTCATTTGTGCGTCTTTCTACCTGGCTGCCAAATCCAATCAGAACAACATACCCAACTTAGATGTCGTCCTTGCCATCCTTGCCTTCTTATCAAAGTACAGTAGAGTAGCAACAACTCAAGATATTTGTTTCGCAACTCAGTGAATTAATTTTGTTGAGTGTTTATGGAGATGAATGGAAGGCACATATCAAAGTATCTAATATATAAGACGATTCCTACACGATGTCATAAGATATATCTAGGCTCTCATACTGAATCCATTGAAGATGCGTGATTAAATGATTTTATGTTACAGACAAAAAAAGGGAGTGGCCCATTCCGCAGTCCGTCCATATGTCTATCAATTGTTATACTATGTATTACATTGCTCGGTTGAAATGAATACATCCCATTAAAAATATAATCAGCCATTAGCTAGACTTCAGAGCCAAAGATTATAAATAAAAGCGTTTTTGTGTAAATACAAATGTTTGATATTTTATCTCTAAGCTTTGTGGGAACTTATGAAATGAATTCTCTGTAAAGCTTCAGCTGCATTGCAAATTAGTCCTGTACGACAAAGTTTTTAAAACTAACTAATTGAATTATTAATAATGGAGTAGCTAAGTAACTGTAATTTTTTCAAGGGGGTGTTTGATCTAAATAGCGGAGTGTGAATTTCTTTAAACCCTATGTCTTTAGCAGTCAATAAATGTATATATATCAATCATATCCGGCTATATTCATTCCGCAATTTATTTTGAAGCAAAACTTAGCTCGATGGAATGGTAGAATTGGCTAAGCAGCAAGCGTTTCGCTTGCAGACACTTTTCCTAATTATATAGATTACGAATAATATTGAAGTACACGTGAAACGTGATTTCAAGAAATGTGATTCAAGAAAACCCCCTTCAGTTCTTGAACGTTTTTTAGGCACTTGAGTCTTATCGCTACGATTTGTTAGTCAGTCGAACGGTCGACCGTTTGGACGGTCGCTGAGGTCGGTAAATAAGCCAATCTGAAATAGACGCCTAAGAAAATATTTATGGTAATAGCCACAAATAAAATTCAATCAAATATTAAATAGTTAACGTTATCTGTGCCTTGGCATCGGGGCCTCGATGTCGGTTCAAATTAAACGAATATTTGATATGGAGGTGTAGAGTTCTCCATTCGATGGTATTACAATTTGTTCACGAAAACAGTGCATTACATTTCCAATAGATAATAACTACAGTATAGTCATATTTAGAGTTCCTTCTAATTCATTTAATATAATATTATTTACTTTCTATATTTAATTAAAGCTATCTCAATCTGATGAGAACGAGTATTTTCAATTCTTGCTTAGTTGAGGTTGAGATTATCGATGTCCAAATGAATTTTTCAATACATGTATATATAAAAATATTTTTTTTTTAATATCGTAGATTTTTCTATTAACAATAGAAAAAAACTTAAAATATTCTATGGAATAGAAATAAGTCTAATAGATGGAAAGTGCAACAAAAATCTAAGTTCATAAAAAGGGAAGTCTTGGAATACTATATTAACTTTCATATAAATACATCCCACATCCCGTTTCTATGGTAAATAGATCGATGAAGATGTTCCGGTATACTTCCATACGTAGTACATATATGTACATACCAAATATATATATTACTATATCTGGGTATATACAGGTATCCTTCGTATAACGCGGTCTTATACAACCCGATTTCGATATAACGCGATTTAGAAAAATTAGGGTTCAGTACAACGCGAAATTTAGGCTTATATAACGCGAAGGGGAAAATTCATAATTATAACGTGCAAAGATCTTTGAAGACAGTGAAACAGATTAATTACCATATGAAGTTTGAAGAATAAAAATAAAGTTTTTAATAAACCTTTAATTTGTTTTAGTTTGTTTATAATTTTTTTAATGTGCACATAATTATTTAAATTTTGTTTTTTGAATTTTGATTATTCATATCTTGTAATGAGTTGAAATATATGTGCATCTGTTATTTTGTATGTATTTTATTGAAAAACAAACCTATTGGAACCTAACCCCCAAATTTATATGAAAAGTATGTTTTATATAACGCGGATTTACATAACGCGCAATTCTTCTGGAACGTAACTATCGCGTTATACGAGGGATACCTGTACTATACTTATCCAGAATTATGACAGAATGCCCCTTAAAAACTGAGCTCTTAAAACTGTCATGACACATTTTGGAACATACTTATATACTTGATGGATCAAACGAAAAGAAACTATTTAACAATATCACATCAAATCATACGTAGTTGAAATACTTTGAAAATATATTTATTCATTATATTTTTCCTATATTGGAAAAAATAGCTAATTATAATCCTCAACTATTGTTAAGAGAAAGAGAGAGAAGAGACTGTATTGTCCCATAGAAGTCTCATTGACTGAAGTTCGTTCACAGCCTGACGAGGGTCAATTATGCGCTTCAATTAAATTGTATTCAACACACACTCACACTCATACACACACACACCCAAATAAAGAATTAAATATGGATTGGGCCACCGAATGTGCGACGTAAAATCATAATAAACAATGAAAAGCACAACATGGATCAGACCGAAGGGCTAATTGAATGGGCCAAAAACACAAGGGTGGAAAATTGCTATAGCTACATAAATACATATAATATACACAGATGCTTAAGGTAAAATACCTAACATACAAGTTTAAGTGGCATTTGTAATCTCAAGGAACTTAAGTAGATGAATTGAATTGAAGAATACGATGTTTGTATACTCCCTTAAACTGATTTTAAATTCACAATTGTATTTTTATTGATGAGGAAAACTAAGTAATGTTTGTAACACCATAGTGTTGCCATAGAATTTTTTGCCATAACACAAGGGTTGCTAGCGATCCTACTCAAAGGATCTACTGAGAATTACAAGTCTACTGCTTAATTGAAATTAGCGTCGTCATAACCCAACTCTGATTGACACACACGAGCACAGATCGAGAGCAAGAGAGAGTAAGAGAGACAGAGAGAGTAGCTAAGAATAAAGCACATTCTCGTTGAAGCGGCAGAATCAAAGACCCCCGTTTGATAGATGATAGCCCTGAAATCCAGTTGAAGTGTGAGCATATATCAAAGGCTAGACTCTATTAAAAAGCAACCAAATAAATTGAGTCGAAGCCAAGCTCGCATGCAAATGGCTTTTGGTGTAGGGCCCTCACGTGCCCGGTGGCCAATTTGGTGCTGAGCATTAACCGAAAATTCTGACACGTAACACTCGAAACATAAAAATTGACAAATCAAATGCCATGCACACACAGACACACGCTTCAACACGCACATGTACGCACAGGTGTGGATCAGTTGGGATCATTGCTAGCCTCCTGATGGCCAAGAAGAGACACACTCCAATAGTTCGTACGCTTTATGGGTTTTGCGAGTTTCTGAATTGGTTTCATTTCGCAAGAACTCTTCACTGGCCGCACTTGACACTACGTTCTGTTGCCTCCACCAGTTCTTCCTCTTTTGATGGGCTTTGGTCTTGGCAATCAGCATATTGTCAACACGTTCGGGCCATGCCGCGGCACAACCATTGTAATAAAAAATTCCCAAGAATGTTTAACCAGACTTCTGCGCGGCCCATACTAAAGACCAAACATTAGCATTTCAACCCACCGATTGCGTCATGGCGACAGTGTATGTGTGCGTGTGCCTGGGTGTGTGTGTGAACTACTCGTATGTGCGCTGTGAGCAGTCGCAGTCGCAACGCAGTTGCCGCAAGAAAAGTTAAGGAAAACAAGTAAGAAAACTCTAGTCGAGGGTGCTCGACTAGATACTACCCTGAAGCAAACTAATAAAAATGCACATTTAGTATGAAATACAAAACTCATTTAATAAAATATAAAAATATTTTGAACCCGAGAGATTCGAACCCGAGACTTATCGATCAAGCGTCACGCCGCTACTCATTACGCCACCCCACTTTAGGAAGCTGCGCCTGCAAAACTGAAATAGATTCACTGCTGCAGCGCCACCTAGCAGAACTAAATCAAACTAAGAATGTTCTAGAAGAAGTTTGAATGTATGTGTGCACTCGTATACGAAGACTGTTGTAGCTGCTGCACGTGCGTTTGTTAATTGGCCTAACATTTTATTATCTTTTAACGTCGATTGACTTAACGGAACTTATTGAAACTTTCAGCATATGATCTACATATTCTATTGAATATTTGACAAATTAAGAAAATGAAAAATCATTCAAAATTAGTTATACTGGCATCTGACTTGAACTTGAATATTTTTATTCGATAAAAACATAACGGGATGATTTATCCAATTTTAAAAGCAAAAATCGATATCCGGACACGGACATTTTACAAAAAAAAATTGAGGTCTCTAGCTCTTGTATATTCTGAAATCGACGCATTCAAGCATACGGACAGACAGACAGACGGACAGGGCCAAATCAACTCAGCTCGTCGCCCTGATCAAGAATATATATACTTTGTGGGGTCTGCCACGCCTCCTTCAGCCTGTTGCATACATTTCAACAAAACCATTATACCCTGATTTCCCATTGAAAATGTGTTCAGGGTATAAAATGAACTAATGGATTTGCCACGATAAAGCAAGAAGAGTTGCCTCTTTGGGGCCAGGTCATTAGCAGTCAATGCCTAGACGTGACGATCACCGACTCGACACCTTTAACCGGCCCCCTAGGCCAGCACCTGTAGACAGCAGGTTGCCCATCCGCACGGATCATCCGCTTAAAGTCAACCGGTTCAGTTGCCCACTGACATTTCAATCAGACTGCATGATGAGTAGATAATGAATGATGGAGTGCATAGACATATGAATTACATAGTAAAGTGTAAAATCTTCATTGAATGAGTACATAATTAATCCATTTATTTGTAAAGCTTTGTCTTCCTTTTTAAAGTAGATACATATATAAGTTGGTCCAGCTAATCACAAAAACGTGTGTAATATACAGACATACTTTTATATATTTACATTATAGTATATACATTTCATTTGGGCCTCCTTATCTGATTGAGTCAGAAATCGAATGATAATTCGGGTGGCTTTGCCTTTTGCCGCTCTCTGTCACTGCGTTCATCCCTTGCTCTGCGTCTGCCTCTGCCGCTGTCACTGTCACTACCTATGCTTCTGCCACTCTGTCAATGTTTTGCAATGCGCCCTGAAACGTCTCTGCCGCTGCCGCTGTCGTCGTTAACTGAGACCACCAACGGGATTCTATTTATAGCTGAGCGCTGATGCCTTTGTTACGTCGTTTCGTCTTTTTGTGAGTTCTGGACGATTGGTACTCGACTGGTTCTATGGTGTAATGGTTAGCACTCTGGACTTTGAATCCAGCGATCCGAGTTCAAATCTCGGTAGAACCTTCAGCGTGTTTTTTTTATACGTCATTCATCGAATCAATTTTTAAAATTTTTATTCATGCAAGGATTGCTTTAACATACTTATTTCTTAATTATTTGTGTATTTTTTATAGGGCTGTTGAAAATATATCAAAATATCAATATATCGAAATTTTTGTATGCAAAATATATATTTATATCGTTTTTGTATTTTTTTGTTGTCTAAATATCGAGTATTTTTTGCAATATTTTTGACATATTTGAGTGATAAGTGAGCCAATCGAAGAGTAAAAAAATTGAATATGGTGAAAACGAATTTTTCGGATTTTTTGAATGGAACAGCCGAATATAATTTGCGCTTTAAAATAAAAAGTAATAAAAACAGGTAGCTAACACATCAGCGGGCAGCGGGAATTCTGGATAAAAAAAAAATAATAATAATAATTTGCTTTTTCCGCTTTTTTCTTTACTGATAAATTTATCATAATTTGATATCGAACTGCTTGTTTCTATGTAAATAAAAAGTAAAAATTCTCTAACAGAGCTTATAAAGCAATTAAAAAGAATGTATGCAACTCATTTGTAGTACAAAAATGTATGTGTAAAATATGTTTTAATTAATAGGTTGCCGGCAAATTTTCAAATAGTGTAAAATGTTGGTTCGTTTTCTTGCATTTGTATATATTTTCCGAGTAAACGAAAATAGTATCGTTCCAATTCTAGAGTTATTCAATTCAAAGAACATTGAAAGTATTGAAGTCCAATATAAGAATATTCACCCAATTCAGTGGTGAAATTCTTAAGACTCTACACAGTTTAGTTTGAGAGGTGTGCTTATAAGTATTCGGGAGGAAATAAAAAATGTAGGGACTTGGCCACTTTTGCAATGGCATTACTTTCCTTGCCATGGTCGAACGCGCAAGTGGTAAGAAGTTTTAGTCAGGTCAATACTGTAAAAACATAAAAACGCAATAAAATTAATATTGATATACTCAATTTTAAGCGTCAGGTAAAACGTATATAGTGTAATACTTTACAGATACGGCTTGCCACGGTTGAAGAAATGCTGCCATGACTTCTAGTTACTAAAAATATATTTAAATATCAATCAAATTAAAGCAACATTTTTTTCAAACTTTTTTCATAAAATTTCAGCTTTTTTTTAAAGTAACTTCCAACTAAAAACAGCTTTTTTTGCCCAACAAAAGTTAGCAACAGCTGATCTACTGACCTGGCACACAACAACAATAGACGAAGGCTTAAAAGGCTTCACCCTTTGGACCACAGATTTCCACAAAAACTTGTAAATTTTTTAAATATGTGTAAATAATGTAAATACTGACTTCTAGCTTAAGGTTTAATGATGACTGCGCTATAGAGTTTAAGACAAGAAGCCGCAATAAAAAATTATTTAAAAAAAAAAAAAAAATATATATATGTATTTGAAATACGTCTTCTACAAATATTTGGGTAGATATAGGGGTGGGGCTAAATTTTGACAAAAACCGAAATTGTATAAAATGCATATAAGTAAAGATGTAGGAAATAGAATTTTATAACTGATATTCGATATGGGTTTTTATCGATAAAAAAATAACAGGATGAGTTATCGATTTTTGGTGATAAACTCGATATCCGGGCTGTATATACGGACATTTAAAAAAATTGAGGTCTCTAACTCTTATATCCTCTGAAATCGACGCGTTCATACATACGGACAGACAGACGGACCGAACTAAATCGACTCAGCTCGTCGCCCTGATTAAGAATATATATACCTTGTGGGGTCTGCCACGCCTTCTTCTGCCTGCTACATACATTTTAACACAACCATTATACCCTGATTTCCCATTGAAAATGGGTTCAGGGTATAAAAAAAAAAACATTATGATAGTTTTGAGTACCGAATACTGGAGTAAAGCGGTCTTTATCATTTAAATAATATAAATGTATTGTGGGAATAAAAAATATTAATAAAATCATTGATATATCGATATTTTTAAAGTTGAATACCAAATATCATATTGACATTTTTTAAAAACTTAAAATATCGATACAATATTTAAAAAGTATTCGACAATTATTTACTTCCGCTGACAGGTATTACTGTTGCCCAATTGACAGAATGGGACACGTGGTAATGCACCAAATGAGATAACGTACCATGCTATTTAATAGCCTATACTTCATACTCCACTATCTGCTTAATCAAGTGAGAAAATCATTCGTTTATTTGCCAGTCCCCCAAGTACCCTATTACGCGCCCTATTGGCTGCCAAGCCCGATAATGACGAGTTTGATTTCTTTTTCCTCCTATCTGTTTCCATTTGTTCTGTTACGCATTTTTGTTTACCTTTTATTGGAGGGTGAACTATTTTACGTTTAGATATGTGAGTATATAAATGTATACATATGTATATGCAATGTATGCCGGAACCCATTAAAGTTCTCGTAATGGAACATTAAAGAAAGAACCGATTCTTTCAAATATATATATATATATATATATATATATATATATATCACCAAGACTGAAACACGAAAGACGGTTAAAAACATTTTCATAAATCAGTAATAAATTAGTATCTGTCACATCTTTAGAGCTAGTCTCCAAATTTAAATTGTAGATTCATATGTACTTTATAGAGCTTCGATTTTTGTCAACATTTACCTCCCACCCCTATATTCACCCCTCACACTTACTTTTGTAAAAGGCGTATTTCAAATACTAGAGACTTGTGCTTTGGCAAATGCGTACATATCCATGTTATAATCATAATGTGAAAGGCCTCAAGAAAAGTTATTAAACAATTTAATTCCCATAGTAAGCCACCACTGCAGCCAATGCGTGTTTATGAGTGCGTGTGTATGCCTGTGTTGAAGGGATCAGAGGATCTCGTAGTCGAGTAGTCTCGACAAGAGCTTTCTTCCATTTTTATACCCTGAACCCATTGAAAATGGGAAATCAGGCTATAATGGTTTTGTGAAAAAGTATGTAACGGGCAGAAGGATTCATCGCAGACCCCATAAAGTATATATATTCTTGATCAGCGCGACGAGCTGAGTCGATATAGCCCTGTCCGTCTGTCCGTCCGTCCGTCCGCATGAGTGCGTCGATCTCAGAAGTTACAAGAGCTAGAGAGCTGAAATTTGGCATGCATACTCGTGTGTACCATACGCAGTACGCAGTTTATAATATTTTTTCGATAAATCGTTCGGTAACTATTTTATCGAGAATAATCGAAAAATAGATTTTGTTTTTTTCAGCCTAAGTTGAACAATTTTAGACCTAGTGACTTCAGATTTACTGTATATATACACTTAATCGATACGAAGATTTTGTAGCTTACTGATTTTGGATACCACGCCCCCTTCGCCTACAATTTGTAAAAAATCCATTTCAAGTACTAGAGACTTGTGCTTTGGAATGTACACACATTTTTTACGTTTTAAAAGTTTTATTAAGATTGTATGTCTACAATATATTCAACAAATAAATTCTCATAATATTGCCCACACTGCAGCGCAGCCCAAGCGCAGTCGCTGCCAACTGCGCAATCAGCAGAGCGCGTGATTATCGTGCGTGTGTATGCATGTGTGCATAAAAGAAGTGCAGAATGAGTAGAATATCAACTTAGAGGGCTCAGGGTATCTCCTAGTCGAGCAGTCTTGACCAGAGCCTTCTCACTTGTTTTTTGGAGGAAAGTAAAAGTTGGCTGTTTGGTTAGTTCTGCAAATAGTCGAAACACCGGAAATATGAACACAATTTCTCAACCTGGCCAAAAGACTGACAGAGCATGGACGAACTTGTTGCTCAATTAGCAAAATGCCTACGAGCTGCTTCTGCTTGCTAATGGCAAGCTTCAATGGCCACTGACATGGTCATCATTATTACTTACGCGTATTTTAAAGTGTTTAGATAAATACATGAAATAAAACTGGAAAACTAACAACAACAACGGACCACGGACAACAGACAACGGGCGTCAGACATCTCACATCGGACAGCAGCTAGCAACATGGCCCAAGCAGTTGCTAAAATAGCCTACAATCTTTTTTGGTTAGACCACTATCCCTCCAGCTCTAGCTGTCCCCCAAATAGCCCTCCTCCTCTCCACGCACATTTTTTCCGTTACAATGTTCATTCATTTATAACGAATTTCAACATTGAAATGTTGAAAATTTGTTAAGCAGTTTTGTCCGGATCATGGACCGAACCATTCCGCCTGTATGTCTGCCCGTCTGGCTGTCTGCCCGGGGAGGAATTCTTCCCTCTTCATCGTTTTTTCTATTATTTTTAAACTCTTTTTCCGCATGTTGCTTTAAACAAATCATCTTCATTCATGTCGTCTGGCTGTCTGTCAGTGCAGCTGTTGTCTAAAAGACATTAGTTCGTAACTTAATTAATGCTTTTGTGTTAATTGCCACAGTAAAAACAATACAAAATGTTTTAAAACTACAAACAACTACAACACCACGATAAGCCTAAAATCTTCAACAAATAATGAAACTTCGAGCTTGTATTCCCAAGAATTGTAAATTGTGTTTTTATACCCATTGAAAATGGGAAATCAGGGTATAATGGTTTTGTGATAAAGTATGTAACGGGCAGAAGGAATCCTCGCAGAACCCATAAAGTATATATATTCTTGATCAGCACGACAAGCTGAATCGATATAGCCTTGTCCGTCTGTCCGTCCGTAAGTCCATATGAGTGCGTCGATCTCAGAAGTTATAAGAGCTAGAGAGCTGGTACAAGCTACGCAGTACAAGTTTATCATATTTTGTCGATAATTTATCCGATAACTTTTTATCGAGAATAATCGAAAAATTTATTTTGTTTTTTCAGCCTAATTTAAACACTTTTAGACCTAGAAACGTCAGATTTACTGTATATATACAGTTAATCGATGCGAAGATTTTTAATTTACAGATTTTGGATACCACGCCCCCTTCGCCTACAATTTGTAAAAAATCCATTTCAAGTACTAGAGACTTGTGCTTTGGAACGTACACACATTTTTTACGTTTTAAAAGTTTTATTAAGATTGTATGTCTACAATATATTCTACAAATAAATTCTCATAATATTGCCCACACTGCAGCGCAGCCCAAGCGCAGTCGCTGCCAACTGCGCAATCAGCAGAGCGCGTGATTATCGTGCGTGTGTATGCATGTGTGCATAAAAGAAGTGCAGAATGAGTAGAATATCAACTTAGAGGGTTCAGGGTATCTCCTAGTCGCGCAGTCTCGACTAGAGCATTCTTACTTGTTTTCCTAGGTTGTTTTTTCTTTTTCAAGATTATTGAATGATATTATATAGCCCAGGTATTCGCTGGAACCTGCTTCATTAACTAAAAATTATAAGTTATTTAGTATCGAGAAGAGTTCAGGTTTTGCCAGATTTGTAGACTTTGACACTTTTTCGGCACGTTTCACTGCACAAGTCGCAAGCGGAATTGGTCAAAAAGTAAAAAAAGGAGAAAAAATCGCAGGTAAAAACATTTGTGGCTGAATGATACCCGTTCTCGATTCATAACCTCCAAGATCCTGACAATTGCTGATAATATTTGATATAGATAGATAAGATAGACTTTGATATTATATGTACTGACATAGATTTTCCGCTTATAGGTATAGGCGAGGTTATTTTGATATAAGAGACTTTTTGCTGCCGATTGGCCAGGTCACAGAAAATGTAGTCTTAGGGAGAAAACTGACAACAAGATGAGCATTCCGCCAAACTAAATATAGTCTCCTCCGCGCATAAGGAGAGTAAACCATGCTGCAAACTAGACGTGAATTATTCAATAGAGAATCATTTGTTGCTGCACAGACAATACAAGCGGCATAGTGCAGCGAGCAATATGGAGCGTGAAACGTGGAGCAAGGGCGGGCATTAAATTCATATCGATTGCGTCGGTTCGAGCAAGTTTTCAATCCATCTACTGCAAATCCGGTAAGTACTACTTTCATCTGGACATTAAGCATTGAAGAAAACCAGCTGTTAAATTTTTATAATAAATATGAAGTTAAATGCGCATACAGTGTTCGTATAATGTTGGCAGTATAATTCAAAGCAAAAGAATTGTAACTAAGATTCAAGTCTTATAAACATACTACTTGATCTAGCTCTGCTCATCTGATCTAGCTCAGCTCTATCTGTCACTCTGTACAATGACATCGAATTTGGAGTTAGAGACTTGGTCAAGCTGGGTGTTAAAAAATTCAAGTTTCCTTCAAACGTCTTTTATATATCCAATGCATAGTCCGTACAAGGCACACCACAAATTCCAAAAATATGAAATTTGTAAGCAAGTATTTGATAATTAAATCAAGTTGGTTATTGTGAGATGCTACAAGGTAAGATGAAATTTCTAAATAAATGGTTTGAAGACTCTATTGATACTCACTCGCTTCCGTACTTTAAGGTGAGTCAAATAAAGGATATCTCGATATCCCGGTATCACAGAAACTAACTTTTCAGCTAACAGGTAATTAATAATCAAATCTCATTTTCAATGTCTGTAATATATGTGTGCTTTCTATTTTAATAATCAAACTCTCAAAAACCAGTGATTTCATCATTTTGTTTTTATAAGCTTTCACCAGATTCGCTTTATACGAATCTTAAAGTATACCTCTATCAATTATGATAGCTTGGTTTATTATTAGACGCATTTCAGCTGGTGGGATATTCTATATTATCAAAAGTCTTCTCATTTAAGGTAAGGTGATTCGTATAAAAATATGACTCGACTTTTTTTGTGGATTTTTGTGTTTTAGTCAGAAACAGACAGAGAGACACTCGCTTGGCACCATAGCAGTTGGCAATGTGCTTGAAATTTGCCCAAAATGCAGGCAGCCCACACACGCACACACATGCAGAGTGTGCGACAGAGCCGGCCGCCGCCAAAGTTGAGTGGCCGGCCGGCCGGCCGGCCAAAATGTTGTCACTGATGACCAGCAAGCGAGGCCCCAAGACCCACGTCTCCTGCCCTGTCTATGCCCACAGTCTGTGAAGAGACGACGCATTTGGCAAGTGGCCTGTCTTTATAACCAGGCAGGTTTTTCCTTGGGAAAATGCATTAGCATGAATCATTCATAGTCAGCCAGCCAGTCGGATAACCAGCCAAGCCAGCCAATTGCATTGCCCCCAATTTTGTGGGCAAACCGAAAATGTATGTTAATTCCTTCAAGCGCCGCTGTTGTGTGTGTGTGTGAGTTGCCAAAGTTCAAGTGGCGCTGATGTCAATATGCTATTTTTGCTCTCTGTTCAAAGAATAAATACAGACACACAGACATACACACGCACACAGATGTATATCCATATATAGGGGCATATATATAGGCATTTATAATTATTAATACTTTATGCATGGCCAAGTTTTGCAAACTTGTATACCCATTATAAATGGCTAGATGTGGGTATGATAAGCACCAGACAAAGGAAAACCACACTGATCCGTCACGGTAGAGGTATGCATGACTGGCAGAGGTACACATGCTCAATGGAGATTAAGAGTTGAGCCGATAACGCCGGGCTTGGCCATCATCGGAAACAGATGCAACAAGCAGTGACTACGGCTTAAACATACCCTCTAAACATATTTATTATTCATTTATTAATCTCAACATATATATAAACTTAAATAAATATATGTATAGTCTAATAAGAAAAAGATCCCTGAGTCAATAATATCACAAACGGTGAGGCCATTTTACTTGCCAAGTCAGCCAGCTTTTCTCTGATTCAGAGCCATACATATGTATATGACACTATTGAACATGATAAGATGGTTAATGGAAGCATAATAAATATGTTTCAATAATTATTATTTCAATAATTATTATAATTATTATTAGAGAAAAAAAACTTATCAAGAATATGCATTAATGTCGAGTACATCTGAAGATTTGAATACAATGATAGATTTATTGGTTGTTTATCACCTAGATACTAACAGCTCAAACAGAGTTTTCTTTGTCAAAACTAAGCCTAATTCTGAATTATTAAACTGCTTTAAATTACATTGATCTCGTTGAATCGCAATAAAATTACCAAGTATGTCTATAAACTAAAATACTTGTAACTGAAAAACTATTTATAATTATAATTGAATATATTTGATTTTGAAATAGTATTTTGAATTATCTATTAATATAGAATTCCTATAAATAGAAAACATACTTTTAAAGGTGCTAAACTGAAGTGAATTGATTTTGTACATATAAAGCAATTATCGATTAATAATTAAGATCATCTTACTTGGAAATGAGCTAAGATATTTTTGGAACATGTTTTATACATCTAAAATGAGAGCAATATGCCTTGAATGGTAAATTGTAACCGGAAAAAAATGTAACGACTTGTAAGCTAAGTGGAACTTTGACAGGAACACAACAAAAACGTTGCATAGAGTGGAGAGGGTTGAGTTGAGCTAATATGTTAGTCTGTTTTGGGTCGCAGCAAAGCCGAAACAAAGTCATGATTTCATAAAGTCAAACATTTATTTATTTGGCTGAAATGTTTAACGAATTGTACAAATAAGAAAATAAAAAAAATAAAAAAAACCTTTTTTCGTCGAAAAGGCAAAAACTGAAATATCAGATTTTAGTTTGATATGCGACCCTGCACGTATCAAACATGATCAGGCTAAATGTGCCGCTTGCCTACGCCTCTACCCCTGCCGCAGCCCCTGGTCAAGCAGAATGTGGGGCTGGTACCTAACAGCCGTCTAGCGAGCCGCTTTGTCCCGTGTTTCTGTAATTCGCAAGCAATTAAAAGCCGCAACACGCAAACGCTTAGCAACAAGCTAGAAAATTCGAAAACTTAAAGCCCAGACAGGAACTAGCCACGCCACTCACGTACCAGACACACTCTCTATAGGCCTGCCTCAGAATACCACTTACAACTTACTGGCAAGACTTACGCTCTTACCCCCAAATCACACTCATGACCATGCTCAAACACTCTGACTCCGATTTCGATTCAGATTCAGACTCGACTTGGGTTAACTCGTAGTCATAGCCGTAGTCGCTGGCCGCACGTTCATTAGATAGGCCAGAGCATGCGCAGGTAGACATAGGCCCACATATATTGTAATTATCAGTGATTAATGAATTGCTTGGGCAAACATTGTATCGCGACTGAGCAGAGATTTCGTTTCGAAACTGAAACCAAAACTGAAACTGAAAACGAACCGAGCTGAACCGAAATCGAAATGAAATCCACCAAGCAAGGAGAAGAGACAGCCAAGTGCTACCAACTGAAATATACCCTGTATAGATTAATTTAGAACTGCGTTTTGTGATTAAATCCAAGGAAGATCAAGTTTTTTGTCGTAATACAGATCTAATTGGAAATCGTTTCAAGCATAAACATGATTCTAGATAACACTTTGTACACTTTAGAGTTTAAATTGTTAGCCAATATTCTCTTTGAAATTTCAGAGCAATCACTAGAATCACATGTAGCTCTGTTTTCATTAGCGAGCTGCATTTATATATTTCGAGTCATTAGCCTTTAGCCTCTGTTAGATAGAACATATAAATGTGTATGCAATTCAGTAGCCCATTTAGCCCAACATACCCATCGTTTAGGTACAGGGTGCTATCAAATTAACACAAGTCCTCGTCGCGTTTACGCTCTAGTTTTGAGTCTCGACTTTTCACTACATTCCTCAATTGTACAGCCTTTATTCGCCTCCGGGTAAGGTATTTTGTGCAATTAACATGGAAGGTGGCATTTTTGCTATTGACTCGATATTTCCAAGCACGCGGCATTGGATAGCCGGTCGGTTGGTCGAGCAGCTGGCTGGAGGCGTGCCTAATACCCAGTTGCCCCTTACAGAAAAAGAATTGCTTCCTAATGATTGTAAAAACGATTTCTAGTTGCCACATTCAATTAACCAGCGTGTGAATAGGAGCACAGAGCAGGCCGCCTGAGCCGGCACGCCCTAGAAGCAATAAACTGAGCCGCTGTCTGACTGATGCTGGTGGCGTCATTGCTCAGCCCAGCTCAGCAGGAGGTCAAAGTGCCAGCGGCTAAAAGATGAAGCGGAAGAAGAAGAGAAAGAAGGTATAAAGAACAGACTACAAATTTCAATTCAATAATATGAATTTCAAATATCGCAATATTCCGACCACTGCCCCCGCTGCTGCCCACTCCCGCTTGGGTTTCTTGGGCCAAGGTAAAAGTTGTTCGATTTGTCAAAGCTAAAGGCTGGACTATTAGTCTTCATTAGAGGAGGGGCGCTTAAGAAGATCCTCAGCCAGCACCTCGCTACCTCATACCAACCACCACATAAGCTTAAATTTGTATACCCTGAAACCATTGAAAATGGGAAATCAGGTTTTGTTGAAAGTATGTAACAGGCAGAAGGAGGTGTAGTAGACCTCATAAAGTATATATATTCTTGATCAAGGCGACGAGCTGAGTCGATTTACCCCTGCCCGTTTGTTTCAAATACATACAAAATCTATGTTTGGCAAATACATGCATATCTATGTTATAATCAAAATCTTAAAGTTTCATGAAGATAGTCCATCCACAAGAAAAGTTATTAAACAATTAAATTCCCATAATGAGCTACCACTGCAGTGGTGCAGTGCAGTGTACTGCAGGCAATGCGTGTTTATGTATGCCTGCGCATGCCTGTGTGTGTGTGTATGTGAGAATAATAATAAAAATATCAGTTGCTCGAAGGGTTCAGGATCTCGTAGTCGAGCAGTCTCGACTTTCTTTCTTACTTGTTGAATACGAAAGGGCTGCGACTCATACATTTTATAAAAGAGTGGAGAGAGCATATTTGTTCCTTGAGACTCTTAAATTCTTTATACAGATCTATACTCTTCACATGTGATATATACTCTGCCCTATAACTTATACTCCTCCTAAGAGACGATCAATGATATCTGTTTGGCTTACAACAACCCATTTCAGAGCGATCAACTCAAATTGGTTTGCGAACGAGGTATTCAGGTATTCCCCTAGACGTGACTTTTATGTGTGAACTTATCAGAAGGGAGGCAACTGTGAATACAACGAAATTGGTGTAATTATTGCCCCTGCGCTGCGTACATATGTAAAATTCCCTAAAAGCTATTTATGTTAATACGCAAAGCGAGCGATACAAAAATCATAAAATGCCGCAAACTACATTTAAATAAATAGATGCGTACCCGCCATAAGGCAGCATAAATTATCGCTAAAGCAGCAGCAAGAACAACAGTAACAGCAAAAGCCCAAAGACGAAGCACATGTAATAAAAACTCTGCTTGCTGGGTTCAGGGAGGGCCAACAAATAGATACGAGCAACAAGAGGAACAGCAACAAATGCGAGTAATAGAAAACAATATACTGTATATGAGTAAGTGTATAGCTATATGTATATATGGAAATAAAGAAAGAAAGGAACGGAATGTATCTACGCAGCTGTATGAAAATTCGGTACTGACTTGATTGCCTTGCATTGCCCCTAGAGTCATGTGCAAGATCTTAGTGTTCTATGTAGCTTTAAGCTTGTAGAAGATTCCGTTTTAAGCCCCAATGGGCGTATATATATCCACCATAGCTTTTTGATTTTGGGTGGTCGACGCGGATCTACATTCAAAATTTCAGCTTTCTAGCTCTTCAACTAATATGATTTCTGGAATATCGGAAAATGCATTTTCCAATTTGCCACGCCCCTAATAGGCGGATCGGGAAAATTTTAATACTTTATAAATTGGAGATACAGACAAGAAAGCGTTCTAAATTTAAAGCCTCTAGCTTTAATAGCGCCGAAAAAAAAATTGTGTTCATACGGACAGATGGACGGACGGACAGCAAGACGGACAGACAGAACAAAACCAATACACACATTTCACATTCGTGAATGAGTGTAATAAAAAATAAAATCGAAAGGGGAAGTCGCCATCAATGCAAACACTATTGAAATCCACAAAGCATATGAATTGAGGCTTTTTATTGCTTTTGAATTAAATTAAATTATATGCGACTCCCTTCGAGCAAACCAATCGGCCAACTTTTTCGTTGCTGATGGACTGTGAAGTAAGCTGCCAACCTGCCAAACTGCCAAACTTGATATGACAGATTCGGTTTACGATGCTATAGCTGTTAACATATACATAACTGTGAGCTATGATCGAGGGCCGCTTCTGGCCATGAACGTGGCTTAATTATTTATGTATTGATACGAAGTAATACAATTGTATGTACACATGGTTGCGCTGGTTTGCACACATTTCGACATGTGTGTGTTTTGTAATTATTTCATTTTTATTATTGTATTTTGGTTTATCTGCTTCTGTGAATACTTGTGAGTTGTTTTCGGCCTAAGAGAATTGAAAGTTGCGTTCTGAATTTAATAAGCAACGCACTTTTGCTCGAAGCCATATTAATTGGCCCTTAGACATTGTTAACAATAAACTACTGTAGCCAACTCTTTGGGAGTAATTCGCTAATTGGAATGCCCATTTGATATTTGCAGTATTATGGCTATGGCACCATTTACCATTTACTTAGCTATTTCGAATACTTACGATATTCATAAAAGGAATTGAATTCATGGAAAGTTCATTGCTCAAATTATTTTTAATCAAGTGAATAAAAGCAATATTGGAGAAACCAACTTAGCTTTGCAAAAAGCAAATAGCTTTACTAAATAGTATAACAATATATTTGTAAGCTATTTAGTAAAGATGACGAACATATAATTCGAATTTACTTGTTTTGTATAAAATTCGAGTAGATATATTATTTATTTAATTTTTAAAATTTTATGCAAAATGTTTAATTAAATTTAAATGAAACAAGTAAGTAAGCTCAGTCGAGACTGCTCGACTGAATCCTTCCCCTAAACCTTTCGACCAATTTATATTTAAATAATTTTTCGCTTTTTTTCGGCTTACATATGTATGTTGGGGATATAACGTAGGTCGGTGGAATGCTTTACAACACTTTATCGGAGTCTTTTAAAAATCTACCTAAAAGTAAGCTCTGTCTAGGCAAAAATCACCTCTCAACTATACTTGGGATCGACTCTGTTTTCTGTAGATAAGAATAAAATCGCATTAATTAAGGCCACAGAATCTGCTCTCACTTGACGACATTTGATTGTAGGCGTCCTCGTGTCTTTTTCGTGTGGCCAACAACATTGGCAGTTTATTTAGAGCATGCGATTCCTGGGCCCACTTACATTTAAATCTCTCGCTGGAATTTTTAACGAAGTTCAGTTCGTTAATTTATTGTATTTTTTTTATTTATTTATTTTTTTTTTTTTTTTTGGCTGGTTTTCTCAATGCAAAGTGCTCTTCATTCACAGAAGTCCACACTTAGCTTCGCGCATGTTAAGCTTCATGTTGAGGTGGATGTTCAGGTTGGAGATTGGGGCCTTTCCCAGAGCCGGCATGCGGCAACCGGCAACAGTCGACCCGAACATCAGCAGCAGCAGCAGCAACAACATCAACAGCAACGGCTCTTCGCATCAGCATTCGCCGTTGCCATCTTCGTATTATTTAGCGAATTAATAACCATAAAAATCTTAATGCCAGCGTTAAGAAACGAAATCTTAAGTTTGCCTGCTGAATTTCTTATGAAAAACGTTCGCGCAACCAGCAAACAGCGGACAACAGCAACAACAAACAAACCAACACGAGACAACTGAGAAGGTTGAAAAGCGAACAAAAAATAAAAAATAAAAAATACTGAAAAAAATCAACGAAAAGAAGAAGAAACAACACAAGCAGTGGTTAAAAAAAAAGAGATTAGCAGAAGAAGTGCCGCCATTTAAATTTATTTACTTACGAGTGTGAACTTTATGCCCATGGCATTCGACTGACCCTCGACCAACTGCTTAGCCCCCTCTCACGACCATGGAGCGACGCCACCGTTGTCAATGCCAAATGTGTGACGGTCCCAAACCATGTCCGCGACCCCAACCCTAACCCAAACTCAAGCTCAAACCCAAACCCAAGTCGAAATCCCGGGCCGTTTCCTGTCCACACCGTGCGTGATCTAAACCTTTTCTCACATCAGCAGCCAAGTGCAGTAACTCCATGTGTGTGTGTTCAGATAAATCTCAGGTACACTAGAAATTGGCAAATATTGGTAGCAACAGAAAAACTTCAACGCAAGCCATTAGAGCAAAAAAAAACAGTAAGAAAGCTCTAATCGTGACTGCTCGACTACGAGATTCCCTGAACCCTTCGAGCAACTGATATTTCAATAATTATTCGCACATTCCCACATACACGCACACACATAGGCATACGCATGCACGCATAAACACGCATTGGCTGCAGTACACTGCACTACACCACTGCAGTGGTGGCTTATTATGGTAACTTAATTGTTCAATATCTTTTCTTGTGGATGTACATTTTTTATATTTCAGATTATGATTATAACATGGCTATGCATGCATTTGCCAAAGCACAAGTCTCTAGTATTTGAAATACGCCTTTTACAAATATGTGGATGAGGGGGTGAATATAGGGGTGGGGGATAAATTTTAACAAAAACCGAAATTGTATAAAATGCGTGTAAGTATACAATTAAATTTGGAGACTCTAGCATTAAAGATGTAGGAGATATAATTTTAAACCTGATTTTCGATAAGGGGCTTTATTGATAACAAAAATAACGAGATGAGTTATCGATTTTTGATGATAAACTCGATATCCGCGCTGTATATAGGGACATTAAAAAAAATTGAAGTCTCTAGCTCTTGTATCTTCTGAAATCGACGCGTTCATACATACGGACAGACGGACGGACAGGGCCAAATCGACTCAGCTCGTCGCCCTGATCAAGAATATATGTATATACTTTGTGGGGTCTGCCATGCCTCCTTCTGCCTGTTGCATACATTTCAACAAAACCATACCCTGATTTTCCATTTTCAATGGGTTCAGGGTATAAAAAACCATATTCATTTTGCAAAAAATTTCTGGAATATTTGTCAGGTAACAAACAGTTATGAACTCTTCTTCCTCAAACTCATTCCGCCGACCAAGTCCGAAAACTCATATACAATTCGTTTCCAATTCCGATCTGAGGTATGTATATGAAAACAGCTAGGCTACTAGGCATGAGCATCAGCATCAGCATCGTCGTTTCGTAATTTGATTCCAGTTAAATCGAAATAAAATCTCGCTGCTCTAAAAAGCATAAAAAAGAAATAAACTGGCGCTCCTTTTGAACTACTTGATGACAGGGCCTTTAAGTCCTTTCCTGACTGAGAGCCGCCTTTTCTCACAGTTACGCAACTAGTTGAGTTAAATATAAGTATATTTATATATTATACGATATATTTGCATCTCTTGATGAGACCGAGATCTGGGCTTACGCTTATGCAAAATTTTAATGAATATAATTTGTAATTTTGTTGACCCGTTTTAGCTCCGTGAAATATGTAAGGTAACTACCAGAAATTCGAGTAATCATGAGCAAGACTATATTTTTTCGAGATACCAATAATAAATGCAGATTTGATTTCAATTGAAAAAGAGACTTTGAGAGCAGAGCAGAAGTTGTTCAACTTTAGACACCGAAGAAATATATCATATAAAAGTTCTTTGTCTCTAAAATGACATATTTTGTTGTTTCGAATACCTTCCTTATTCTTACAAATAGTGTGTTTCTTTAGTACAGCAACAAATACAGAGTAGTTTGATATTTGATATTTTATTTATTAAAAACTTTTGAAGCGAGGTTGTGGAAATTGGCCAACTTATTGCTTAATAATTGCTGTGGGACTTAGTCGTTGTCCAAATTATAATAAAAATTCAACTTGTATAAACAACTTGTATATACATAAAAATCACACATAAAATCAAAAAAAAAAGTCTGCTATATAAAGAATAAAATTAAACGAACTTCATTAAGATATTTCGTTTTTGCTACGGCTAGAAATTTTATTGAAAGTGTTTATCAAATCGAAATTAATATTCATTGCATTAGGATAACAGAGACAAGGATCTGATACTCCTCCGGGAATAATTTTTAACATAGAAACCAATTGTCCCAAATCGAAATTTAAGTATGCGAGCCTACATTCTGTACGTACGTAGAGATAATAAATAGATTCTTTTGTGATGGGCTCTTCGAAAGAAACTTTGAGATGCCTAACAGTTTGGGGGCCTGCCTTAGGCACACACCTTCGCCTAGTGAGACACACCTATCTGGTGCACGTGCTGCGTTGTCTGCATTTGTGCAATGCTTGGCTGTTTCGGCTGTTGCCGATCGTTGCTGTAGTCTTATATTGTTGTTGTCTGCAGAAAGATATTAAGTTGTCTTTTGCTGGGCTCATAATTTATGCGCCGTGGTGAGACAAATTATTTGCATACGAAATGTTTGGAGTGGCATTGATTTGACAACGCGCTATGCAAATAAAATGCAGAAAAAGAGGAAAGAAACAAGGAAAACAAGTATGAAAGCTCCAGTCGAAACTGCTCGACTACGAGATTCCCTGAACCTTACAAAAACACTCACACACACACTGACAAACACACATAGACACGCACGCGTAAACACGCATATGCTACAATGTGGGCTTACTATGTGAATCTATTGCTTAATAACTTTTCTTGGGGATGGACTATCTTCATGAAGCTTTCAGATCGTGATTATAACAGAAATGGATGCATTTGCCAAAGCATAAGCTTCTAGTATTTATAATACGCCTTTTACAAATTTATGGGAGAGGGGCTGTATATAAAGGTAAGGGTAAATACATCTATACATATATATGTACGGACAGACGGAATACATATATATACTTTTTGGGGTCTGCCACGCCTCCTTCTGCCTGTTTCACAAATTTCAACAAAACCATTATACCCTCCCATATTCAATGGATTCAGGGTATAAAAAGACTCACTGCAAAAGTAACACACGCCCAACCGGATCGGTCCAATACATACATACAAACATATATAGAGACGGGTCTGTATGTTTGTTGCTGAGCCAACTAATCAATGAAATCTATATCAATATCCAATCCGTGTGATCATTGTTTATTGTTCATTAGAATCAGCTGAATACCCTGTAGTAAGCTGTAGCTGCGTGTACGATCAACTATCTGCACAGCTTGGCATATTCTCAAAGTGTAGAGTATGTCAAATATTAGCTTATGTCTATTATCTGTGTTTTCCTCATTTTCTTCTGCTTTGGGGGCTTTTAGAGGTGACGGGGCAGAGATGTGGGGTAGGTCGATACGCAAAATTATCTAAGGCAGCAAATTATGTTAATCTATATGAGTGTGAGATGCTGCGAGCCAGCTTAATAGAGATTTGCCGACTGACGGACATACGGACGGACGGTCGGTCGGCTGGTTGGCTGGCAACCTGTTGCTTTGTATATGCTAAGCGTTTGCATTGATTTGCTTAATAATCACCGTCGCTGGCCGACTGGCCTGGCAACAGAAAACAGAGCCAAGACAGCAGCAAATACCGAAATACCCAATATACATATTATATGAGAATTGGCTAAATAAGATGAAAACCTAAAAAGTTGCCACATTAATGCTACGAACAACAATCGAAATGCGTCTCCGACAGTATTATTTCTCTCATTTTTTTATTTTTATTATATTTGTTTATTTTTTGGGGCTGCTGCGACTATCTCTGGGAGATTCTGCGCACAGCAATCCCATTTGCCACGCTCGGCAATCAGCTCAATGTAAAAAAGTTGGCCGACTTGGCTTGGTTTTGGCCCGGCCACTTTGGTCATGGACAATTGGTTTCCATCTCTGCAGCGCAGGGATGTGCAGTACATAAGGAGAGGGGGCGGAGCAGTGTCAACAATCGGCCAACTAATTGTCGCAATACGCTGGCCACGTTCGTTTCTGGCCATGACGAATCGCATCAAGACTGAAAAGAACCACTCTTAAGCTACAACCATCAAGCCGCACGTATGTACATATATCGAAAGTGGTAAAAGCAAATTCCCTTCCTGCCTACCGCCTTTCCCGCCTGTTCCAGATTTGATTGATTAATAGACCATTCGAGCAACGACCATTTGCTGGACCTTAACAGCCGTCAAAAAAAAAAATGTGTGTGTGTGTGTGCGTGTGTGTGTGTGCATGTGCGAATAATTAAATATCAGTTGTTCGAAGGGTTCAGGGGATCGTAGTCGAGTAGCGCTTTCTTACTTATGTTCTTTAAAAATTTACCGATGTATATAGAATGTTTCTAGCTGTTACTTAACCCAGTAATATATTAGCAATATTAATTGAATATCGAACTTTTTCAGCAATAGATATTTGTAATCACAGTGAATATAGCTCTTTAACGCTTTGAATTAATATTGAAATGAATAAATCTAAAAGGATTCCAGTCAATATTTGTGTAGTTCATTCAAATCAAATTGGTCAACCCTTGATACATATTCTATAAAATACTCGAAGGCTTCTGAATATATATTTATATGTAATGATGTTTACTCAAATTAATTGATCACATACAAATTTTGTCAAACTTGTCAACTAAAAAATTGCAACAAAACTTCCCTTGTGCTTATTATTCGTTCTTAATTTATTATAATGATAGGTAGATGATATATAAAATTTTGAGTCAATTGTTAGTACCAAAAAAGAATGCAATATGTATGTATATATGAATGGAATAGCAACAACTAATCGAACCTAATAGACATAACTGAATGATGTCTTTGTCATCTAAGTTTCGGTTGTAAGAGAACTTTATTATTGAGTATTCGCCATTGAATTGATTTGAATTTAAATTCGAAAAACGGATCGTTTTATATGGATTTGTGTTTCTGTTCAAGATCTCATTTAATTAATTCACACCTTTTGCGCTCACTTTTGTAAAACTGGCTTTATGAAACAGGGCAATGGGAATTCGATTGGAATTTCATTATATATAATATATATAACCTTATATATATCATTTTAAAATTCGATGTACGTGTTGTGCGCCTAATGAAATATATACATATATATATATACATATATATGTGTGTATGTGTATGTGTGTGAACGTCCTTTTCGTGGTAACGCTTTTATGTGCGAGGTTCTGTGTATTAGTGAATGTGTTGTTGTTGTTGACTGCGCTCTAAGTGGTTTTCTAACGAAGGATGCGCAGGAATCTCACTTCCAAGAACTGAAATCACCAACAACAAAGCAAGAACAAAAACAGCTCTCTTAATATGCTGCCAGAGGAAGCAAATGATGAAAAAGAAAGGAAACCCGCAGACGAAGAGTGAGTTTTGAGTCAATGACTCCATTAAATGCAGTTTGCTGAATACATTATGAGTTTGCCAGGCATCGTTGGGCAACAGGTTGCCCCATGCGTCGCCCACTTACCACTTGCCACTTGCCACTTGCCACAGCCATAGCATGCAGAAAATGCCGAAATACCTTAAACCGGAAAGCACTTTATTAGCCGACAGCCAATGTATTAGAGAGTGAGTATCTCTCTCTCTGTCTCTCTCTTTCTCTCTCTCTCTCTCCCTCTCTCACTCCATTTCAGTTTGTCTCTTTCTCAGTCTCTCCCACTCTTTTTATGCCCTGAACCCATTGGGAAATCAGGGTATAATGGTTTTGTGAAAAAGTATGTAACAGGCAGAAGGAATCATCGCAGACCCCACAAAGTATATATATTCTTGATTAGCGCGACGAGCTGAGTCGATATAGCCCTGTCCGTCTGTCCGTCCGTCCGTCCGTATGAGTGCGTCGATCTCAGAAGTTATAAGAGCTAGAGAGCTGAAATTTGGCATGCATACTCGTATGTACCATACGATAACTTTTTATCGAGAATTATCGAAAAAATGATTTTGTTTTTTCAGCCTCATTGGAATACTATTAAACCTGGAGACTTCAGATTTACTGTGTATATACATATGATAAATACAAACATTTTGTAATTTAGAGATTTTGGATACCACGCCCCCTTTGCCACCAATTTGTAAAATGTCAAGTACTAGAGAGTTGTGCTTTGGGATGTACATACATTTGAACATTATGATTACGTTTTGAAAGTTTCATTAAGATTGTACGTGTAGAAATTAAATTATTCAACAAATAAATTCGTATAATATTGCCCACATTGCAGCGCAGCCCAAGCGCAGTCGCTGCTTACTGCGCCGTCAGCAGAGCGCGTTCTTATACGTGTGTCTGGATGCATGTGTATGTATTTGTGCATAGAAGAAGTGCAGAATGATTAGAATATCAGCTTGGAGGGTTCAGGGTATCTGCTAGTCGAGCAGTCTCGACTAGAGCCTTCTTACTTGTTCTTCTTGTCGCACGAAACACATTAAGGACTTGCCACTGCAACCCATCACAACTTTTGCACAGTACGGAATGACACACCGGCTGTATTGTGTTAGAGACCCACGCCCATTTTTGAGCTGTTCCATTCCCACACTTAGCACTGTCTGCTCATCTATTTGGCATTCCCTGATGCATTTATGGCCATGCGTCAACTTGATGTTGGTACACTGGGTTCACAATGGGAATTAACAGATTATTTTATTTAACTAAATTGTAAATAAATATACATACATATATTAATTTAAGTTTATCATAAGTTTATTTTTTCTAACTGAAATATTTAGTGTGTAAGTTCTTTCATAATAAAAATTCTTTTTCTCCATAGAATTGTATTAAATAATTGAGCTGTGCATCATTTGCGGAACCTACATATCTCACTCACTCAGAGGCATAAATTCATCTACATATATATGTATGTATTAACATATACATATGTATGTGGAGTATACTATATAGTATATTAACATTTATTCACTTTTATCATGCACAATTACTGCAATTGAAAGATGAGCATTTGCTGATGGATTTCAAGTGAAGGAGGGCGTAACCGACTTTTAGATAACCTAATAAAGAACTTTACTATTATTCTATTCATATCATATCTGCTTTATGATATTTACATTACAAATGTCGGCTTCAAAAATACCTCTGAGGGGTGTTTCTTGCATCTTTGCATAGATTCCGTTACTAGTTTGGTTCTTAGATTGAATTCTTGCCAGCAACAGAATTGAGTAACTACTCTAGTTGATATTACACTAAATAATCTGATGTCTTGGTATACATAATTGTTTACAATAGGCGCCATAATTCACGTCTAGCCCGTTTGCTAATATAACAAATTAACGCTTAAGTTACTGACCCATGACCCATGCTCGCCCGTTGCGAGTCGCGACCTACCCACAGCCAACACGCACACATCTGTCCACATACATGCACATACATATGTATTTATTCAGTCTATCCGAGAAAAAAAAGTGAAATTACCAAGTGGGAAAACGGTACAAATTTTATGCAAAATTTACTGTGTCAACATTTGTTGTCGCTCTGAATCTCTTGTGTGCTTTGTGTGTTTGGCGAAACTGCACACTGGTTCCGCTTGTATGAAACCACGGCCATAAATACTTTTTAGAGAGATAGAGGGCTGAAACTTTTCACCAATGCTAATATGAGATAATGTTTAAATCTGGCGATAAATTTATATAATAAGTGATTCCCAGCCCCTCCATAAAATATATTTAAAAGCAAGTAAGTAAGCTCTAGTCGAGACTTCTCGACCACGAGATCCCCTGAACCCTTCGAGCAATAGCTATTTCAAACATTTATCGCGTCTTTCTGCTTACACAAGACACACGCACGCACACACACACACACAATAAATTTTAACAAATACTGAAATGGTATAGAATGTAAATAAGTATACATATAATACATATACATATAATATATAATATAATATACATATAAGTAAATAATAATTTGGAGACTCTAGCTTTAAAGATGTAGGAGATATAATTTTATTATAACTGAATTTTGATAAGGTTTTTTATCGATAAAAAAATAACGGGATGAGTTGCCGATTTTTGGTGATAAACTCGATATCACCGCTGTATATACGGACATTAAAAAAAAATTGAAGTCTCTAGCTCTTATATCTTCCGAAATCGACGCGTTCATACATACGGACAGACGGACGGACAGGGCCAAATCAACTCAGCTCGTCGCCCTGATCTCGCTGTTACATACATTTCAATAAAACCATTATACCCTGATTTCCCATTGTTAATGGGTTTTTTTTTTTTTTTTTTAATTTCGACTTTCATATTTTGTATTTTTGACTTCTGGCGGAACCACTGTGCACTGTTTGGCACTGTTTGCTGGCTGGGGTGGGGCTGGTGGGGGCAGACATTTTGCGATTGCAGCTTTGTCGACTTGTCATTGGGTTTTGAGGTGGGATGGGGAGTGTATTAGTTGTATACACACACAGACAGTGAGAGCGTGTGTGAGAGAGAGAGAGAGAGAGGCACACTCACGCAGATATCACGCGCCTGGCTTGGGTGCCATGCAAGTCATGGGCATAGAAGCCGTGTTCTTCGTAGCCCGCGGGTTACACAACCGCTCCCCCCACGTAAGCCGTCTTGATCGTGCGTTTGTTTCCCATGTGTATATGTGTACGCATGTATGTGTGTATGTGTGTAGCTGCTGCTGCTGTTATATTGTTGCTGTTGGCTCTACCTCAACCCCTCCCGTTGTTGGTTCATTGAACGCCAAATTTTGAAGGCCATGAGTTTTGAGTTTTTTTTTTTTTGTCTGTTTTTGCGTTTTCTGTTTAGCTTCTTCTGCACGTTGCTTTTGTGTTTATTGTTGTCTTTGTCATCGTCGTTGTTGTTGTTATTGTTTTCCCTTTCTGGTAATATACATATGTATGTATGCTTGCCAGCGTACGGCTGGAAGTGTATGTGAGTGTGTGTGATTGGGGTTGGAGTGGAGGGGTCTGAGAGGCATCCAAAAGCTTAACATACTTGCGTTTGCCTTAACTGCGTAGCTACTCTACAATACAACACCTCGACGCATCTGTATCTGCGTATTTGCGAGTGTGAGTGTTTGTTCAAGTATCTTGTTATCTACTCCGTGAAAGACTATATCTGTATCTGTATCACGTCTTAGCTCTGTCGTCGCAATTTACGCACTTCTTTTTATTAATTTGTTGTATGTATACCCTGTATATGTAGTGGAGAATGGAGAACAAAAAATGAAAAGAATTTGGAATACAGGCAATACATACGCACTAAAGCAGAGTATCTGTAAAGAATATGTAGTAAAAGTGCTCTAGTTGAGACTGTTCGACTAGTAGATTTCCTGAAGCCTGTAAAGAAATGATATTCCAATCATTCTTTTCTTCTTCAAAAACTCATGCACACAGACATACACACACATGCATCCATAAGCACACATAAGCATGTGCTCGATTTATTCCCATTTTCGAAGAGATCAAAATTATAGATATAGATATAGATATAGATATAGATATAGATATAGATATAGATATAGATATAGATATAGATATAGATATAGATATAGATATAGATATAGATATAGATATAGATATAGATATAGATATAGATATAGATATAGATATAGATATAGATATAGATATAGATATAGATATAGATATAGATATAGATATAGATATAGATATAGATATAGATATAGATATAGATATAGATATAGATATAGATATAGATATAGATATAGATATAGATATAGATATAGATATAGATATAGATAGATATAGATATAGATATAGATATAGATATAGATATAGATATAGATATAGATATAGATATAGATATAGATATAGATATAGATATAGATATAGATATAGATATAGATATAGATATAGATATAGATATAGATATAGATATAGATATAGATATAGATATAGATATAGATATAGATATAGATATAGATATAGATATAGATATAGATATAGATATAGATATAGATATAGATATAGATATAGATATAGATATAGATATAGATATAGATATAGATATAGATATAGATATAGATATAGATATAGATATAGATATAGATATAGATATAGATATAGATATAGATATAGATATAGATATAGATATAGATATAGATATAGATATAGATATAGATATAGATATAGATATAGATATAGATATAGATATAGATATAGATATAGATATAGATATAGATATAGATATAGATATAGATATAGATATAGATATAGATATAGATATAGATATAGATATAGATATAGATATAGATATAGATATAGATATAGATATAGATATAGATATAGATATAGATATAGATATAGATATAGATATAGATATAGATATAGATATAGATATAGATATAGATATAGATATAGATATATAGATATAGATATAGATATAGATATAGATATAGATATAGATATAGATATAGATATAGATATAGATATAGATATAGATATAGATATAGATATAGATATAGATATAGATATAGATATAGATATAGATATAGATATAGATATAGATATAGATATAGATATAGATATAGATATACAATAGATAGTCCATCCACAAGAAAAGCTATTTAATAAGAAATTAAGTTCACATACATAATAAGCCCAATAAGCAGAAAAGAAGCGAATAATCATTGAAATATTAGTTGCTCGAAGGGTTCAGAGGCTCTCGTAGTCGAACTGTCTCGACTAGAGCTTTCTTTCTTATGTTCTTAGCGCCTGGCACCAGCGTACAGTGTCAGCCGCAAGCGCTGAGCAACGATATTTTGAGAGCGTTAAGGCAACTACATATGTATGTACGTATATGCTGCCAGAACTGCCAACCTGTGCAATCATGTTACGAAGCTTCTTTTTATACCCTGAACCCATTGAAAATGGGAAATCAGGGTATAATGGTTTTGTTAAAAGTATGTAACAGGCAGAAGGAGGCGTGACACACACCACAAAGTATATATATTCTTGATCAGGGCGACGAGCTGAGTCGATTTGGCCCTGTCCGTCTGTCTGTCCGTCCGTCCGTATGTATGAGCGCGTCGATCTCAGAAGATATAAGAGCTAGAGACTTCGTGTATATCACGCGCATATCAAGTTTTTCTTTATATATCGATAACTACCTCCGATATTTTATTATCGATCAAAAACCTTATCGAAAGCTAGTTATTTAATTATATCTCCTACACCTTTAGAGCTAGAGCTTTCAAATTTTAAATGTAGACTTATATGTATTTTATATAATTTCGATTTTTGTTGTATTTTACACCCCACCCCTATATTCACCCCCTCACCCTCACCTTTGTAAAAGGCGTATTTCAAGTACTAGAGACGTGTGCTTTAGAATGTGCACACATTTTTACTATATGATTACGCTCTGATAGTTTCATTAAGATTGTACGTCTAGAAATTAAATTATTCAACAAATAAATTCTTATAATGTTGCCCACACTACTGCGCAGCCCAAGCGCAGTCGCTGCTTACTGCGCAGTTAGCAGAGCGCGTTCTAATACGTGCGTGTGTATGTATGTGTGTCGAAAAGAAGTGCAGACTGATTAGAATATCAGATTAGCGGGTTCAGGGTATCTCCTAGTCGAGCAGTCTCGACTAGAGTCTTCTTACTTGTTCATTTTATTTTGGCTAGATACATTCGTAATTTTAAATCTTTTCTGATTGGTTTTGCGCTGATTTTTACTTGCGTATACCCTGATCATTTGAAAACCGCAAAAGGGGTCGCACAACTCTAATTTCAACTGACAGAAAGCGAAATTGCTTTGCCTTTATATTTATATACCAATTTTACTTACCTTGCATCTTTTTTATATGTTAAAATATTATATCCAACTAAATGATTGAAAATCTAGAACGCCGTAATAATATTTTACAGTTATAGTTTCAAACTTTTTTTTTAAGCAACTTTATTTTAACTTTATTATTAGTTTATTGTTTATTTTAGTTACAGGGTATATCTAAGCTGTTCTCTTTTATGTTTACAGGCATTTTTCGGTTGCCGTTGTAGTTCTCAGAACCCGTCTTTACGCGTGCGGTTTATTTTATATTTATATTTATGTTTTTTTTTTTTTTTTTTTTGCTTCTTTTTTTAATTCAAGAATTTCAGCCTAAGCAGTCACACACACAGAAAGAGATCGATATACACACGCACACAGTGAGAGTTGAGCGTAGTGAATGGGACTCTTGGCTGGATGCCTCGTTAAAATGGAAACTACTTGGACTTCGAGGCCCACTTGAAGAAACGGCATAAGTTTTGCCATTTTGCTGATTTAGCAGAAATCAAAACCTCAAATCATCGATTGAGAGACAAACTTCCATTTGAGAGATCAGTTAATAGAGCTGATAAATGATAGATACACTTTTGGCTGCGGAACAACAATAAAAACAAAACAGAACACAAAAAAATAAGTTTCAATAGCCGAGCTAACAGATACCCAATACATACATAGATAATTAATTCGAAATCTCTTTCACGCATAAAAAGGGGCACGCATTAAGAATATATGATATATACGTTACTTTATGTTGGTCAGATTACCGACGCCTGCTGCTGTAACGTACATTCGCGCTCATTCATTACATATTTTTTAATGAGCACAGGGTATAGGGAAACTTTGCAAAGCAGTGGAACACGCTATAAGCGGAGTTCAGTGTCAAGAAAAATTTAAGTGTATATATATATATATATATATATATATATATATATATGTGTGTATGTATGTTTATATATATATATATATATATATGTGGGTGTGCGTGTGTGTCTAATTATATGGTAATATAGGCATACGAATGTACATATAAATACAGGCATACAAATGTACATATAAATTACTTTTATTAGAGAGCGAAGCCAACACTGTCAAGCGATCGAGCGAGCGACCCTAGCATAGATATATTACGCCATCCCAGCACTACGTATAAGTAATGTTAATGAGTTAGTCATGGTATATTGGCTAGGCCTATAGATTAAGCTGCACGAAATCAAAGCATTGCGAACATGGGTCAATATACTCGACTCTAACAAATTGAATATGCCAAAATCAATATCTAATCAATCAAGTGTATGTATGTTAGTATACACATGGCATTAGAGTACCAACTCAATGCAGCCTTTGATCTCATCTGTCTGTCTCGGTCTGTCTTTGAGGCAATTGAACGATAGGGATGTACGTACACAAACAAAAACACACATGCACATATATTTTTGTCATATGTTTGTGTGTATGTTTGCATATGAACCAATTAAAAAATCAACGATCGCCATCCGCTGATTCGTCATCAACGAGATGAATCAATTTTTAACTTAAGCCTGACAAATTTGAAATATATCTAGATTTATGACCGTCTAGTCTCTGATTTTTTGTTTAGGTCTTGTCTAATATTTCGATTGATGGAGTTGATATTGCCACTTGTTAATCAGAGATGATATGATATGTTTATGTCTTTTTATACTCTCACGAATTGCCTTTTAATCTAATAGATTATTTATTAACCTTATCAAAACCTTTATGGGCGCGGACAAGGTAATCTCTGTTTTTTTTATACCCTGAAATCAGGGTATAATGGTTTTGTTAAATGTATGTAACAGGCAGAAGGAGGCATGGCAGACCCCACAAAGTATATATTCTTGATGAGGGCGACGAGCTGAGTCGATTTGGCCTTGTCCGTCTGTCTGTCCGTCCGTATGTATCAACGCGTCGATCTCAGAAGATATAAGAGCTAGAGACTTGAAATTTTTTTTCCTAGGTCCGTGTATTTCACACACATATCAAGTTTTTCTCTATATATCGATAACTACCTCCGATATTTTATTATCGATCAAAAACCTTATCGAAAGCTAGTTATTTAATTATACCTCCTACACCTTTAGAGCTAGAGCTTGCAAAATTTAAATGTAGACTTATATGTATTTTATATAATTTCGATTTTTGTTGTAATTTACCCCCCACCCCTATATCCACCCCCTCACCCTCACCTTTGTAAAAGGCGTAGTTCAAGTACTAGAGACTTGTGCTTTAGTAAATGCATAAATATGTTATAATCATAATCTGAATGTTTTATGAAGATCGTATGTACACAAAAAAAGTTATTGAGCAATTAAGTTCTCATAGTAAGCACACACTGCAGCCCATGCGTGTTTATGCGTGGCTGCTTGTGTGTATATGTGTATGTATGTCTGTATGTGTATACGTGTGTGTATGCGAGTGTGTATGTGTGTGTGTGTGCGTGTTTCTTGTGTAAGCAGAAAAACGCGAAAAATTATTGAAATAACTATTGCTCGAAGGGCTCAGGGGACCTCGTAGTCGAGCAGTCTCGACTATAGCTTTCTTACTTGTTTTTATACCCTGAACCCATTTTCAATGGGAAATCAGGGTATAATGGTTTTGTTGAAATGTATGTAACAGGGAGAAGGAGGCGTGGCAGACCCCACAAAGTATATATATTCTTGATCAGGGTGACGAGCTGAGTTGATTTGGCCCTGTCCGTCTGTCTGTCCGTCTGTCCGTCTGTCCGTCTGTCCGTATGTATGAACGCGTCGATTTCAGAAGATATAAGAGCTAGAGACTTCAAATTTTTTTTAAAATGTCCGTAATTACAGCGCGCATATCAAGTTTATCATTAAAAATCGATAACTCATCTCGATCTTTTTTTATCGATAAAAAACCTTATCGAAACCCAGTTATAAAATTATATCTTCTACACCTTTATTGCTAGGGTCTCCAAATTTTTAATGTATGCTTATATGCAATTTATACAATTTCGGTTTTTGTTAAAATTTACCCCCACCTCTAAATTCGCCCCCTCACCCTCACTTTTGTAAAAAGCGTATTTCAAATACTAGAGACTTGTGCTTTGGCAATTACATGCATATTCATGTTATAATCATATTCTGAAAGTTTCATAAAGATCGTACGTCCATAAAAAAAGTTATTAAACAATTAACTTCTCATAGTAAGCGCACACTGCAGCCCATGCGTGTTTATGCGTGGTTGCTTGTGTGTGTATGTGTTTGTGTATGCGTGTGTTTATGTGTGTGTGTGTATGCGTTTGTGTATATATGCGTGTGTGTGTGTAAGTGTGTCTGTATGCGTGTGTGTGTGTATATATGCCTGTGTGTGCGTACGTGCGTGTGTGTGTGTGTGTGCGTATTTCTTGTGTAAGCTGAAAGTTGCGAAAAATGATTGAAATATCTATTGCTCCAAGGGTTCAGGGGATCTCGTAGTCGAGCAGTCTCGACTAGAGCTTTCTTTTTTTTTTTTTTTTTTTTTTTTTTTTTTTTTTAGACTATGTTGATGGAAACCTGGTACAGATGATTCAATTTGTCAAAGTCAAAGCAGAACACTCTATCATACATATATATATGCATATATGTTTACCTCAAAACCAGACTTCTAACTTTTAACGATCACTGCAGTCAATATATTTAGGTTTATGACAATGTGATACCACCTAATGATGGTCTATAAAAAAGCAATTTCTAGTTTGAAAAGACATAAAACAAAATGAAATAATCAGTGGGGCAAGTGCTCAGAAATGTAAAGGCATTATAGCAATCAGTTCTTTGAAGCAATAACTTCCATTCCTAATCAGATCATATTCTTTTTTGATTTCCATGAATAATTAAATAAATACATATGTATACGAAAATTCGAAATGAAATAATGCCCATCATATGTGTACTTAGACATGTGGCCTGTGGCCCCAACATGCGTACATAAGTACGCCTCTATCTATTTAGGTCCAATCTCAATCGATCTCAGTGCTCGGTTCCATTCATAAAAACTTGAAGCACACACAAACACAACCAGACCCATCTTCATGTTGTGGATCATCTAAACCTCAAATCATTGTCATAATAGTTATCGCTTAGCTCAGCTTACGTAAATTGAGAAGTCGCTGATAGCACATTATCAGGCGCCCGTACGGCCTCATGGCTTCTGCTGTTAGTCAAAGAATTGACTGGCTGCGCCTCAAACTTGGGCGACGCAGCAGCTATGCGTGCGGTCCCCATAAATCGCGCAAGTTAACTATGTCTACCCCACGGTCACCCGTCCTAGCCAGGCAACCAGCTAACAGCTCCCAGGTCTTCCAGTCTTCGCGTCGATCGCGCCCCTCGACATATTCATTCATCTCACCAGCTTTTATTTTGATTTCAATTTCGAATTTTAGCTGATCGCCCGTCGCCCGTGTTGCCCATTGTCGGTTGTTTGTGGCGGCCTCTTTGCAACGACAAGCGTCGAAAAACTGCGGCAACTTGTTTCTTTTTATAATTTATACGCATTTTAGTTTGATTTGTGCGTTTGGCCTTCTAGAAACGCGCACACACTAAGAGGCACACACGTAAGCACACGTGTTGCAAGTTTTTAATACCACGTAATTATTTATAGTTGCGGAGGATAGTAACATTAACACATATGTATCGTAGAACATTCTGCAAATAACGAGACAATCACTCACAATACTCAATTTCTTAATACCCTGTAAATACTGTATCTATACAAACGATTGACTTTTTATTACTCTCTAAGTAAACTATTTTCAAATCACCAGATATTTGTAATTTTTAATAATATAATTAACAACGTTTTGAAATTTTTTTTTTTTTTTATAAAGCTATTTTAAGACTTTGAGCATTCAAATGTTATATTTTCAAAAAATTACTATATAGTATATACTCAATAAAACCAAAAAAAAAATCTATTTACAGCGTAATATAGATGCAAATTGGAAATCAGGATATACTCGTAATGATTTTATTGAAATGTATGTAACAGGCAGAAGAAGGCGTGGCAGACCCCATAAAATATATATAGTATTGATCAGGGCGACGAGCTGAGTCGATTTGGCACTGTTCGTCTGTGCGTCTGTCCGTATGTTTGAACGCGTCGATTTCAGAAGATATAAGACTAGAGACTTCACTTTTTTTTTAATGAACGTATATACAGCGCGGATGTTGAGTTAACTTTTAAAATTCGATAAATCATCCCGTTATTTATTTATCGATTGAAAACATTCAAGTTCAAGTCAGATGCCAGTATAGCTAATTGTGAATGATTTTTAATTTGTTTAAATTTGTCAAATATTCAATAGAATATGTAGATCATATGCTGAAAGTTTCATTAAATTCCGTTAAGTCAATCGACGTTAATAAAATAATATGCAGCTACAACAGTTTACGTATACGTGGGCACACATACATTCAAACTTCTTCTAGCACATTCTAAGAATCACATCAGCTGTTAGTTTGGTTTAGTTTTGCTAGATGGCGTTGCAGCAGTAAATCTATTTCAGTTTTGCCATCATAGTTTCGTTAGTGAAGTGGCGGTGTGACTAGCGGCGTGACGCTTGATCGAGAAGTCTCGGGTTCGAATCTTGAGCGCGAAATTGATGTTAATTTTTGTAATTGTTTCAAAATATTTATATATTTAATTAAATAAGTTTTTTTTTTCTTATGTTTTTAAATACATCGAAATTGAATATTTAACCATACGAAATGTGCATTTTTATTAGTTTGCTTCAGGGCAGTATCTAGCCGAGCACTCTCGACTAGATTTTTCTTACTTGTTTTCATATTGAATTTTTCTCCAAAAATCGATTACTTATTCCGTTATTTTCTTATCGATTAAAAACATTATCGAAAATCATTAATAAATTTATATCTGCTACATCCTTCGAGCTAAAGTCGCCAAATTTTAAATGTATATTCATATGTACTTAAAATTTGCCCCCCACCCCTATGTCAACGATGTCTTGGCTTAATTTGTAAAAAGCGTATTATAAATACTAGAAACTTGTGCTTTTACAAATGCACGCATTTCAATCATGATCTGAAAGTTTCATGAAGATAGTCCATCCACAAGAAAAATGTTTAAACAATTAAGTTCCCACATTAGTAAGCCCACATTGCAGCCAATGCGTGTTCATGCGTGCATGCGCATATCTGTGTTGTTGTTCCGATATAAATATATATTTTTGTTGTTGATATTTTGATATGATGTGTATGTCTGTGTGTATGTGTGTCAACTTAATGCACACACACTCATATACTCTACAATTAAACGACGCTGGACATCGCTTTGGAGCGCGACTTGCTTTTGTATTGTATGCGCTCTGTCTTAATTTGGTTCAGTCTTTCAATCATGTTCACAGCAACGCAACAGCATTGTTGGTGTTGTGGGTGATTTCGTTTAATTATAAAACAAACAAAAATTATAAAAAGACCAAAAGTTGCGCCCACCACAATGTGCGTCGCTGCCTATGCGGATCATTAACTCGGCTGCGCTCCTTTTATGTGCGTCCCCCTTTCCAAAGATTTGTTGTTTTTGGCGGCCCCGCATAGTAAACATTGACAGCATTCAGCTTACTACTGCAGCCATTGCTGCAGTTCGTGGTTTCATTCACATGAAAAACTTCATATACACATATATGAACGTGGGCAGCTGTAATACGAAAACTTCAGCAAAATACACAGACCAGTTGCAGCAAATAATTTGCCAATTGAATTTGATGTGCTCTTCTTAACAATCAATATCTGCGAGAGAGCATTATGTATGCGTGGCTTCGTCTGGCTGGGTCTTGGATTTGGTGTTGGTCTTGGTCTTGGTCTTGCCAATTTCCATTCATTAAATTCGAAGCCAAGTCTGTGCTGGCAATTCAAATGCTTCAACATTTGCCAGTTTTGGAACGTTCGATAGCGTTATTTAAATGCTGTGCACGAGGCGCAGACGCAGTTTCCACTGACAATTTCAGGTACATTGCCCCCTCCCGAACCCAACGATGACGACGACGACGACAGCGTCGGATGCCAATTGAAAGGCCTACTTGCCATCTACGCTGCCTCAAATGGCCAACAACTTAATGCTAGGCCGGCAGTCGATCCGCATTTGGCGCTAGCTTTTTGGCCTTTCCGTTCTGCGTTTATTATGTGTAGTTGGTGCCAAATTGCTTGCCCCCACAGTAGTAACACATCAGCTGTGGTTGTGTGTGTTTGTATTTGTGCACCCACAATAGACCACTGCGCATATGTATGCATACATATATACATATATGTACATATATATATATATATATATATATATATATCGCCAAACAATTGGCCATTTGTAATGTGGGCGATGCAAAGCGGCGCCTATCATCTGAGCATGGTGTTATACCATTATACCAAGCTGTTAAATAAATATTCTTGTATGGAGATTTTCTTTGAAAGCATAATCAGTTTTCAGTTAGTTTAAACTGAAAGTACATATGCTAAAATATATGTATATGTATATTATTCATATATGTGTATGGAACCTACAGTTTCTGGCATCACCCATATATGAAAAGAACGGAATGAATATCTGGGTGTCTTCACATAGAACACTACTCAACACTGTTGCTTGGGTGTGAATTACCGTGCTGTAACACATACATATGTATATGTATATAGTACAATTTGTTGGTTGTTGAATTGAATGAAATTGTTGTTGTTGAATGGGCCAATATCATAAATATCGTGACTGGTAAATACGTACTGTCGCTTACTCACCGCATTTACTCTAACCATCTGTCCATTTGCATAATTATATTGACAGACTTAGACGCAGATGTATTTGCAGTGGGGTAGTTATTGTTGTTGATTTTAATTTTGAGCATGTTTCACATACATGGTAGAATGTTGCCCAGAACTTAGCTAGACGCTTGTAGAAGGTACATCTAGTATATTCGTACATCTATCTATCTACCTTACTATGTCCATATACTTACATATATGTGTATTCATATACTAAAGCACAATTACCTTTTTTTTTGCATCTTTGGCATGTAAGTTTCTAGAAAAGATATATCAGAAATGAAAAGCCAGGCGTGAAATTCCAAAGATTGTATTCAATCAGTTAGTAAATCATCGGAAATACCTTAAAAGTCGACTGGTTCATATGAGTCCTCCGCGACTCACGACTAGTTTAATTAAACATATTTAGTGGATTAGCTGGCCGTTTTAGCTACCTAGACTTGACTCGAAAATATACTGAAAATCTCCAAGGTTTTCAAACATAAATATACACTTGCGTTATATAATCAATTGCAAATCGATTTTACAATGATACCCTGAACGCATTGAAAACGGGAAATCAGGGCATAATGGTTTTGTTTAATCTATGTAACAGGCAGAAGAAGGCGTGGTACCGCGCGTAGACCTCAGAAGATATAAGAGACTCAAATTTCCTAGGTCCGTGTATATCTCGCGCATATTGAGCGTTTCTCAAAAGATCGCGTATTTGTGTGTTCGTGCGTATACGTATGTGTATGCGTGTATATGTGCATTGTTTATTGTGTAACCAAAAAATAATCAAAGGATTAGTCGTAGAATTATCAGTTGGGGTTCAGGGGATCTCGCAGTCGAGCAGTCTCGACTATAGCTTTCTTGTTTTTAAACTAGGCTTACTTTCGATATTCTCCATTTGTGGAAAACAAGTGATTCTAATGACTATATTTATTATATACCAGCTAATATCTATACCCTTATTTTTTAAATTTAAATTAAAGCCTTTTAATCTTATAAAAAAAATAAAATAAAAAAAAAACCTATAAATATAACTTTAAATAGTCCAATGATTTCCGAGGGCAATTTGTCATATTTGCGGCAAAAAAAAACGCGATCTTTTCATGATGCCAATTAAACTCAATTCACTCTTAACTTTACGCACGAAAAAAAAAAATATATGCCACAGAAAACATATTTAGGTATAAATAGGATGCATAGGTAACTATATTGGTCTCATTAGCCGACTAGTTTAGATATAAAGATACTTTAGCAAAAATCTTATAATAATAATAATATAGATATCGAATATACTCTTCATTGAATTGAAATGTGTTTACCACACTGGATGACCTAACAAATCAAAAAAAATTTAAGAATAAATAAAAATTCTTTTATAGAGAATTTCAGATTGGAATTTCTTATAAAACTATTTAGGTTGGAGGCCTGGAAGAAATGGAAATGAAAACATTTTAGTTAATATCTAAAATACTATTGAGTTACCTTGGGAAAATTTTTACACTTTACATAGCTAGAATCAAGAGGTACATGGTTTCTTGATAATGCCTCTATGAATCTGTCAACTATTCATGTTGTTTAAAATGTAGCTGCTCTTGAACTATGAACAAGTCATCCCGTTACAAAGTTATCGATTAAAAACCTTTAAAGCTAGAGTTGCAAGCTTTTAAATGTAGACTCATATGTACTTTATAAAATTTTAATTTTTGTTATAACTCACACACACACACGCACACACCCCTCTTACACTTATATAATTACCCCTCACCGCACAATTTGTGAATGACGTATTTCAAATACTAAAGACTTTTACTTTGGCAAATACACACATGCCAATGTTATAATCATGCAAAAGGTCCATCCACAAGAAAAGTTATTAAATAATTAAGTTTCCGTAGTAAGCCCATATTGCAGCCCATGCGTGTATATATGTATATATATGTATACATATATGTATTATTTCTTAGGTAAGCTGAAAAGATGCGAAGGGGATACATATATATGTATATCAAACTTGTCGATGAGAAGCTATCAAGCCTGTCGGGCTCAAATAATTTGGTTTAATAGTGGACTAACTGTCGACACGTCCAATACCAAATTGGTTAGCCGAGCTCATCGATAAAAGTCGAATGATGGCTAAGCGAGTTAGTTAAATTAGTTGTCCGACTGAGTTATAAAGTACGGCTGCGTATCTGAGAATTAACCCATAGCCAACAAACTCAAGGCTCAGACATTCGCAGCCCAAAAATACGCCGTAGTAAACTGTACATACATATCTATACACATGTATGTGTGTGTATATCTATATCTATCAACAAAAAAAACAAGAAAGAAAGCTCTAGTCGAGACTGCTCGACTACGAGATCCCCTGAACCCTTCGAGCAATAGATATTACAATCATTTTTCGCGTCTTTCTGCTTACACTAGACACACGCATACACACACACATATACACACACATCATACACACACACAGATACACACACACAGATACACACACACAGAGATACGCACGCACGCATAAACACGCATTGGCTGCAGTGTGCGCTTACTATGAGAACTTAATTGTTTAATAACTTTTTTTGGACATACGATCTTCATGAAACTTTTATATTATGATCATAACATGGATATACATGTATTTGTCAAAGCACAAGTCTCTAGTATTTGAAATACGCCTTTTACAGACTACGGTTGAGGGGGTGGATATAGAGGAGGGGGGTAAATTTTAATAAATGAAATTGTATGAAATGCATATAAGTATACATTTAAAATTTGGATAAGGTTTCTTATCGATAAAAAAAAACAGGATGAGTTATCGATTTTTGGTAATAAACTCGATATCCGAGCTGTATATACGGACATTTAAAAAAATTGAAGTCTCTAGCTCTTATATCTTCTGAAATCTACGCGTTCAAACATACGGACAGAGGGACAGAGGGACAGAGGGACAGACGGACGTACGGACAGACGGACAGGGCAAAATCAGCTCAGCTCGTCGCCCTGATCAAGAATATATATACTTTGATCAAGAATATATATACTTTATATATACTGTGTAAGGGGGTGGATATAAAGGGTTGGGTGAATTATAACAAAAACCGAAATTCTATTCTATGAGTCTACATTTTGCGACTCTAGCTTTAAAGATTTTATTGTTCAAGTCTCTAGCTCCTATGTATATCTTCTGAGACCGATGCGTTCAAGCATACGGACAGACGGACAGACGTACATTTAAAAAAAACAAAAAAGAAAAACATTTTACCCTGATTTTTCATTGAAAATGGGTTCCGGATATATAATAAAAAATATAGACAATAATAGAAAATTGCGTTCTAGTCGCTCCGGTTTTAAATGCGCTTTTCAATAGTCATGTACGTTTCGGCTATGCGGCAGACACCTGTTGGCTCCCTCAAATGGGCCTAAATAGTTTTTAAGCAACTAATCGGCGAGTGCAGCAGCAGCCGATTCTTGTGGTGACCGTTGGTCAATTTCATGCACTCGTACCTCCATTGTGGACACGCGTCGTTGAGCGGGCCACGGGCCACGAGCCACGCATATTGAACAACTTCCGTTTCGTGTTTGGGTCGACGGTTGACCAGTGGGGGCCTTTATTGCCGAGTTAACCCAATGAACATAACACTTTGGCTAATTACCAATAGCCGGACACACATTCATGTTCACTCCCACTTACATAAGCATGCCATATGATAGGCAATGATTCGTCGATGGATGCGCTTCTGCATAGTGATTAGTCAAAACAAAAAAGAGATAAAAACAAGTAAAATATAAAGTATAAAAAGAGAGAGAAAGAGCGGAAGAGAGATAGAGAGTTACTGAGAAGCTCGATTAAATTTATTGAGATACTCAATAAATGGTAATGGACCTGCCTGGCGATATTAGGAAACACCAACTTGTAGCATTTGCAACTTCAACTTCAGCCTTTCCCCTGCTCGAATTAAAACTGGGGAACAAACGCATTAACTTCACATTTCATTTTTATACCCCGAACCCATTGAAAATGGGAAATCAGTGTATAATAGTTTTGTGAAAAGTTGTAACAGACAGAAGGAATCATCGCAGACCCCATACAGTATATACATATGTATATTCTTGACCAGGACGACGAGCTGAGTCGATATAGCCCTGTCCGTCTGTCCGTCCGTCCGTCCGTCCGTATGAGTGCGTCGATCTCAGAAGTTATAAGAAGTTACAACATTTTCTATTTTCACGGAATCGATATCTTACTTTGACTATTTAACTAGTCAATAAATTTGGTATATAACGCCATCCGTTTGGAAATGTGTTTTATATTCAAATATGGTACTTTTCTTGAACGGAAAGTTTTCAAATCGTGATGTCTTAAATATTTCCGTACTGTAGGTCCATTTCTGATATGTTTAGGTCCTTTTTCAGTTGAGTAACCGACTTAAAAGGATCGTTTTACTCTCGTGAATGAGTCGAGTGACATGATTTTAGGTCAGAACTCAACGCAATCCGCGCTTTTCATCAAATTTTTATACCCTGAACCCATTTTCAATGGGAAATCAGGGTATAATGGTGTTGTTGAAATGTATGTAACAGGGAGAAGGAGGCGTGGCAGACCCCACAAAGTATATATATTCTTGATCAGGGTGACGAGCTGAGTTGATTTGGCCCTGTCCGTCTGTCTGTCCGTCCGTCTGTCCGTATGTATGAACGCGTCGATTTCAGAAGATATAAGAGCTAAAGACTTCAAATTTTTTTTTTTAAATGTCCGTAATTACAGCTCGCATATCAAGTTTATCATTAAAAATCGATAACTGATCCCGATCTTTTTTTATCGATAAAAAACCTTATCGAAAACCAGTTATAAAATTATATCTTCTACACCTTTATTGCTAGAGTCTCCAAATTTTTAATGTATGCTTATATGCAATTTATACAATTTCGGTTTTTGTTAAAATTTACTCCCCACCTCTAAATTCACCCCTCACCCTCACTTTTGTAAAAAGCGTATTTCAAATGCTAGAGACTTGTCTTTGGCAATTACATATTCATGTTATAATCATAATCTGAAAGTTTCATGAAGATCGTACGTCCATAAAAAAAGTTATTAAACAATTAAGTTCTCATAGTAAACGCACACTGCAGCCCATGCGTGTTTATGCGTGGGTGCTTGTGTGTGTATGTGTGTGTGTGTGTATGCATTTGTGTGTGTATGCGTGTGTGTGTGTGTGTGTGTGTGTGTGTATGCGTGTGTGTGTGTATGTATGTCTGTGGTTGCGTACGTGCGTGTGTGTGTGTGTGTGTGTGCGTGTGTCTAGTGTAAGCAGAAAGACGCGAAAAATTATTGAAATATCTATTGCTCCAAGGGTTCAGAGGATCTCGTAGTCGAGCAGTCTTGACTAGAGCTTTATTACTTGTTTTTTGAATGGATTAATGATTTGTGAAAATTTCGAGCCGAATTCAACTTTTTGATGAGATTGGGTTGTTCGGTGGTGTAATCCTTACCACGACCTTTTTTTTGCAAATTTTTACAAATTCTGTAAATTTTTTAATCAAAATAGATATCTAAACAACAAATCTCATCAATAAGTGCTTTTGAAGATATTAAAATCTGCGAAAAATACAGGTTTTCACTGGAAAAGTATTAGTGGTGCTATTATTTTTTTCGGCATTTTTTTTCGACTTTTTTGAGAATTTTTTGAATTGTATAAAACGATTAATATTTTTGTGATAATTCTTGTTTGTTGTTTCTTTGTTGCGATTATTAATTGTTTTCTGCTTATATACAAGCAAAAAGTAGATCAATACATTGATAAATATACCTAGGAGAACTTCTTAAACTTTGCATTTGCAAGTGGTGCTATTTTATTTTTCGCAGCTGTACATATGTAGGCCTGCGAAGCTTTATAAAATTGCATATTTGTTCACTTTGTTGAGTATCTCCTAGCTGCACACTCTTGACTGTAGCTATCAAACTTCTTTGTACTATGTATGATTTTATTATTCTTCGTTGAAACTAATCGATCGCTTATATATAATCTTCAATATCATTTACCATCTGGAGATGGATGTTCCTTCAAAATTTGATCTATAAAAATGAGTGTAATGGAACACTAGACAACAAAGGCCATATATTTCCATGCATTATCGGGATTCCCTTTGGATAATCATTCCAGTAATCAATACCACAAATGTTTGCATATTCGCATTAAAATTAATACAGCGTATCTCTGGTTTACTCGGCTTACTTCCCCCAATGCTGTTGTAATTGTCGACTGTTTACAAATTGGCCTGGTTGACTACTGTTCTTCTATTTGTGATTTATATGTGCGCAATTGCCCTGATGGCAAAACTACCTAAATTGATCGTCAGGCTATGCGACTTTCAACTTTGCTCTGCTCTTGCAGTGACATTTTGTCAATGTCATGCCGCATAATTGTTGTCACTCATCCCATTCCACATACCTGAACCATTTGTATTTCTATTCCGAGACTCGTTCCCACACATACACGCACATATGTATGTATGTAAAACCATTCATCTGCTCACAAAGTGAAGAGTTTATCACATACATAGTTCCAAGAATCTGTGGTAAGTAGCCAGATTTCAGCTACCTGCCAATCCTTTGCCATTTCACGGTGTTCCGCTTTATCTACATCATTGAGTGCCTGAGTGTCTGAAGTATCTTATCAACTGCCATTGCCAGTGTCAATTAGCTGCCCCACTCCGATCTAGCTCCATCAAGCAAAAATAAAAACACACACACATACAGAGCGTGAACAAAACGAAGCATAAATCTCCTCTTTAATTTACTTTCGGCAAAATATATCTCGCCGTCTTCCTGCTTCTAACTTACCCAGCCGGTAGATGGCGCCACTTGTTATCAGCATACCTGACAGTGCCACCTACCCCGTCCCCTGCTCTGGCCGAATATGCCGTTTAGTTGAGCGTCCGTAATAGAAGTCCATGGACAGAGGCATAAAACATTCATTCATTCATTAATAGCAGAAAACGAAAACCCAAAAATAATATCAATAAACTCGAAACATATATAAATCTAGGAACAAAAATAAATACTAAACCAAACAATGATTGTTGCAAAGAATTCAATAAAACTGCGATTTGAACATTTATAACGTTAATTTCACTAACCTTGCCGAAAGCTTTTATATGAACACATACACACATGCTCAACTTTTGAAATGTTGTAACAATCTATCAGTCAGTCTGTCTATCTTTCCTTATAATGTACATACATAATTCTCTAAGCTACATTTATGTAGTCTATGTGCTGATATTCCTTATAAAGTTTTGATCTATCTTGGTAAATGGAATTTGATTATATTATTTAATAAATATTTCAATAAACTACATTTATGTAGTCTATATTCTAATTTAACCTTTAATCTATCAATTAATACAACTTGATTCACAATTTCCAATTCAAAGTTAACTTGGATTATCCCCATCTATAAATACAGTTGAGAACATGTAATTCCTTGAGGCTTTAATAAAGGCGTAACTGCTAGTCGATCATTCTTGAATTGATTTTTTACGCCAATCGCTCAAAAGTTGCAGAGTCTGAAATTAAATTAGATAAGCAGAATACTAAAATTTTCGAAATTTTGTTTTTTTTTTTTATGCCCGAACTGTGTAACCGTGGCTAGGTGTTTGATGTTGCCAAGTCGTCATTGTGGCGTCGTGTCGTCAATGTTGGCGTCGATGTTAACGCCAGCGCCGAGCTTATCAAACACGGAAGCTTTGCCATACACACACTCATACACACACACAACCACGCACGAGCGAGCACACACTCACACGTACATGCGGAATAAGTTAATAGTCGCGTTGTCGCTATTTGCTTTTTATTTCTTATTATAATATTACTCATGTCTTTGTGTTTGATGCTCTTGAAATCATTCACAGATTCGATATGATGCTGTATGTGTTCATATAGAGATGACAGGCTAAATCAAAGAAAACATAGATGAAAACTAAGCTAATATATTAGAATTGTTTTCCTCTTTTTTTTATACCCTGAACCAATTGAAAATGGGAAATCAGGGTATAATGTTTTTGTGAAAAAGTATGTAACGGCAGAAGGAATCATCGCAGACCCCATAAGGTATATATATTCTTGATCAGCACGACGAGCTGAGCCGATATAGCCCTGCCCGTCTGTCTGTCTGTCCGTCCGTCCGTATGAGCAAGCCGATTTCAGAGGATATAAGAGCTAGAGAGCTGAGCGGCATGTATACTTATCTATACCATACGCAGTACAAGCTTATCTTATTTTTTCGATAACTTATCCGATAACTTTTTTATCGAGAATAATCGAAAAATCGACTTTGTTGTTTTCAGCCTAATTTGAACACTTTTAGAACTGGAGACTTCAGACTTAACTTCTCATAATATTGCCCACACTGCAACGCAGCCCAAGCGAATGAGTAGAATGTCAGTTTGGAGGGTTCAGGGTATCTCCCAGTCGAGCAGTCTCGACTAGAGCCTTCTTACTTATTTTACTTAATAATATCAATAGGCATCATAATGAAGAAAACAAGTTCGTCTCAAAAATGCTTAGGTAACAATGACAATTTGCATCATTTTCGATTGTAAATGTGTATCAAAGCTTCCCAAACACAAAAAATGTATAAAAATATATATGTATATAAATTAATCAAACTGCCGTGGTTTATGTATTTATATGTGTGTGTGCGCATGTAAATTAACGTTTATTTAATATGTATATATAGTATATAAATATAACTGTTTATTCACATGAATATGTTTATCTGAGCAAACATGGCCGCTGATAGATACATTTGGTATATGTATAATTTTTGGATAACCTGTCGCAACAAGATGTCTTTTGAAAAGTAGAGCTCATACCTCAACTGCCAGAGATATAGTTAGCTACATGCACGAGGCCTACATTTGTGTGTCGCTAATGGGCCTATCTAACTGTTTAGAAAGTTATGACTAACGCAGTCAAGCTATAAATTAATTGCCTAATTTTTGCTCAGATGCTTGTTCAGATACGCACAAACATGGATTCTGCGTACTTTTTGCCCGAAAATCACCGGTTGAGGGCTGTTCTTGTTGGTTTTTATTTTTTATACCCTGAACCCATTGAAAATGGGAAATCAGGGTATAATGGTTTTGTGAAAAGTATGTAACAGGCAGAAGGAATCATCGCAGACCCCACAAAGTATATATATTCTTGATCAGGACGACGAGCTGAGTCGATATAGCCCTGTCCGTCTGTTCGTCCGTCCGTATGAGCAAAAGGATCTCAGAAGATATAAGAGCTAGAGAGCTGAAATTTGGCATGCATACTCGTATATACCATAGGCAGTACAAGTTTATCATATTTTTTCGATAGCTCATCCGATAACTTTTTTATCGAGAATAATCGAAAAATCGACATTGTTTTTTCAGCCTAATTTGAACACTTTTAGACCTGGAGACTTCAAATTTGCGTTGTATATAAAGTTATTAAATACAAAGATTTTGTAATTTACAGATTTTGGATACTACGCCCCCTTCTCCACCAATTTGTAAAAAACGCATTTCAAGTACTAGAGACATGTGCTTTGGAATGTACACACATTTTAACCATATGATTACGCTCTAAAATTTCATAAAGATTGTATATCTACAAAAGATTGTATGTGTATGTATGTGTGCATAAAAGATGTCCAGAATGATTAGAATATCAGCTTGGAGGGTTCAGGGTATCTCCTAGTCGAGCAGTCTCGACTGGAGCCTTCTTACGTGTTTAATTATACCCTGAACCCATTGAAAATGGGAAATCAGGGTATAATGGTTTTGTTAAAAGTATGTAACAGGTAGAAGGAGGCGTGGCAGACCCCACAACGTATATATATTCTTGATCAGGGCGACGAGCTAAGTCGATTTGGCCCTGTCCGTCTGTCTGTCCGTCCGTCCGTCCGTATGTATGAACCCGTCGATCTCAAAAGATATAAGAGCTAGGTCCGTGTATTTCACGCACATATCAAGTTTTTCTCTATATATCGATAACTACCTCCGATATTTTATTATCGATTAAAACCCTTATCGAACGCTAGTTATTTAATTATACCTCCTACACATTTAGAGCTAGAGCTTGCAAATTTTAAATGTAGACTTATATGTATTTTATATAATTTCGATTTTTGTTGTAATTTACCCCCCACCCCTATATCCACCCCCTCACCCTCACCTTTGTAAAAGGCGTAGTTCAAGTACTAGAGACTTGTGCTTTGGTGTGTACATACTCGACTAGAGCCTTCTTACTTGTTTTTTTTTTTTTTTTTTCTTTTGTTACCAAACTCAAGAATAGATATGCCATAAATTAGCAATAAAATCGCAATTACTTCATATAACTTATTCACATGTTCTAAGTACACAATGAATAAGATGAAGAGGAAGAAGAGATCAATTCAAATATCCTTACATTATAAGTATTTATATACATATATTCCTTATACATTTGCTCTTGTATGTCGATCGACTTCTTCAATAATCATGTTTTTTATGTTACAATGTCTATAAGTCTGTCATATCTTGTGAGAATACAATGGAGAGAATTAAACTTTATTATATACCGAAATATGTCGAATCTTAAAATTCAGCATCAGTTGAAGACTTTAAAGTTATATTTAGCTGGCTGGCATTCCTTCAATCATTTCTTTTCCATAGCCCAAATGATCTCAATTTCCATTCTCATATTCAGGCTGTGTGAATACCGCCTCTTGTTTAGGTTGTCATTTCAAATGATTATTTTATAGACTGTAGTGTAGTTCTACTTTATTAATATGGCATTTAAGTGATTGTGAAACCTAATTTCTAATGTTTTTACATGTATTGTATATATTATAGTTTTGTTGCCAACAACACAAGCGGCCTAACGCATTAATTTCGAAAGATTTTTCAAATGTGATAAGGTTCCGACGAAATGCTTTTGATTTACCTAACTTCTCCACCTAAATTTTTTAAATGTTTCAGAAAAACTTATTTATTTATGTCAATAAAACTGAAATCGTTGAAACGAGTTAAAGGCAACAGTAAGAGCGCTTACTTTATTGGAATTTGGTACACTTTCAGGAGGGTCTCGTAAACTTGTCAATAAGTGTGTGACGCGTAGAGAAATGAGAAGTATGACTCATGTAAGAGTAAAATTTAAATAGATATGCCTGTATATCAATTTATCTCTCTTTATATTTATAAACGCATCTACCGCGTTGCTTTTATCATCAATTCATATGCAGTCGAATCTCGACTTTACTAACCCTCTCCTAGTCTAACTCCGAAAATCAATTGCTTGACCCGAAAGTCAGGGCATCCCAAAATCGTCAACTCCAGTCCGACTCCCTCGCGTTTTCCCATATAAAATATATACATGTCTGTGGCATGATCTCTCGTAGATTGCGAATGCTCGACTGTTGCAAAGCGGCAGACAGAAGAGAAGGGACAATAATGAGCTGAGTCAGCTTAGTTGATCCGGTGGCGCCTATGAGAGCTCTTAGTGCACATCCGCAGTAATAGATCCGTTGGCATATCTGCAGCAAAACATCAAGTTATTAGATAGCTTCCGATGCAGAACATACATTCTATAACGACATTTGAAATCTCTTTCCCAAGCTGCGCGCTTCTAATTCATAATCAATTCAGGCACCCACTGGGCTGTCTGCTTTTGCTCATGTTTACGAAATAATTGGAGTATTTTATGCTCATTTTCCTGCACTTCCTTCTATCTATATGAACTCAAAGCATTCAGTTGCTATTGCAGATAAAACTTGAATTTTATAATAAATATTTTATTATACACTTTTACATTTTTATACATTTTTATTTCTTGGACAAGCCTTAAGCAGTCGACTGCACCCTAGGGCTCTTATTTGTTTTACGCCTAGGCAAAGCATTTGTCATTGGTCCAAAATCCAACCACATCAACCGCCACGAACAGGGAGAAAGCATTAAATGTGTCAACGAATGCTCGTAAATTTGATGAATGTCTCTCTGCATCGAACTATCTGTATCTGTATCTGAACAGCTGGGAGCCTTTTGATAGATTGATATATGATTGTATGCGTATACAGCAGGCCAACTGTCGCACTCTGCGTAGTCAAATGTCCGGCAGGAGAGCAACAGGCGGCAGCAGACTGTGTGCAGTTAGAGTCTGTGCTGGCGTGTGTGGGCCAAAAAGTACATAGATGCGCTGTCTAATGAGGCTGGCAAATGGATTTTCCCTCTGTTTTGTTATTTTTTGTATAATAGGTACATATCCAATAACAGTTCAAAGGTAATTTGCCATGCATCTGCCGCAGCTTTACAATATGACGCAGAGGCACAGTAGCCGGACAATTATGCACGGCAAGGCGAGCTCCCAGCTGGACCCGCACCTTGCCCTGAACGATGGTGGTTGAGCCAGCGACGCAATGCCTTGCCTAATTACATTACTGTGCGTGCGCGCATGTAAGTGTGTGAGTACGTAGTGTGTATCTTATAGATACTTTAGAGGCACCGATTTGCTGCGCTATAAATACGATTCATTTGCTATTTCTGCGCGTCTATACAAAACGGCATCTATTTAGTATCTCTGTATGTATATATGTATGTATTTGTATGTATATATGTATGTACATATTTGCCGATTTACTTGTGTGCCATTTGCATATCTACATACCTTCGTATCTGCGAATCTAAAATCTATATCTATTTGATTTTGCATTTGTTGTGATTGTTGCGCTATTTCTGTATCCTCAGCCGATACGTATAAAGCCAAATGCGACAGCACAGTACATTTGCATACGTGCGTACTCTTTTTGTGTTTTTTCGAAATTCAATTAGAGTCGACTGAAGTGTGCCCTACCGAAAGCAACCCTTCCACAGAAATGTTCAAGTAGTATTCAAAATAAACCTTATTTCAATGCCTAGGCAAACTCAGCAGCTAAATATGCATTGATGAAAAATTATTTTCAAATATTTTCAAAGAAAACATTGAAAAAAATAAATATATATCTCGAAGTATACTACACTTTGTTTATTTATGATATCTTAGTGTTTTAATACGCCCATTAAAAAATACATGCGAAAGGCGCAACAACAACCCGGCCTAAGGCCGGGTGAAACGTAGCGGAGCAAAAGGAAGTAAAAATCAAAAAGAATGAAACGTGCGTAGCTTTTTAGAAAATAGGTCAAATCTATTTCGGGTTGCCATAAAATAAAAAAAGAAAAAAAAAACAATAAAAATAATGAAAAACAGCAATATCTTTCTTTCCTGTTTTACTATTCTGACTTCTCTCTTGCTCTCTTTCTCTCACTCATTCTCTTTTCTTTTGCGTATTTATTTAGTTTTTTGGTTCCTGAATTTCGCGTTTTTTGTTGGCACCTCTGTTGTGGAAAATTTTTTGGCGCGCTGATCTCATGGCAGCATCAGAACATCTGAGCATCCAAGCAGCGTTGTTGCTAGGTCGCCGCCGCTGATGTATCCGAAATGTTTCTCATTCTTTCCAAACTGTCCCAGATGCAGCAGCCCACACTAAGCTAAGCCAAGCCAGGCGAGCCAAGTCAAGTAAAGCCACGTCAGCTCAGGTCAGTTCATACTCACAGAGCACACACAAACTCTTAGCCTCGCTTTCACTCTCGTTCTATCGCTGTCTGGGTGATCATTGGTTAATCCCACCTCAAGCCCAAAGTCAACTGAAATTTAAATAGCGAAACGCTTTCAATTTACTTCCACAGCAAATCCCAAAAAAAGAAATCATCTTTTGCATTATTTGCATTTCTATCTAGCTATGATTTCCACTTATTTTCCGCATTGAATGCCCCTGGCTGTCGATATGATTAATGACTCGTCGAGCCAATATATATATGGCGCAAATAATACAGGGAGAATAAACCCAATTGAATCTTTTGAAATTATATTCATACCGAAATATGCTAATTTCCAACATCGATTAATCATTTCAAAAAAATTATTTCATAAACTCTCAAGCCAATTGCATCTATAATATATGATAATAATTAATAATGAACATTTCATACTAACAGAACAACAATTATACTGAAAGAAGCTTATGATAGAAAGTTCTGAGAAGTAAGCTATATTTAGTAAAAAGAGAAAGAGCAACTGTTGACGAGCAATTTCAGTGAATCTTGAATCTCTTAAGACCGGTCATATGGGCGCACTCTCCATTAATGAAGTCTTATTATGCTATCCACTTATGTCAGCAACTGAATCCTAAGGCGATCAATTGAGTTTGACTTTCATGGTCTTTAAGTTCATCGGACTATTTTTTGGGACAGCATATATAAAAATTACAGATATATAAATATATTATATGTACAAATATATAGACATTCTAGTTCAATATATTATTTGTGATAATTTTATAATTAAATTATTACATTAATTTTTAGCTTCTGTGATGTTATCTGATTTTGCTGTAGAGCTTCCCATATTTCCTCATATACATATATATGCATATTAAGCTAGAAACTTTAAAAGGTAATCTTTGCATAGCAACAGAGAATTCGGAACTTGAGCATAGCTATATAATCGGAATTTTTCGCCTTAGCCGTTAGACAAGTCATGTGAAAATTTTAATGTATTACAGCCATGTTAGTAAAAAGCTTAAACAAGTTGTAGCTGAACAATCGGGTACTGCTGACTACATAATACTCGTTCACTTGTAAAGGTCCATCCACAGAACAAGCTTTGAGAGTGTAAAATACATACATATGTAGTTGCTCTTCATTTTAATATATGATTATTATATTATTATAAATTAAAATACCTCCCCGTCAATAGCACCGTACATATAAATAGAATGTAAATGTTCTAAAATAGTCTGTTACAACAATTCAGGCCTATCTCGTTGCCTGTCTGCCCCTGTGTTCAAAACGAATATGCTCCACTTACTTTGGGAGCGAGTATGAAGAGAAAGTATAGACATGATTCAACATCTTAAGTTGTTCCTGCTAACTGTTCCGCTTGTCGCCAAATGTATATATACATACATATGTTTATACACATGCGCTTATACACATTATTGCGAAAGCGGAGGAAACATGATTGCTGGCAATCGGACCTAAGACAATGGTCAACTTCAGCCATTACTTTGACCTAGATACCTATTAAATGTATAATAGAATTACGCAATTAAAAACTTAACATTCGAGTCAAAGGCTTAACTATGTTAATCTACAATTGCAATATTTATTAATTTAATGAAAAGACCTGAATATACATACCAAAGGGCCTAGAAAACAATAAATTATATATAGTAATATATGTATAGTATGTCAAACAATGTATTTAAACACATAACATTAACAAAGAAGATTTGATTCAAGCCGCGGAAAATGAATTGTGGAATAACTTTTTATGGGAAATCAGGGTATAATGGTTTTGTTGAAATGTATGTAAGTATATATATTCTTGACCAGGGCGACGAGCTGAGTCGATTTAGCTCTGTCCGTCCGTCCGTCTGTCCGTATGTATGAACGCGTCGATCTCAGAAGATATAAGAGCTAGAGACCTCAATTTTTTTTTAGTGTCCATGTAGTTTTGCTTTAAATCTCGATAACTTGCCCGTTATTTTTTATCGATAAAAAACCTTATCGAAAATCTGTAATAAAATTACATCTCCTATATCTTTAAAGCTAGTGTGTCCAATTTTAAATGTATACTTATATGCAGCTTATACAATTTCTGTTTTTGTTAAAATTTACCTCCCCACTCCTATATCCACCCCCTCACCCACATATTTGTAAAAGACGTATTTCAAATACTAGAGACTTGTGCTTTGGAAAATGCATGCACATCCATGTTATAATCATAATCTGAAAGTTTCATGAAGATCGTATGTCCATGTTATATTATGTTATGTTAAACAATGAAGTTCTCATAGTAAGTGCACACTGCAACTCATGCGTGTTTAGGCATGGGTGCTTGTGTGCGTGTATGTGTGTGTATGCGTATGTGTGGGAGTGGGTGTGGGTGTATGTGTATGTGGGTATGTGTGTGTGTGTGTGTGTGTGTGTGTGTGTGTGTGTGTGTGTGTGTGTGTGTGTGTGTGTGTGTGTGTTTTCTTGTGTAAGCAGAAAGGCGCGAAAAATGATTGAAATAGCTATTGCTCGAAGGGTGTAGGGGATCTCGTAGTCGAGCAGTCTCGACTCGAGCTTTCTTACTTGTTACTTCTTTTATTTTGGTTTTTTTCAGCCTAATTTAAACACTTTTAGACCTAGAGACGTCAGATTTTCTGTGTATATACAGTTAATCGATACGAATACCACGCCCCCTTCGCCCCCAATTTGTAAAAAATGCATTTCAAGTACTAGAGACGCGCTTTGGAATGTACAAAAATTTTAACCATATGATCACGCTCTTCCACCTACAAGAGAATTAAACTAATAAATTCTGATAACATTGTCCACACTGCAGCGCAGCTCAAACAAAATCCAATAATATTTAAAATATTGTTTCTTTGATGGGAGGGGGAACATATTTCAAATCCAAAATATAAAACATATATTTATTCAATACAGGATTCACCACAGAAAATCCTGTTGTATTCGATCAACGGGATTTGGGTTCTATCATGGAACCTTCTGCCTGCGTCATGCAGTCGCGCAAAACCATTATACCCTGAATTCCCAATTTGTTTGGTGCATTAAAAGCCTAAAGGAAACCCAATGAAATGAGTAGATTATTCATGAGTTTAGTGCAAGTGCTGGATTTGAGGCTACCAAAAATCCTGAATTGCTATTTACACTATCTCGTAGACATGGCTGCCCCGCACCCAATGTTTGCTGAGGTTTTGTTTGAATTTGGCTTTGTCTCTAGCTCAAGTTGACGAACTGTGGCCAGCAGTGCACTGCCATGCACTGCAATTGGCCAAGTTGATTTATATTAATGTTCGAGCAAAACAATTGAAAACGAGCGATTGCACTCGCCGGCTTCCTTCAGTGCCCTGAGGCAGAGACAGGATATGCTTTCAAGCCAAATTCCACTTGTCATGCTGTCTGCTTTGTGGGCTGACAAATGCTTCGTCACAATTGAAATAGAGTTTGACACAGACTCTGATATATGTATCTTTGTACGTGTATATACACGTGTTTACCCATACATATGCATTTGGACTCTACCTGTCAACAGCACCTGTGACTCGTCCTGTTCCATTCATGCCACTCATGTGACAAACAGCAGCAGAAAGATCTCAAAGTAGAATCGATTCAACTCCAGTTGAGAAGTTGTCAGATCCATTCCACCGTTTTTCCAATTTCTATTTAATTTTCCTTAAATTCTCTGTTGACTAATTTGTATCATTAGCCGCACTATTGTACCGATACTCTATTTAGTATCCTTAATTTATAGAGAAGCAAAAACTAAACAAACAGTTTCTATTCGAGACCGTTATTTATTTGTGAGAACGCTTAGAGTCGTCTTTAAAGGTAAATACTGAGATGATGAATACTCTACACGACATTGATCTACAATATGTCAGAATATAAGTACTCATTATCTATCTTTACTTTCAGAAAATCGAAACATAAATGTCAATAAATAAATTAAGTTCGATGTTGATCTTGATCGACTTTAAGAAACAATTATTGTTGATTATTTGAAAGATATATCACAAATATCTTGTGTATCTTCTGTTCTACAATGGTAATAATAATAATAATAATATACAACAAAAAGTAATTGCGATATTGAAATATCAGTTGCGCAAAAAATTATTTAAAACAAGTAAGAACGTTTCAGTCGGGCGTTACCGACTGCGGAATACTCATTCACATCCCATCGACAATTTAGTAGTTAAGTTTCGCTCTAATACTGTAGAATATACAGGTTTTTCCGATTTGCCACGCCCCAACTGGGCGTAGACACCTCATTTTTGGTCAGTTTTTAGAACGAGATATCCTAACCCTAACTGCAAAGTTTGAATGCTTACCCTCAAAAAAAGTAAAAATTACAGGGTATTTTTCGATATGCCACGCCCCTAAAGAGGCGTACATTTTTTTTATTTTTTAAGGAATCGATAGAGGAGGCTACCAGTAACTCAACTATCAAAATTTGAAGCTTCTAGCTTTTATACTTTAGGAGATATAAACTTTTTCGGTTTGCCACGCACCCTGTGGGCGGACATATATCCGACAAAGCTTTTTGGCCTTGGGTGATCAGCCCGAGTATATATACAAAATTTGATTCACTTTCGTGAATGAGTATAATGATTCACTTTCGTGAATAAGTATAAAAATAAAAATAAAAATAAATAAATAAAAACGACTTTTAAGGTCTTTTGTGAATTGAAAGAAAGGTTTAGAGTAATATTCAATGGGGATTACTTTTACAAAATTGATCTTAATGAAAAAATAAATAAATTTACTACTCAAATAAATATACTACTACTATTTAAGTACCACTCTTTACAATCATTAATCTGAAATATTTGTTATCTATCCATTTATTTCTAAAGCCTTTATAGAATGCCTGTTGCCCATAGCTTTTAAAGAACAATATTTTCATTATTTATTATAATAAAATACTAAAGATATTTTTGATAGCTCTTAAAATACATACATATACCAATTTATATAAATAAACCGAATTTAAAATTCTAATACAGAGAAGCATTTCATACCTATGTACAGCCACTCTTGCATCCTGTACTTCTTTGAATATTTGATGTTATCTTGACTTTCTTAGATGCACTCATCAGAGGTTGCTACTGCAGTTGCAGTTACAATTGCTTTTCTTCCAAGAATAAAAAAATGTTTGGCTATGGCTTATCGCCTTTTGGTTTTTATGACCGGCAATTGTGAGGTGAAAGTGCCATAAAAAATGCATCCATAGAAATGCAACGCTGTAGCGTGAAACTGAATACGGAATACTTCAGGATTTATGATTGTAATGCAGATACACTGGCAGAAAACCGAAGAAAATAATAGCAAATCGAAAGATATAATATAATAACTATATATTATGCATAGTCAATTTTTCTTTCAGTGTAAAGATAGTGTTAAGAAGTGTAGCTGAACTTTGAGAAACTCAAAAATAGATTAACAAATTCGAAATTAACAAAGTTTATTTATTACAGTTGAGCTTCTTCGTTCAGTATATTTTTTCTTTTTCATATACTTTTCTTAACTTTTACCAACAGAATGATAGCTTTTATTAGCTTATTGATGTTCTTATGAATAACAGCTATACGTAAATAAAAGAGAATTCAGTACACTCTAGTTTCACCCACTCTACACCATAGATTCACTCTAGTTTTCCCTCAGTGTATCTATGTTGCCAAAGGGTGCACAATTATCTGTTTGCCGGTCATAAAACTTATGCACATAGAATGATATATTCAACTAGTTTTGTCTGCTATTGCCCAGAGAAAATGCCGACATTTAACGAGCTCTGACATCTTGCTCAATGTCATTTGGCACCTAAGTACCTAGCTGGCTGGCGCCTACCTGCGCTCACGACCTCTGCACCTGTCTTACTCAGATCTGTACCCATATATAGAAATATATTTCGTTATTCTTCCTCTTCTTGCTAGTGCTGTGAATCAGCATCGCAATTATTGCACTATTATTACTATATGTACATATATATATATAGTCGAGTATATCGAAATGAGTCTACTTTCTCACATGTGTGTGTAGAGTTAATTACACAAGTTGTTTGTGTTGTAGCTGCCGGGAAATTACCAAACGTATCGTAATGCGGCTGACTAATTTAATGCTCCCTCTGCTCTTCCTCGCTCCGCCGTTAGCCCCTACACCTCTGCCGCTTACCGTACCTGAACCACTCAGGTGTGGGTCTTGTTTACACTCCCTCTGGCCAGCTAGCCCTTAGCACGTATATATTCCCATTTGCATTGAGTCTTTGCTTCCGACATTTTAAAGCTATTTCTCCTCTATTCAGTTATGTTTATAAACTTTTCCCTCCTCCATTTGTTATTGTTTGTTATCGACTGGATTCCAGTTATTTATAAAATGCGGGCGTACTCGGTTCTAATTGAATCGAACACATTTTATATTGAAAACAAATGGAGAAGCAATATAGATATATATTAGATGTTAGGGTTGATAGCCCTAATGATTGTACATCAGATCCACATTTAATAACCTATTTTGAATTGATACATATTTCGATATATAGTTTGTGCGTTCACTGTTGAAAGATCTCAGGGGGTGTTCCAGAATGGACGGGAATACGTTGGCGGTCTCAACAAATTTTTATTTTGACATTAACTATATTCAAATTATGGCAAGGCCTAAGTAACGGCCTCATTCTATACGAGTCTGGTGTGTAACATCTGTGAACTAAATTCGTGAATCGAATCGAATGAAACTTTTTCGTACCAACAGTGATCAATTAATGATCTACATAATAAAATATTTATGCATCTTATTTAAGATTCCACATACTAAATTTATTACTTATCGCTTTTATAGTCGACATATACAAATCTTAGGCGAAATATAAGGAGATGATATTCAATACGACCATGATATGTAACACTGATATTTTGGTTAAATAAAGCTATCGAACTTATAGATCGACATGATACCAATCCGATTCCATTAAATCCTTCAAGATACACACAAGCAATTCTTAATCAACCACACTTTGGCTAATTATTCTCGAGTCGTAAAGTATATTACCTCTACTATAATGGAATTCGGTTGTAATACCAATAATACTATTATTAATTAATAGTTATAATATTAATAATTGTTCAGCTCGTAAATAGAAAAACATAATAAGAATAGTTTCTTTAAGAAATGTTATTAACACGGTGCTACTTTATATTTCGCAAGACAAACTGTCAATTTGAAGTCAAACTAAGCAACATTTTCTCAGCAAGAAATATAAGAAATATTTTTGTTATATTTGTAAATTTGTACACACTTTTTTACGTACGTTACATTTTGTAGGTATTTCTTTTATTTATTTGACTGCAGTATTTGCTATAAATTATACGTGGAAAATTGCAATTTAAAAACAAATTGCTTGGACTTTGTATTTGTGCGCGGTTTAACGGGTTGTCTGCGTATGTGTTGAATGTCTACACACGCATGTGCACACATATATAGTGTATGTAGCTGAGTGGAAAATGTTCAAAGTGCGAAAATTTCAATTTCTCGCGGCCGAAAGCCAATGTCGCTCCTTCTCCATATGGAACTTCTGTCCTACCAGACGCTGGGAGCAGCTGTGGGAGCTCATCGGCAGCTGTACGCCATGTCGTTACGAGTTCTTTCCCTACATCTTCTGGTTGGTGTTGATTATCAGCGTGACGGGAGCCTATCGAAGCCTCGGCGAATGCGTTCACATCTATTGCATCTCCAGTCAACCACTGGAGATGTGGCGACCCCGCAAGTTTTACGTATTCAACATGGAAGTTCTGCGCATGAGCCGAATGGTGGGCGCCATTATCATGAGCTATGCCTGGCTGCTAATGATTTATGCGCTTGTCAATGTGAGTGTCATACAAATATCTGTTATATACAGATACAGATACAGATACAGATACAGATACAGATACAGATACAGATACAGATACAGATACAGATACAGATACAGATACAGATACAGATACAGATACAGATACAGATACAGATACAGATACAGATACAGATACAGATACAGATACAGATACAGATACAGATACAGATACAGATACAGATACAGATACAGATACAGATACAGATACAGATACAGATACAGATACAGATACAGATACAGCTACAGCTACAGCTACAGATACAGATACAGATACAGATACAGATACAGATACAGATACAGATACAGATACAGATACAGATACAATTACTAATTCGTACTTAATTCTATTTAGGCTAAGCCCAATTTCATAATGCCATGGCTAATATTGAATACCATCATGCTGGGTCTGGACTTCTTTTTTTGGGTGTTGGAGGTGCTAACAGGGCGATTGACTCTGCATTTGAGCTCTATTGTGTCCATGTTTTTATTGCTCTGCACCCTGGCTCTGGTAAACTGCATCAAGACGGTGTTTGAGAATGCGATTAAATACAATATGGTGGAGACCCTAAGTGTATTAGGACCAGATTTGATATCACTCTTTCTTTAGCCCATGCCAGATTGAGAACAACTCAACTTCAAGACGTTTCGCGAATCCCAAGTGGCAGCTCATTACAAGATACAAGCTGTAGCACCTTTTGGGTCTCATTAAATTGAATGGTTATCATTAAAAAGGTGGAGCACTTCTTAATTGTATCAAAAACTGAGTTTCCTCCCCACAGCTGCCTCAACTGACCGCCTGGCCGGCTGCCTGCCTGCTGCATTAAGCTCAATTAACCGGCACGCACACTGACTGCGCGACTGACTGACTGACGGACTGACGTGCTGGTTGGCAACGTCGTGCAGACCTTAATCAGTACCCGTGTGGCAGGTACAGCTTCAGTTTAAAGTATAGCTACAGCTGGGACCCGTGCCTAGCAAACACCTTGCGAAAGCCCAACCATACCAAACCAAACCTTCGCCCTACCCTCATTTAAGTAGCATGTTTGTATACAGATCTATATATAATCGAGGCCCTTTAGCTTTATCGTATGCCTTGTCCGTTGGAGTAACTTATTTCAAATCAATCTATTTACTGATCACTGAACAGCTTCAGTTAAGCTCGTCGAGGGTCAGTTTTCTAACAACGAGCCTTATTTTCTATCCAGCATTAATCGATATAATTATTAGCTTTTGAATAAAAATTATCATTAGCTTTAACTAAATTAGCTTCAGTTTCCGATAAATAAATACTTCAGATGATAAGATCATTATATCTCAAAATAAAGTTAGAAATTAAAACTCTTGCTATACAGGAACATAGATGGCACTCAAAGATATTTTTCCTTCGAGTGTATTATATATAAAATTATTGTAAATGTATTATATTGTACATATGTTATTTATCTACTTCACATCCATCTCCTTTATTTTAGTTGCAAGAGAATACGAAAGTCGCTGAAAGCTTTCGTTTTGCATTGCCTGACGCTGGCGATTTGAGGAATTGCACCTGTTCTGCTCAAGCTGCAAGTTGCAGGCACCGAAATCTATACTCAATTAAAAATAAAAATAAAATAATAAACAAAAAAACAAGAAACAGAAAATTGAAACACAGCCTGAACGCTTAACATGAGGGCTAAAAAAAAAAAAAAAAAAAAAAACGAAAAGAGAAGAGCTAAAAGCCGCTGGGCCAGTTATGTGACAGACGCAGATAGCCTCAAAATGCGGAGCAGTCGACGACGTTGCAGCCAAAGGTTATAGCTGGCTCCTCGAGTGCCTTCTGAAGCCGAAATTGCCTTCTGCTTCTGTTTCAGCTGAGATAAGCAATTTTACTGAGATAAGATCGATAGATTCAGCTCTATCTATATGATTAATAACAATTGAGAGCTTTGCTCAAGATACAGGTAGTGCCACACCTTAATCGGAGACCATCCAAGTAAAGCCATATTTGAAAGAGACCTAGAGTAATCCACCTGCAAAACTAGGTGATATCGGCTCCATTACTCTATTACTCCGAAAAATATTTGATAAGTTAAATAAAATCATAATGAAGCTCAAGTATTAAATTCCTTCTTCATGCTTATTCTTAAACTAAATGTTCGACTATGTCTATGTTGCTCACTAAGTTCTTGGACAGTTAGACTTATCTCGAATGATCTATATCTATGTATATGCACTAGAACTGTGGAAGGTACAATGGACGGTGAACAAGTAAATATTATGCAGCCGATGGCTGCGGATGAAGGGAACAACACACTCGTCTCTGTCCATCCGGCCGACTATCCAGCCATCCGTCCCTTAGTCCGTTTCTTCGTTCGTCCATCCGTCAAATTGGGAATTAAAACGAAAGTGAACGCCGAATGCGTTTTCGCGTCAGAGACAATGCAAGATTTTGTGACTCGCCCTCTCTATGCAATTCTGTTAGGGTAAATGACGGCCACTAAAACTCTTCGCATTTTCTGGAGACTCCGCAAAGACTTCAACTACCGGAAATGTATTGTGAAAATGGCTGTAAGTGAAGGTGAATCAGTAACAGGCTGATGACAGCAAACACTGAGGAAAGATTAGGCAATCCAACGAACTCCACTCAATTCGCAACTCTGTTGTAACTCCAGTTACAAATAGTCGAGGAAAGCTTGGGGATGACCTAGTGAACTAGTGGAGTTTCTGAGTGGATGTTGATTATTAGGATTTTTGATTTGACGAGATGTTGCGAGGGATGCCAAATATCAGTTATTAGAGCATATCTCGTCCATGGAAAGAGCTGAATATGGTACTTGGGGTATACAAAAGTACTTCCAATGCATTAGTAATAAAAACACATTTGTTTGCGTTTGGCTTTAGTTTTATTTTATGTAATTAACTTTTCTGCTCTTCTCTTATCTTGGAATTATACATTAAGCCCTCTAAGCAAAACATTGAAGTTCGGCAACAATTCCATGTATACATATCTTTCTAGATGATGGCAGAAAAGACCGCCTACAATTTGTTAGTTGCTATTAAATATAAAATGTATCAATTAATGTATATGTATATAGATGTCATAATTGTACACATGTTGATTTTTATATAATGTGGTAAGATGTGTGTACGTAATGAGATGTGTATGTATATACTCTTTAAATATATACTTTATTTATAGTTATACTTGAGGGTTTGTTAAAGCATGGTTAAATATTTTATTTTCTAGATTGGTAATATATTTTTTGGTATATATGTATGTATATATGTATGTATTTTTTTTTTTTTTTTTTCGAAAAATTTACAAAGGAACCGAATTTTTATTCATATATATTTAAGTTATATACAAATATATATAACTTTTCAATAATATTTGTTTGTATTTCGTATATTGAAATCCCTGTGCCACATGCCTACTTATTCCTGTATGTATTTACCTAAAATTTGTTATCATATATAGTTAATTTTGTACTTTCGGCTTTACTCGGCCAAAAATGGAAAAAGCAATTCGGAACAAGCTGCTTTCAACATTTCGTATAATATATTTTGTACTTTTGCATTACCTATAATATTTTGTATGTGAATATGAGTGCATGTCTGTGTGTGTGTGGGTGTGTGTGTGTGTGTGCTAACTTGAGTCGTGGTCAAGGTCGGAAGCTAGACAAAATCTTCAGAACTGTGATCCACTCAGCCAACTGGAAATCAAATTTAAGCAATGAATTAAACAAAAATGTATATTTAAGAGTGACAGCCATAAATATCTGCACAAAGCGACGAACCTCTTTCATGGCAGAGGCGTTAAAATTTATGAATTTTAAAATGATATTCACGCAAGGAATTAAGTGAAATGAAATGAAATTAAATAAAAACCAGACGGCAATTCCATAAAACCAAAACGAGTCAAATAACAAATGAGACAAAGCGAAGCTAAATCAAATAAACGACTGAAACGCTTCAGTGCTGAGCCAGTCACGGTGACTGTGTGTGAACGTGTCACAGTTACTTATATATATATATATATATATATATATCTGAATCTGAAAGTGATCCGACTCTCAAACTATACCCGTATATCAAACTTAATATAAGTTTGCATATGTATCTCTATCTACGTCTGCTGCTATATGTAGATGCATGTAATCATTTGTCTCAATGCGAATTAGAAAATGTATCGTACCCAAAATCCTTGCATAAAAATGTATCTCTATCTATCATCTATACCTCAAACTGGGTATGAATGGTCATGGAATACAATGCAGTATGTCGGGCTGCACCTGAAACTCTTTTGCCTAATTCTGCATCAATGGCTGTATCTGTATCTGCATTTGAATATACATACATATGAATGTGTATCAGCCTCAATCGAAGTTGAGAAACTGATCTGTTTTTTATGTCGGAACATGACTTTTTACATGTAATGAATGCATCTATGCTAATATAGATTTCAATCAATATGTACCCGAATTCAGTCTTTTGACTGCAATTGTATATGATGTATCTAGCGATAAACAATGGGATCTCCACTATATCTATAATCGCTCCGCATCCAAATGGCAAACGGCATCCCTGGGGCTCATGTTGTCAAAGCAGTGAGCACTAAAAGTAGCCGAGAATAAAAGCAACAAAAGCCGCAACAATATGCCGGCAAATGAAACAGAACAGAGAGAATAAAATTGAAACAAAAACAAACAACAAAAATAAACAAAATACAAAAACGCAACGAAGCAGCTCAACATGACCTTCACCCAATAAAGCGATCAGTGATCGCGGTCAGAGGTACAAAAATTTGCAGTCAAATACAATTGCGCAATTTAGTCTCTGTCTGACTGCCTCTATATGTGTGTGTGTGTGTGTGTGTGTTAGACTTTTGTTCCATTCATGTGAGTGTGCATGTATATGTGTGTGTGCATACTAATCAGAAAGATTGCCAATGGGAGTTGAGTGCGAGCTTATGCACATATACATACACATATGCATACATACATATACACATGCATGTAAAAAAAAACTAGATCTTTACGTATACCGTTAACTGCGAGCTTTTTACGTATTTCCCATTCTCATTCACATCAAATTGTTATATATGGCCGTATTTGAATGGAAAGGTCAGGCGCTTGCCTCGGACACGTATTCGAGCTATTTATATTGAAGCGAAGAGTTGAAAGTGCAAATTGAATATCTTTAAGCTCGAACTGATACAAATATATGTATATTACTCTCAGCCACTCTGTATACAAATATAATATATGATTGATATAAATATATACGAGAATGCAATCGCTATGTCATTATGATGTCAACGCTTCTGTTTCGCAGAATTCGCAGAACTGCTTCGCAAAATCAATCAGTCAATAAATTATTTGGTCCATTATCGAATCACTTATACTCAGCACAGGGTATCTTCTAGTCTGTTACACTTGTTCCTTTCCTTTTTCTGGCTTATACTTTACTTGCTTGTTTCGCCGTCGACTAACTCAATGTCCCCTTTTTTGCATTCCTCATTATACCTTGAACCCATTGAAAATGGGAAATCAGAGTATAATGTTTTTATTGAAATGTATATATTAGGCAGAAGGAAAACACACAAAGTATGTATATTCTTGATCAGGGCGACGAGCTGAGTCGACTTAGCCCTGTCCGTCTATCCGTCCGTATGTGGGAACGCGCCGATCTCAAAAGATATAAGAACTGGAGACTTGAAATTTTGTTGTATATATCAGCATGTATAGCGCGCATATCAAGTGTATCTCAAAAAATCGATAAGTTATCAGGTTATCAATTATAAAACCTTATCGAAAACCGGTTATAAAATTATTTCTCCTACATCTTTAGAGCTAGAATCGCTAAATTTTAATTGTAGACTCATATGTATTTTAGAGATTTTCGATTTTGTTATAATTCACCCCCACCCTTATATACATGCCCATAAATTTCTAAAATAAATAAATAAATACTATTATACATTTTCATGTTATAATCACGATCTGAAAGTTTCATGAAGATTATCCATCGACAAAAAAAAGTCATTAAACAATTAAGTTCTCATAGTAAGCCCACACTCCAGCCAATGCGTGTTTATGCGTGGGTGCCTATGTGTGTGTCTTCTTTTTCCCTTATGTAAGGAGAAAACAAGCGAATAATTATTGAAATATCAGTTGCTCGAATGGTTCAGGGGATCTCGTAGTCGAGCAGTCTCGATTTGTTTTATTATTATTTATTAAATTTGCCGGCAAAACAAAATTCACTTTTGCTGTTGTTACTGTTCGTTATTGTTGTTTATGGCGACACTAGAAAAGTGAAAACAAAAGCAAAACATTGGTTGAATCAAATACATTCGAATTCATCGGCTTAGAGGGTGTGGCAAAATGCATATAGCATAGAGTGTGTGACAGTGTGTGTACTTTGTTAACCCGGGTCGCGCACGATAGCACTTACTGCACTTGATTAGATACGGCGACAGATCAAATTGCTTTCACACGGTGGCGAGGAGACAATAGCTAATGACCCCAAATAGCGCTAGATGGGGTAGAGGGAGCAAGGCGGCCTGCCAGAGAACAAAGTGAAAGCTCAATTGAATAGTGAGTGTGAATCATACTTGAAATGACGAAATTCCGCTGATGTAGCCAGCAATTGGCACCAGAAACAATCATTTCTATATACATTCATATGTGCGTTCTATTCAGTCCCAGTATATCAATGCAGATACATCTGTATGAAGCACAAGTTAAGCTATTATTATATTTTTAGCAAGCTGCTCACGAAGAGGGAACTTTGGCTGCTGCAGCTCTATCATATACAAGGGTGACTCATAGCATATCGAATATACATAGATGATATATGGCTATATTTCATATATTAGAAATAAATAACCTGATGACGAGCGAGTCATTCCTACAATTTGAACATTCCTCAATACAAATTAAGAATATCAGTCTATGTAATGGGCGGGACTTGGAATTGCGCATTTCATTGATTTGGTTTGTTTCGGCCACATAATTCAGCAATTAACACAACAAACAAAAAAGCATATGTTAGAAAAAATGGCTATAAAATACATCAAATATAGCTGAACATTTAAATTTTAAATACAATGCTACGAGATGTCTCCCTGAACCCCTTATTTTAGTGTCCCTATATATTTCTCCACTCTGTCTATCTCTCTCTCTCTCTCTGTCCCTCTCGCCCCCCCCCTCTCTCTCTCTCTCTCTCTCTCTCTCTCTCTCTCTCTACCTCTCTCTCTCTATCTCTCTCTCTCTCTCTCTCTCTCTCTATCTCTCTCTCTCTCTCTGTCCCTCTCTCTCTCTCTCTCTCACTCTCTTCCTATCTCTCTGATTGACTCAGACTAATTTACTCATTACTCAGACAGTCAATCAATCAATCAATATAGCCGTATCTCATTTTGTTATATTTAATTCTTAATTCTTTAATTTTATTTAATTCTTCAAAAAACTCATTTTTAGTTAGGTAGTCAATCGTTAATATCGTTTTATTTACAAACTCTTCAATTCAATCATTAGTTAAGTTATAATAATCAATCATTTATCCATTAATCTATCATTAGCTTTTTAGTCTGTCAGTCAATCCGTCAATCAATCAGTCCATTTTATAGTAATTCATCATATCACACAAATAATAGTTTATCTAGTTTTATTCGTTCTATGAAGTCCACATTCATTGTCCACTCTGTAAGTTGGTCCGTCGATCAATTGGTCAATCAGTCGGCCAAACACAACATACATATATATCTTTGCATCTAGCTGTCAGATATCTAACATATCATACAAAACAAGTAAGAAAGCTCTAGTCGAGTCTGCTCGAAGATCGCCTGAACCCTTCGAGCAATAGCTATTTCAATCAATTTTTCGCGTCTTTCTGCTTAAACAAGACAGACGCACGCACACACACACACACACACACGCATACACACACACACACACACACGCATACACACACGCATACACACACACACACACACACACACACACACACACACACACACACACACACATACCCACATACACATACACCCACACCCACTCCCACACATACGCATACACACACATTCACGCACACAAGCGCCCACGCCTAAACACGCATGGGCTGCAGTGTGCGCTTACTATGAGAATTTAATTGTTTAATAACTTTTCTTGTGGATGTATTTTCTTCATAAAACATTCAGACTATGATTATAACATAGATATGCATGCATTTGGTAAAGCACAAGCCTCTAGTATTTGAAATACGCCTTTTAAAAATATGTGGGTGAGGAGGTGAATATAGGGGTGGGGGGTAAATTTTGACAAAAGCCAAAATTCTATAATGTACATATGAATCTACATTAAAAATTTGGCGACTCTAACGTTCAAGACGTAGCAGATATAAATGTATTACTGGTTTTCGATAAGGGTTTTCATCGATAACAAAATAAGGGGGAATGTTATCGATTTTTAAAGCAAAACATACTGACAGACGGACGGACGGACAGGGCTAAATCAACTCAGCTCGTCGCCCGGATCAAGAATATATATACTCTGCCACGCCTCCTTCTGCCTGTTACATACATTTCATATATATATATATTCATCGGTACTATCAATACAGCCATCAATTGCCAATAACAACTCCTAAAAACTCTGTCATAGACACACCTATTATATGTAGAAAAAATCTCTCGAAGCTGTAAAACAAAAGCTAAAAAAAAAAAAAAAAAAAAACGATAAATAAAAGATAATGAATTGAATTTTTCTTGGTATGTTCAAATATTTATTATATAATTTTATAAGCATAATTTTGAAAAAAAAAATAATAATTAAACATTTTTTTTGCTTGATTTGCATATATATGTATATATGGGGTATTAATAGTTTTGTATATCCATAGAGATATATGGATACAACATTCATATATACATATATGTATGTACTTTATATACATTTATTAGATCGAAAAATCGCGTCTTTCAATTAATATAAGTAACTAAATAACGATTTAAAAGTATTAGATATAAGTTTATATAAGATAGCGTATATATAGAATATTTATAAATCTTTTCTTTACATATACAGTATGTTTAAATAATGTGTGTTTAAATTTTATATAAAAAGATATTTTGTATTTGCCAAATTAAAAAAAAAAAATTGAACAATTTCCAAAAAAAAAAAGTTTTTCCTTTGATTTTTTAGTTTTTTTTTTTTTTTTTTTTTTGGATTTCATTGGTTTTTTTTTTTTTTTTTGTATATCAACAACTATGGTTATATATAAACATACATTAAACATGTATGTATATATAATGTGTATAAAAATTGTAAAATAAAAAATAAACGTAAAAGTGTTTATGCAACAATTGCTTGTTGCAAGTTATTTTTTTATATATATTTGCGAGGATTTAGAGGTTTTGGTTGTTGTTGTTGTTTTTACTTTGTTGTGTTTCACTTGGTTTACAAAAAAAAAAAAGTTTAATAACTTAAATTTTAATTGCAAAATGCATAGCTTATTTTTCCGTTTTGTTTTGTTTTTTTTTTTTTTTTTTTTTAACCTTTAGTTTAACAAATAATAAATGAAATTGCTTGTATTCCTTTTTTTTTTTTTTTTTTTTTTTTTTTTTTTTTTTGCTGTAACATTTTTGCCATTTTTTTGTAGTTTTCTTTTTGTTGGTGTATTTTGTCTGGTTTGTTTTATTGTTGCAGATAAATTTGTACGGTTTTCAAATTGTATTTATTAAGACTCTATGTTTTGTATTTTCATATACATATTTATATGTATATATATTTACTATAGGAAACTAAGTGCATTCGTATTGATTGGCTGTGTCTATGTATGTGTGTGTGTGTGTTTACATGTATGTATGTGTTTGTGTTTGTTTATTATAAATTGTACAATAGTCTTTTGCTTATCTTGTAATTTGTATTTAGGATTTTACTGGTATTTTTTATCTACTGTATTTTGTATTTCTTTTCATTCTTCAACTGCATTTTTATCTATTGTATCTTTCGTTTGTTTTTGTTTTTCATTTTTTTGCTTCATCTGATTCTAGTGTAAATTTTAAGAAAATATTGGGTATCGATTTCCTATTTATTTTGGTTGTTTTTTTTTTTTTTTTTTTTTTTTTTTTGTCACTAGCATTTAACGAGATTTCTATTTACATTAGTTTTTTTAACAACAACAAAAAAGTACTTTTTTTTTAGATTTACATTTTGGGTTTTTTAATTTTTTTTTCTGTTCTTCTTTTGTATAAAAATTGATTTGATGTTTTTCCGTAAATTGCTTAAACACCTGAATAGTATTTAACATATATATATTTAACAATTTTTTTTTCATTTTTTTTTTATTTCTTTATATTTTTTAATATCGCGTTAAATGAAGTGTATAAGATACATATACTATATATTTTGTATGTATAAAATATATATGTAAAAAAAAAAAAAAATATATATATATATATATATATATATATATATATATATATGTTTAAGGGAGCAGTGGCGCTAGATTATAGTTTTACCCTTATCTTTTATATTTTACTTTTACTTTCATCAAAACACTTGTAAAAAAATGTTTGTTATGTTTTCTATTATGTTTCAAATGTTTCTTGTTTATTTACTCGTAAGAACAAACGCGTTTGCAAGCCTTGGGGATATTATATAAATCATCAAATTATCCCAGCAACTCTACTCTTCTGTTTCTTCTTCATTTAATAACCCGAAATTAAAAATTTGAAACTAAGCATAGGTTAGGAACCCAGCGATACTCAGGTAAAACATCAAGTATCAAAGCAAAACTAACATTTTATAATATATATATAGTTATTATAGAAAGATAGAATTTGTTGTGAATCCATGAGCGCTATTTGTCTAGAAGTTCGTTGAAACGTCGCTATAAATGTATCAGATTTATAGTTCATATTAGTTCTACTAGTTTCCTAATAGTTTTTAGTTAGTGTGTGTTTCCTTTCACATTTTCTCTCTCTCTCTCTCTCTTTCCTCTCTTTCTATTTCTCTTTCTTTTTTATCGTTTTTATCATTGTTTAATTATATATAATAAAAAAAAAACCAAAACTAAACCTAAATAACAGTTTTGCATCAAGTTTTGTATGTTTTATTTTGTTTTTGTTTTTGACTTCAATTGAATAGTTTAGATTATGTATATGTATATGTATATATAAGTTTATACATGACAATAACTTGCTTTGCTGTTTTTCTTTCAATATATTAAAGAACTATATGTATATATACATAAATACATATACACATCTCTTATTAGCAAAAAATCGACAGTTGAACAGCTGACAAAGCTCACTCGGCTTTAAAAAACCATCGCAAACTAAGCAGCCAATGTTTTCTTCTTCTTAATGTTTCCCTTCTTCTTTCTACAATTTATCTCCTCTTCTTTGTGGTTGCAGTATATATTCCTAAGAAAATAATCTATTGCTCCTATCATCATATCATTTTCTTAGTGATTCTATTTTAAATTGATATTTCTATAGCATGTTTTCCTATTACTAATTCTTAACTTTTCGTTTCGTTCACTCTTGTATTGTTATTATTATTTTGCGCATTTCATATGCGTAGTTAGAAGTTTGTTAAGAACTTTAGTTGTCCTAAGCATATTCTTAAAGCATGTCAGGACGACAACAACAAAATCAGGAAATTAAATTAATTTCAATCATGTCTAAGGTTGCATATCAAATGTTCACATCTTATTAGATATATACATATCTATAGTTTTTCTTTTCGAAAATATGCATTATATATTCAGAAAAAAAAATTGAACAAACCGCAATGTGTTTTCTATTTAGGCAGTAAAAAATGGTTTAAGCGCATTTTGCGTATGTCTAGGAAAGCTATCTATCGATTTCTTTTTTTGAGACGCTGTCGTCGTTCTGCTAGCTAATAATTATATATATATATATATATATATATATATATATATATATATATATATATATATATGTTTTTGCAAATAAAAGAAATTATAAATATGGACTATACGGCTAGTTTTATAAAAAGATATATATTAGATATATATAATCATATATATTTATATCTATGCTTGTATGTATAACGCATATGCGTACGCATATATTTGTTTATAGTAACTTTCTATATAACTTAATGTTTATAAATTGTTTTTCCTTTATGTGTTGTAATTTTTATTTTTTTTCCTCTTTGAATTTCAATTTTTGGCGCTGCTTCAAAATTTGCGCTCTTCCTTTTCGTCTAATTTCATTAACCGTTCTGTGTGCAGTTTGTTTTGACTCTTATATTCGCTTTCGCTTTCTCTGCGTCTCCTTCTCTAAATATACTTTCAGTGAGACAGATCCCTTCTCTCTCGCTCTCTTCCCTCTCTTTCGCTCCTACGTGTTATTGTTGTTGTTTGCATTTAGTGGCTCATTCGTTGCAACTTTGTCTGTTTTTCGTTTCCGTTTCCGTTTCCGTTTTTTTTTTTTTTTTACGTTCTACTTTTTTTCGTTTGTTTTGTTTTCTCCGTTTGTTTTGGGTCTTGTCCATCTTATTTTTTTGTTTTTTTTTTTTTTCGTTTTTGTTATTCATTTCTTGGTTAAGTAAATATAAACTAAATTCCTAAGCATCTAATATTTGTATCTATATCTATAGCTCGATACATATTCAATTAAACAAAATACAAAATAAAAATATTATAAAAAACAAAAGAAAAGAGAATATGAAGTTGTTTTGTTTCCATTTGAAATTCCCCTTTCATAGTTCTACGTTCAATAGAAACATTATAGTTTATAGTTTTTGCTTCCAACTTGCATTTTGTTTCACTTCAAAATCAAATCAAAAATATCACATGAAAGAAATCCAATTTAAATCACTATGTTATAGTTATATAAGAAAATATATATATATAGCATATATAACATATATAAATATAGCAATATATAAAGCCAAAGCTGAAAGCTCAAGGATGTTTATATTTATTATATAAACGAATATATATATTTGCTTTTGTTTAAATATACTATTCGACGATCGTTTGTTATGTATTATTTGTAGCATCCGAAGCAGTAGATAATGTCGGTAGAAAAGCAATCATCTATCTGACTATCTGACTGCATCGTCATCATTATCGTTATGGTAATTATTATCATTGTTATCTGTTGTTATCTCTCATCAATATCGAGACAGTTCGATCGATCGATCATACGCTCTACTGGCTAATACTAAAATCTGATATTGAAGTTCAAAAAATGCTTATCTGAGCCTACGTCAAATTACACATAAAAAAAAAAAAAAAAAAAAAAAAAAAAACCTAGTCAGTTTGCGCCTACTCTCTCTCTCTTCCTATCTGTCCCTCTCTACATCGGTCTCAAACTGTCGTCGTTACCGATTCATTAATCTATCGGTCTATCGATAGTTACCGCTAAACATGGATTGCTTGCAAACACGTTCTTCACTTGTAGTCCTATCTTACCCGCACTTGCTTCCATTCCTCTCTCTCCCTCCCCCACATTTGCTCCTCTTCTTTCTCTTACTCTCTTAAGGCTATCATCATTCAGCGGCATTCTTACTCAGACTCATGCGCAGACGCGCCAACAGCTCCTGCTGCTGCTTGAGCTTAGCCTTCAACAGCTGACGCTTGACGTTCAGGTCCCGCTCCTCGCTGGTCAGCTGCTCGCAGAGCCTGGCCGCCTCCCTCAAGATGTTGACCTTGGGCGCACGCTCCTTGTCCCTGATGTTGGGTATTTGCGTCTTGAGTGCCTCGAACAGATTCTTAAGTCCAATGCGACGCTGGCGCTCCATATCGTTATGCAGATTACGCTTCTCAATCGTATCCGCCTCATCGACGCTCAGATGACGTTTCAGGACGTTGCTGTTGATGCTATGGATGTGGATGTGGCTGTGAATGCTGCTGCTGCTGCTGTTGCTACTGCTACTGCTGCTGCTGACGTTGCTGTGGCTGCTGTGGCTGCTGTTGCTGCTGGTGATGGTGCTAAGGCTGGGGCAGTTGCTGCCATTCGACATGACGCTGCGGACGTCCTTGGCATCGAAGCCGTTTGAACTGAATTTTCCACGCTTCCGGGGGCGCTGTTTGGAGAGCAAATAGGAACGTGGCTGACGCTTGGCCGCCGCCAGCAAGAACTCATTGCAGTCGGGCATGTAGAAGCGCTTGCGATTCTTCTTGCCGAGGGGCGCCACGCCAATGACGCAGGGCGGACTTAAGCAGTCGCTGCTGCTGCTGCTCTCGGGCGAGTAGGTGGCTGGCACTGCGCCTGCGCCCTGGTAGGGCGTGCTCGAGGGCGACGGGTAGCGAGAGTTGGCCACAGACTTAACGGGACTGCTGCTAGCCGGCGTATAGGGCAGCTCATAGCGCCTGGACGAGCGGTGGGCCACGATGCGATTGTCGCTCGAGATTTTGTTGGCCACCTTTGTCTGGAGGACGCGTCGATCGCGGTCCGATGGATTCGTCGGCAACTTCTTATCGTTCAGCGAGACAACGTCGATTTCCTCATCTGCGGCGAAAACGAGAAACGAGAATGGAAAACACAATGAGTTAGTTACCAAGACACCAAGGAGTCTAAATATACATCAATACTATGGTAGGGTTTATGGTTTAAGGTTTATGGCTTATGGCTTACGGTTTACGGTGTATGGTTTATGGTTTATGGTTTATGGTTTATGGCTTATAGTTCATGGTCTATGGTTGATGGTTTATTCTCGTAGTTGTCATAAACAAGAGCAAGAGCAGCAGCAAACGAATACTAATTGTGATTTGGGGAAATTACAACACTCGAATTCTAAAACTATTTTCGACTAAGACAGAGGTACAGGGTAAAGGCATTATCTAAGTTAATACGGAGTAACCAAGTCACCAAGGTCACTCTAGTGGGCTAATGTTAGTTGTGTTCCAATCAGCCAATCAATAAAGACCATTCATAATTTATTACATATGTATGTAGATAAATATATGTATGTACATATCTCGTGTCGTGTGTCTTAAGAAAGCCCTGCAAATGTCTGGCATTCGCCAACGACAGTTCAATGACTACAGCATAGAAACATGATGATGTCATTGTGTGCGTGCTGGGAGTGTGGGTGGCTGAGTGGGGCTTTCTGACTGACTGGCTGGGGCATGCGCTAGGCTCCACGCAAAGCGGATTAGTGTGTCAGCGTTGCGAGACAAGTGGCCTGACGCCACTTGCAACAGTATCAGAATTCAGGAAGTAATAGATTTGCGTACTGACAATGGGCATCCAGCGACCGAGGGAGCGAGAAGGCAATAGCAACCCTCAACTCTACCGGCTCCTTGACGTCAGACGATGCACAACGGAAAACTTACTTTGGCAAAAGTATTGAAACAACGATAAAATATAATAAATAAAAAATAAAAAAAAAAGCTATCGCTGATAAAGCTCTACGCTAAACTAGCGCAACAGAGCTGGCGGGGGCGAAAGATACGACTCTTTCCTCTCGGCCTCGATCCCTGTCCCAACCCTAAACCATGCGGAATTTCAGCTTCCGTTGTTAATTTGGCTCTTCCGCTGGAGCGTGCGCGCGTTCATTGAACCAAGCGAAGTAGTCGCTGTCGCCGTCGCAGTCGCATTTGTTGCAATCAAAATGTTGGCCCAGCCACATTTTGACTGCCTTTCATCAAATTACAAAAAACAAAAAAAAAACAACAACAAAACGAAAAGAAAAAAAATGCATATATTAAATTAAGAAACTTTTTGCTACAGCTTATCAACCGTTACTCTAATCCGTCTCCCTCAATGCCAAATCAAACACACACACACATGCATTTTACATATGTATATACATAAACACCACATATTTGCACATATGCTGATTGTAAATATTGTGTGTGTGTTTTTTGCCTTTTGCCTTTTGCCTTTTGCCTTGGCAACTGTGCAAACAGTCGAGAGACAGAGGGAGACGTGGTGCAGAAGAGACCACAAAGAAGTTGGAGACTGCAAGCAAAAGGCATAAGAGCAGCAACAACTACATCACCGAGCTCCAAAGTTCAATTAACAACAACAACTACAGCAACAAATCTTGGAGATCCACGTTCAATATTTCAAGTCCAAGTCCAAGTCCAAGTGCATCGAGCGAATGAGCGAGCGAGCGACCGCAACGAACGAAATCGAAACCACGCAAAGCAGAAGCGAGAGCGGGATGGAATGGGGCTGGCGAGGGGCAAGGGCGAAGGGCTATGTCAGCCAAGCGTTGCCATAGAAGAAAACCAACAGCAAAAATCTTACCCAACCACCAAACACGATAATGAACATCATCATCAGTCTCCTGGCTAGACAAGCAGCAGACCTTACCGGAGACCCCAGCAAGAATGTTGCCCAGCGGCCATTTTAGTTTCTTTCTTTTTGGAGCCTGGAATGCGACTGCAGCAACAATGTCGCTCCTCATGTTGCTGACACAGCAAAAACCAGAAAGCAAAAAGAAAAGAAAAAATGTTGCTGTGCATTTCTTTTGTTGTTCTTGTTTCGCAGGAGTTTCAAGCGGATATGGGCGAAAACGCGAAGACCCCGCACGCAGATGACGCGACGTTGGGCTATGAATGATTTGAATTTTGTGAACATGCCCACAGCATGGAGCAGGGGCAACAACAGCAGCAATGAAAGCTACAAAATAGCTTTAAAGCATTTCAAATGTTGAGCAAATCGATCAGCGCAGAGAATGCAACTAATTCACAACTGCCAGGGAGATTTCCTCAAAAATAATTTATGCAAACTGCAATGTGCAAACAAAAAAAAAAAAAAAAAAATTAAAATAAAAAGCCGACGGCGAGGGATTCATACGCACACACATCCCTATGCACACAGATTTACAAAGTAAATACATACATATGTATATATGTATGTATTTAAGTCTGAAAGCTCACTCACAGCTTTACTGCTGCTGCGCTGCTGACGTCGCCGTCAGCAACAAAAGAAAACAAAACAAACTCGAAAAACCTGTTTGCAGCGATAACCGACAGCTTGGCAACTTTTGTTGCTAAGCGCGCCAAGATCAAATCAAGACACAGCCCAGCTGAAGTAGTAATAGTAATAGTAATAATAATAATAAAGCACAATTGCTAGCCAACGGCATGGAGGAAACAGCTTGTTGTTGCTACCGGCGTAGTTAATTACAATTGCAAATAAAGTGCACAAACACAGAGCAGATATGGGCACAAGCACAGACACACCCATACATGCATAGAAACGAGCATGACTTGTAAGTTGCGCAACTTTTATGCAGCTACCGGCTGTCGGCATCTGTGGGCGTTATGCGAAGAGCTACAGCAACTGCGGCACAGGCACTCGCTCACACACACCAACGCACACAGTCAGTGAGATTCATTCACTCGCTCACTCACACTCAGCCGCAGCCGCAACCACCAAATCTCCTGCCCTACAAAATTTTCATATTGCGAAAAGGGTCAGCAAATGACAAGTGCATTCATTGCTCAATTCATTTCACGAGAATGCAAGATGAAACGGTAAAAACAAAACAGAAAAGAGTGTTGGCTGTAAGCAAAGGGAGCGCAACGGGGAAGGGAACTAGTACAGTTCAATACACACACATGCACGTGCATATATATGTATGATATATGCAAAACTGAAGCGCCCCAAGCAACAAAACCTACGTACATATGAATGTATATGTTAATTGAGGCGTAGCAGGCAGGCGACGCGTCGTGACGTCGGCGTCGGCGTCGGCGTCCGCGTCAACATCGACGTCATTGCTGCCCTCGGCGATGACACCCGTTATTCTTGATAATGCACACAGATAAAGAGCAGATAGATAGAAATATAGAGGAAAGGCTGTCGCTAATTCCGTCTCCCCCACACACACGCACGCACACACACACACGCTCACTGCCACACTCTCTTATTATCGCTCGCTCTCTCTCTCTTTCTCTCCTTGCCGTCAGCAATGCAAAACGAACGAAAAAAATGCTTTAAAATTGAGTAATGTAAACACAACTGTGTGCGAGACGAAAATGAAATTGAAATGGAGAAGTATAAAAATAAAAATGGCATATGATGTAATTCTCACATGAGGAATTTCAAGCCTATAAAAGACGAAAAGGCAACAAAATCAAATAAGTTAGACGAAAAGCATAGTGGTACAAAGCATCTTATCTATGCTTGAAATTGTTGCCTACACTGACCCACTGTGCACGTACACACATACATATGTACATGTATAAATAAATAAATAAATAGACAACTATTCACTTAGCTAACGATAAATTGCCAACGCCCACGCATCGGGGCAGTGGGGTGTGGCTGTTTATTGCTGTTGTTATATATATATGTATATATATATATATTTTTTTTTTTTTTTTGCTTGTAAATTGTTTAATAACATTTCTTATGCTCAATTGTCATGCTGCTGTCTCTTTCACTCTCTTCTGTTCTTGGACCTTCTTCCAATTATTTCAATTCATAATAGAAATCAACACCAAAAACAGGAAGAAGCACAAAAAGAAGAACCATACAAATTTCACACAACTTGTTCCCAGTTCCTTCACTTCCTCCTCTTCTTCTCAGACTATATTCCGTTTTGATTGTGCTTATTCATATTCCTGTATTGGCATCAACTGGAATTTCACGACAATTCCAACAAAATGATTTCATTTCATCCAATTCGCAATGTTTCTGCTTCTGCTTCTGTTTCTGCCTGTTCTTGTTATTTGTTCTTCCTCTTCGTGTTTCTCAAAGCTTTTACATGCGTATTCATTATAAATGTTTATTATACTTGCGCAGCGATTCTAAGAAATTTCAACCGTTCTCAGAAATTTCGAATGACAACATTTGCCATTCCTATTTGCATTTTGCAATTTGCCGTACAGAGAGCGCCACACTGTGTTCCCACGCTCACACAGTGGTACCAAACCAATTGCACACACACACACACACACACACACATAAACACCAGGATCAGGAGGGTCCCGGTTCCATCAGCTTATGTATGTATGTATGTTGCCAGCATGTGTTAGCAACATGTCGCTGGCACTTTGCGGTTTCTCCAATAGGCAACAGGAGAACAACAAATTGCAGTTGCAATCTTAAAAATAAAATGTTTATTGCATCTAATCTATTCAGCCGCTGCGCAGTCGCCGTCGCTGCTGCGGCTGCTTCCCATGACTCGTTGATTGCAATTACATATTGTTGCGCGCAGCTTGTTGCCGCAACATTTGACTTGGAATCTGCATCTGTTCAATGCCACGCCCTTTTTTCACTGAAGAAGAAGCAGCAGCAGCAGCATGAGTCATGCTCGCCAAACTCTATTTCAAATGACAAATGTCGCCAAAAATAAAAACGCAATAACAATAAAAAAAAAAAAAAGTCGTTAAGAGCGGGCAGAGCGATGTCGCCCACTGACAATGCCGCAACGCGCCAGCTTCTAACATCAATGCTTCAATATCAACACACACACACACACACACAAATCACATGAATTATTAAAATTACAATGAATACCGTCTGGCAACATTTCGGGCAGCAACATTCCTCCTCTTCTCTTCTGTTCTTGTTTTTTGGCAACATTCTATTCACATGCATACATACAGAACACGCACATATGTATGTATGTATTTATGTGTGTGTATGGACATGTACGAGGCTGTGTCTCCAGTTAAGGCAACAACACAAACAGCCGACCAAAAAGGGAGGCTCGTTGGCGTCGGCATCATTGCAAAAAAAAAAAATATATATATATATAATAATAATAAAACATAAAATAATAATAATAAAAGCAGCGACGCATCAACAGTGCGAGTGTAAAGAGCAGCGCAATAGCAGCCGGCAGTCAACGCCGCTGTCGCTGTCGCCATCAACGTCGACCTTGAGCATAACAATTTATTGCTTCACGTGTACGCGAATAAGCAGCATAATGAATGCGTGAGTGAGCGAGAAGCACGAGCCGAAAGCGCCAGGGCGAACGAGACGCACACAAAGACAGACCACAGTCAGCGGGAGGGCGGACGGTCAGGCGGTTAGTCGGGTTAGTGTGTGTGTGTGTGTGCGAACGCAAAAGACGCGCATAGCAACATCGCGCAACGTAAGAAGCACGAGCATTGTCGAAATACGAAAAAAAAAAAAAAGACAAAAATTTTGTTAGTCGACAACGCCACAGCCTTTGGACCATAGTTAGAGCTTTTTACGTTGTTGCTGGGTGTGTTTTTTTTTTTTTTTTTTGGTGGTTTGGTGGGTCGGTCGCCTGTTATAACTGGGCGCTAAAAGCCGCCCGAGCCAGACGCATAAATTTGCTGCCCCAGCGAAAGTAAAATAACAGCAAAACAAATTTCACCAAAAAGGCCGAAAAGTAAATGAAATAATAAATACATATGTATGTTAAAGGAATTTCGAATGACAACCCTTGGGCAGCTCCCCCCGCCGTAAGCGTTGTCAGCACACATCACGCATCGCCGCACTATTTCTGGTTAGTTTTATTTAATTGGGAATTCAAATAGCAACAACAACAACAACAACACTTAAGCTTATTCCCATAAACTTTTGCGTTCCTGCTTCGTTTTTGTTTCTACGCACTATTTTATGATTATTCGACCTTCGTTCAGTTCATTAACATTTTTCTATATACATACATATATATTTTTTTTATTTTGGATTGGTTTCGGTACTCGAAATAATACACGCAAAGCAACAACAACAGTTCGTTTAGTTGTTTTTGTTCTACGCACAAATCAAAAGGTGCGAATATGCCAATAAAGCAATAGCAACAATAACAGCTGGCCGCCAAATCAGCGGCAGCAGCATCAAGCAGAGCTACCCACACCTACATACATACATACATGCAAATGTATAACAATATAAATTATAACAGCTACATATTTGAACATAACTACCATTACAATTCGCTGCTTCCTCTTCGTTTCGGCGTCTCTCACGTTATCACTCTCGCTTTTCACATTACCATCTCCGTCTTTCAAATTGCTAATGAACTGTCACGCGCACACACATACACACACACACACACACACACACACGCACACTATCTGCAGCAGGCACCTGTTGTAGTTGTTGCTGCTGCGCTGATTTAATTTTTGTTTCCTTTTTGTTGCTATGGGTTTCGCGCGCTGCGTGCATGCTTTGCTTTTGACAAATTATTCATACGCATACGCATAGGCACACGCACACACACACACAGGCGTACGATTTCAATTATCAGCGCTGCCCAACAACTGCTATCAGTGACAACAACAGCAATCTGATATCGGGTTTCGCACATTGCGCGTTTTCGGTTTATCGTCATCTCACGCGCTTTGCTTTTCGCAATCGCATTTGATAAGTCGAGCAGCAACAGCACAAATACATATAAAAAAATATATAAAATAAAATAAATAATGTTTATTGTGTGGGCGTTTTTCGCTAATAGTCAAATACACACACACACACACACATGTACGCATGATTTTTTACATTTGTATATGAAAATAGACGAGAGCAGCGAATTTTGCGCGCTTGGTAACAAGGCAACACCCACGATTATGCTTCTGTTATACATGTACATATGTATGTATGTACATATATATAACAGAATTTATTGTGTCATATCAATTATAACTGAAACCACTTTTTTTTTTTTCCTATTTTAATAACGGTAATTCACCATACGTTATAAGTTAACATTTAGCCTCACACGAAATACCCTCGAAAAGAAAACACGACCGACAACAAACGCAATGCAAACGCAACGCAACGCGCTGCGCTACGCCGCAGCGTCCGCAATTGAATCTCTCGCTCATCGGCAGACAATGCGTCAAGCACAGCAGCAGCCGCGGCACTGACTGCGAGTGTGAGTGCACTCGGCGCAAGCAGTGAGCGTGCGAGTGTGAGAGAGCGAGAGCGAAAGCGAAGAGGCCACATGTGCACTTTACCGGTAGCGTCGACGCTACGTCGATGACGACGCCAACGCCGACAGCAACGTGCGACGGTTGCTGTTTGGCTTTGCGCTGTTATGCATGTTTTGTTTTGCTTTTGTATTCGTGTTTTATTTTATTGACAGAAAAAAAAAAAAAAAAAAAAAAAAAAAAAACAAAGAACGATAACAATAATAAAAATAATTGCGAAGGTTGGAGCAAAAGTAAGACGCTAGGAGGGAGATTCCCTGTGTGTGTGTGTGTGTGTGTGTGTGTGTGTGTGTGTGTGTGTGTGCATGCGAGTGCAGTTTGTGAATGAAAGCTTTACGCGCCAAATTGCATTTGTATTTGTGCCAGTCATATTAATACTAATAGTAATAGTAGTAGTACTAGTAGTAGTAGTAGTAGTAGTGGTAGTAAGAGTAGAGACATAGATTGGCGAGGGTAGCTCAATGTGTTTAAGAGAAATGGTATGAAGCAAAGAGCGCGAATGGCCAGAAGACATTGAACCCAAAAACTATGGCCAAAATAGTCAAGGCAATCGAGAGGGCGTAGGGTGTGGCGCTGTTGACGCCACGTGGCTTTTAGCATGTGGCATGAGCGCAGACATCCTTGAGCCGTGGGTTCTTGCCCAACGACAGGCGGATGGGCGGACGGGTGGGCAGACCGGTGAGAGTGAGAGAGAAACAGCTTTTTTTGGGCGTAGCACAAACTGCGCAAGATGGCGGCGTTTGGGGATGCTTCTCCGCAAATGTGCGAGAGGATGACGCCATGCCTCCACACACACACACACACACACACACACACACACACACACACACATAGACACATAATGAGCAATGAAAACCACGCGCCACGCCACGCGCGTGGCAACAGAGGGGATGTGGGGGCGGAGGTGGCATTGGGTGGGGGTTGTTCACTGTTATGCGTAGGCTACAAGGCGCCAGCGAAATGTGCAAATATTGGGGGTGGGGTCGGGTGCTATTTGGGAGCTCGAGCGCGCTGGGAAAGGAAAATCAATGAAAGCTCTGCCCAAAACTTGGCAACGATGCGCAGTGAGTGGGCGTGTGGGCGTATAGGCGTATGGGCGTGTGTGCCACCAGCAGCAGCAGCAAACAGTTTACTACGTTTGCTGTTGACGTAGGCGATCGATTTTTGGGCGCGTCATCAGTCACCCACGCAGAGCGCGGCACACACTAGTTGAATGCCTCTGGGCGAGGTGAGGCGAAGCGAGGAAAGGATGGGAGACGCATGATGCGAGGGGATATTAACGAATCGAGTCAATCGGAAAATGCATCAGATGCTCTGATATTGAGAGAGGGCGAGAGGGACGGATCGAGGGGCTATTGACCCCTAAACTTTTATAATTGTCCTAGGTATAACAAATGGGCGTACAACACTCACCAGAGTCTGAGGGCGTGTCCAGGTTGGCCTCCACCTCGTTGCAGCGCGTGTAGCTGTGATCGCTGATGTGGCGCATGGAGCAATCGCCGTAGTCCGACTCGGAGTCCGAGCTGGTGGTCGTTGTGGCCGGGGGGGACAGTGTTGCGGCAGCTGCCGCAGCCGCCGCCACCGCCTCTGCTGCCGAGCGGCCCGACTGCTGCGCCTGCTGGTTGAGCACCTCCAGCACGTCCGTGATGATGGGCGGATCGCCCTGGATGCGGTAAGGCAGGTCGATGCGCTCCTTGCTCGTGTTCTGCAGCTCCCGGCTCAGGTGGTCGATGATGTTCTCGTCGGAGGTGCTCCTCAGTGAAATATTGTTGCTGCCCATCACACAGGCGCGCAGGTCCACGTTGTGCTTGAACACCTCCGGCATGGGTTCGTCATCCGGCAGGCTGTTGCTGCTTGTTATCAAACAGCTGTAGCGCTGCTGCTGCGCCTTCTGATGCAGCTTCTGTTGCTGTTGCTGCTGTTGCTGCTGTTGCTGTTGCTGCTGCTGCAGCTTGTGCTGCGTGTTGCTTTTGCGCAGCAGCGAGCCACCAGGCGGTATATACGGCTCGATAGTGGGTTCCCGCTGTGTCGCCCGACTGGGTATCTGAATCGTGGGCGTTACTGTCGCCGCCGCAGCGGACTTGCTGCTGCCGCCAGTTGACCTGCAACTGTTCATCCTCATTCTCTTGCTGCTGTGGCTGTTGCTATTGTGGGGGCAGTTCTCGCTGTTGCTGTCATTGTCGTGGTCCTGGTCGAGATCGTGATGCTGATCTAGGTCCAGTTCCTGGTGCTGTGTCTGCTCAAGCTGCTCCTCATCCTCCAGCTCCTGCTTGATGCACAGTGCGCTGCCGCTGACGAAGGCTGGCGGCACGGCGCTGCTCTCACTGTAGCTGGACGCGGCCGAAACGTTGTTGCCGCCGCTGCCGCTGGCGCCGTGTGTGCCGGAGCTGCCGAAGGTGGGCCACATACAGTCGCCGTTGCGAATCTCCGGCTTGAAGTCTGTGTCGTCGAACAGCGCGAAGCTGTTCAGGTGGGAGTGCTCGGCGGCGATCCTCTCCACGTCATTCTGTATGCTGGGCAGCCTGTAGTTAATGTTGAGTTCCATCAGGTCGCTGAGTTCCATGTCCAAGTAGTCGAAATCGCTGCTTATGCAAATGCCGCTGGTAACGGTCGTCATTTTGGCCACCTTCTTCTCTTCCCCTTCTATTCACAAATTACGTCCGGAGTTTGGGGTGTGTCTGCTCTATTCTAGAACAGTAGCACAGTAGCACAGTAGCACAGTATCCAGCTGCAAAAACTGTTTGAAGCGAAAGAGAGAGAGAGAGAGAGAGAGAGAGAGAGAAGAGGGAAGAACAGGCCATGAATCATTTTATTCAATTTCAAAGTATTTGACGAATATTGGAATATGTATATTTCAATTCAAATCCATAAATATCCTACACGAGTTTAATATACTATTACCAACTATGTTTCATGCTGATTATCATTGTGAACTAATTTGCCTCAGATATTGCGTTTTTTTTTTTTTATATGTATGTATGTATTCATATATACATATCTATATATTTTTGAATTTTTTTTTTTTTTTTTTTATCATATGTATAGTATAAAAATATATTTTATATACATTTGTATTTTTTTTCTTTTGTAAATAAATATTGTTTTTATTTTAAGAATTTCTATCAAGTTTTGAAAAATAAAATTAAAACTTAAGTACCAATGTATTCCAAAAAATATATGTATATTCATATTCATATATGTATTTGTGTTTATATTTTATTTTAAGAAAACATAAAAAAAGATAAATGCAAAATATATATTTCTATATTATATATATATATATTTATACTTTTTTTTTGCCTACATTTTATAGTTTATTTAATTGTAATTGTATTTAATAATTTGATTAATTTGATATTAATTTCGTTTACTAATTTCATTAAAAAATATGTTCAATTACATTCATTTTAATAATTTTTTTTTTCACTTTCTACCGGACTTCCGTCTATCTAAATTAAATTCTTTTGATTTCTAGCCCTAACTAGTTTTTATTGTTCGTTTTCACTGTGCTTTTCAATGCGACATCCTTAGGAAAAGACAAATGCATAAAAGTAGGTAGCACACGACTCACGCAGCCATCTTGTAAAAAGTGAAAGAGAAGTGAAGAGAGGAAAAAAAAAAAAAGTTTGACAGCTAAATTGACCATTGTAAAAATGATGTAAAATCGAATTGATGTTCATTCGAAGCAACAGCAACAGCTGCTACTGCTGCTGCTGACGTCGACGACAGCAGTTCAAAAAAGTTATCAGAGCAATGCGCATTGGCTCTTAATTATAAATAAATTGTTTGATTCTATTTGATATGCGACTCAAATCGCTTAGCAACTCGCGCTAATTTTGTTGATTTGCCTCGCAGACAGTCAGACACATATACACATAAACACACACACACACGCACACATAAGCACAGACACTTGCGCGAATACGAAATGACAGTTAAACCGAAAGCTAGTCTCGTCAAACGATTCTGATGCATTTATCTCTCTGTCTATCCCGAGTAGCTAATTCCGTTCACTCTACCCACACTCGAACAACGATAGCGGTAAAAGAAATTAAAGTAACACGTTGCTCTCTCTAACTTGACAGCAGCATGAAAGCGAATGTAAGGATGTGGCAAAACGAAAAGTGTCAGCACACTTGTCACAAAAGTGTGTGTGTGTGTGTGCGTGAGTCTGACAGCTCTTGTTTATTTTCTGCCTCTTGTCCGTTTCACTAATATTCGAAATTGCACTCAACTTACCTCCGCTACACGTATGTGTGTGTGTCCGTCCAGTAGTAGTAAATGCAATGAAAATTGTAATCCAATTCGTTAATTGTTGCTTCTTCTTTTCAGCAATATTCTTGATCGGCCAAGCCAAATATGATTGAACAAAACACACGCATAAAATGGTAACTGTGTGAATTGTCAAAGCTCACTGCTAGCAGGAACGAAAAAAAAAAAAGAAAAATCACACGAAAATCTTGTACGTCGATTTGCGCGTCTATGAGTAATTTGCAATTCCTTTTAATTTCGCCTCTTGGAACTTTAAAATTCATTTACGATACGCTGATGGATTTATTGCTCTCCTTCGGCTTTCCTTTTCAGCTTTCGCACAACTCACACCTCGCACGAACGCAATCGACGGCGCTAACCAATTGTCTAGTAGTTGTAACGGTATTTGACGCGCTGCGTGGCTTCACTTCACGTTCACTTTTACTCGACGCGGCGAAGGTTTGCTGCTGCTGCTGCTGCCTTGCTGCGATTTGATGTCTAGAATTTTTCGCTTATTTTTAGCGATTTCAGTTTAAAAAAAAAAACACACGTTTGATTTTTTCTTTATTTGAATCACTTTCTTCTTTTTGGTACGCTCTATTTGATTTAAGTAAGTCCCCGATAGATTTTTCAACTTATTTTTGGTAAACATTTATTGTATTATCTGTGTTTTGTTGCTGTTGTTGTCGTCTATTGCTTTGCCTAATCATTGCAGAATAATTCTTAATATTTTGTTTCATTAAATTACTTCTTATATATTTTTTTGTTGAGCGGGAAACAGTCAAAAACCTACAAAGACGAAGAGCCAACTGCGCGTAACACGTGCAACCGATCCGACGTCTGGAATAAGAGTGTCTGTATTTGCTGAAATGTTGTGGTGGGATGTATGCCGCACATTGAGTGAAACTAATTCCTCCGCCTCTGCCAACTGCTGCTGCTGCGTCGGCCTCTGTCGCTTTCTTTGTCTCTACACAATTTAAATTCTCTGTTTATTTATTTTTGTTGTGCTGTTTCTGCCGGCCGGTAGCGCACAACTGAGTGAGCGAGTGAGCGAGTGAGCGAGCAAGAGAGTGAGTGAGTTAGTGAGTGAGTGAGCATTTGAATGAGTGAGTGAGATTTTGAGTGATTGAGTGTGAGAGCACTACCAGTTCAGGTTTGTTTACAAATGAAAGGTATAAATGACAATTAGGTAAAAATGCATAAGGTGCTTGTTGTTCATTTAAAATTACGCATACACATACATATGTATGTACATATATACATACATATACATATATACATATGCATGTATGTATAAATATTCATACATATGCATGTGTGTATGTACATATATTCATACATATGCATGTACATATGTATTTATATTTATACATATACGCACTCCAGTGATGCCCATTTGTCCTCTTTCCGGACAGATCTGTCCTGTTTGAAGATCTTCTTCCGGAAAAATTGAAAAACATCCTAAATATGTATACGAAATTGTGTGCCGATATTTGGTTAAGAACCGTGCCAAAATGGGAATAACAATTATGAATTGAATTGTGTAGGTGCTTTGTATGTATTATCAATATAGTTTGTAATTGTGTTCAATGCGAAAAGAGTGATAAAATGCCCAAGGAGACTTATAGACATTTCGGGATTCCTGGCTGCAGTAGCCAGATTTCAAGTCGTGGATAGTCCGAGATGAAGACGACATTTGCAGAATCTGCAAATGTATAAATTGCAAACTTTTAACAAATAATTGTTTTTCCTGTTCTCTGCCATTTTTTTAAATTTCAGCATATTTCCCGTATTTGTGGACATTTTTTCCTTTTTTTCCAAAGAAAATTGACATCACTGACGATGTCTGATCACAATTTGCGTATGTTGTATATACATATGTACATACATATGTATGTATGTGTGTATGTACACATGTATGTATGTATGTATGAGAGCATACCCACATACATACATACATACATATGCACTCGCATTCATATGGAATAGTGCGAGCGCGCTCACACACACACATACACACACTGCATGCATGCGCATGTAATTCTAGCTCCTTTTGTTTTCTGCCCCTACCCCTGCTTTGCTAAATACATACATACATACATACATACATAGTTGATTGAACCTCTGAACTTCTGAGGCAAACGGAAAAAAGCTTAAGCAAACAGCAGCAGAAAAGGAAAACAAAACAAAAGGAAAAAATAAAAACAAAGTTATGAGACATTCGAGGTTGAGGTAGGTTCCCTATCTAATTAAATTGCGCTCAAGCAAATGAAGATAAATACGCAGAGGAAGAAGATGTGCTACTTCTATGCGGAATATGAATCTATAAGCTATGTATGTATGTATGTACACATGTATGTATGTAAGTACATACTATTGAATACATACATATTATTGGCCAATTGTATAGGGTATATCTCCATACATAGATCCATATACATACATACATACGTATGTATGTATGTATGTACATACATATGTATGTATGGGCATACAGCGGGCCTATTAAATTTAAATTTCTAGAAAACTTGTGTGAACACACACACACACGCACACACATAAAGAGAGAGACACGTCATCATATCATAGAACCAAGTGTGATAACATCATTAAAGTGGGCGTGGAATGAACATAATTGCATCAAGCAAAGTTAATTCGATAAGGCAACAGCTGGCCTGGCCACGCCCACTAGTCCACACGTCCACGCACATACACAATATGTAAGAAAGAACCAAATTCGAGACTGCTCGACTAGTTAGATATCCTGAACCCTGCAAAGCGCTAATACTCCAATCTGTGTGTATGTACATTCTTATTGACATAATCCTCCTGTACTGAGACAATCTGATATCAATGATATAGAATTTGTGTATATGTTAAAGTCCAAGTCTCTATGTACATACATACATACATACATATGTATGTACATTATAGATTAGAGGATACTCTAATTTCGCAATATTCCAAAACTGGGAACATCTTCAAATATGTAATGCCATAAAAATCAAGTCAAGCTATCCATTCTCAACAGGATTCTGGAACAGCTGTTGGATATACATACATACATATGTACATAACCATATTAACCAACACAGCATTAATCATATGTAGTTAAATCACATCTAGGGTAAACTTTAATATTAATAACAATGCCATACATTTTCCCAAATTGCAAAGATTCAAGTTTTATGTGAGCGTAGCAAATGCCTTTCTGATATTGAAATGCTCTTCACTCTGGTGGGAGTAGGGTAAGTAGGCAAAGAAAAAGAATTGCGCATAGCGGGACTTTACCGATCGACCTGCTCGCCGAGCCAATGTTGCCGTTTCAGCCTTTTTCCCCGTCAGATCTGGCTTTTTTAAAATTGGAAAATAGCGGGAAGAGGGAATTCTAACTTTTGTTTTTTTTTTTTTCGAAAATAGCGAAAAAGCTTTATTCAGATACATATTTTTATTGTTCTAATTTTATGAGTACTTTTTCAAACATTATTAAGTGATGATGATTAACCGATCACGCGCTTTCTGTTGCTATTGCAAAAACAATATTACGGCGAAACGTAGCAATTTACATGTTTAATCGAAATAAGTTTTGCCTCAAAATTCCAAGAGTTTGTGACACGAAATGAGGTGGCTGTAACGAGAATGGAGCAATGGCTCGAGCTTAAAACTCATTTTGGAATCACAGCTAATGAGGAGAAAATTGAGAAAGCGATCAATTTATATAATTATTATTAACGTAATTAAAGACGAGCATTTGGAAGGGAATTTACATATATCTCTGATATGATCTCGAAAGGAATATGAAAACTTTTAATATAAACGATTCTAGAGAAAAATCAATCCGAGAAAAGTGCACAAATTTTATTACCGAGCTTGAAAAGCAATGAAAACAAAGGTAAATAATTCATTCGATATGATTTGTTTGTATTATAAATTATAAAATTGTTGCCAAAATTAAATTATCTGACAATTTGGAGCTATTACAACGAATTGATTTGTTCTCGGTTGAATATATGTATTTTTGAAGTTAAAAAGCAAAATATTAATTGAATTCTTGAATATTTTAATCTTGAAAATATTTCTATGATAGAAAGGCAGTACAGTGAAGTACAAAGGGATAACATTGAAAGTACCAAGAAATTTTGGGTAGAGCTAACCAACTATCGAGATTGTGCAGCTATCGAAAGATTCCAAGAGTTGGCAATGATTGCAATGCAGATTATTCGCCTGCCTGCCTTGGTCAAAGGTCGAAGTTGAGGGGGTGCTCAGCCAAATGAGCATTCTAACATCTCAAATAAGAAACCGGATGAGCGTGGATACTCTCAACTCGATTTCAAGATCCAGGTCATTATTTGAGGTCCAAGAATGAAAATATTAATATAGTTATAAATATACTTGAATTTAGAATCAAAAAAATGACTCCAGTTACATAATGGCATAGCTCGCAAATAACTGTTATCGCTTTTTCGTTGTCTGCAAATACTTAAAAAAAACTATTAGCTCGCTCGCGCTCTGAGCGAGACAGTTACATATTTCCGTTTTCGTTTCGCTCAAGTCAAGCGCTGATCGTTTGCGCGATTGTTGCGTTCCTTTTACATTTATATGTACGTATGTATGTACATATGTATGTATGTATTTACATGCACCCGAAGGCAAAGATCATTTCTGCTGTTGCGCTTTTCAGTCAAACTGAACTCTCTTTTGCTGAGAGTCTCTGTACGAGGGAAGTCGTATTGCCCTTTACGCGAGCGTCACACGAATGAGTCAACGCAAAGCGCTTGACCAAAACCGATTCAAAACAAAACCAAGAGATGTTTTGTTACGAAGCAGAGCATATAAGAACAAGTGAGAACGTTGCAGTCGGGCGTCACCGATTGCAGAATACTCATTCACATCCCAAACGCAGTCAACTCGAGTATATAGTGCAATTGTCCAGTCTCTAGTACGCAACAAAGAGCAAGGTATGATCCCATTAAAATTGGGAAATCATCGATAGCTATTCCCTTTTATATCTAGTACATCTTTGGAGCTAGGATCGTCAAATTACATGTAAAATTTATACAACTTCGATTTTTATTATATTTTTGTTACCGGTTCCAAGCCACTAGGGAAATTTTAATTTTAGTTATTTAGTTGTTTCAAATATTGTTAATGTAATATATATATTATATAATAGCTATAAATGTAACTGAAGTCAGAAGCATTTCTTTGAATCGATATTATCGATCGTTGTAACTATCGACTGTGAAAAAATCGTTGGTGTGCACACACTCATCGTTTATTCTCTGCGTGCAGCCAAAAGCGCACCTTCTAGCATATTCAAAGAATTGGGTTTGATTCCTGGATTTTCTAGCCGTTACTATAGTTTTGTCAGACGCTCTGTTCTTAAGTTATTTATTTTAGCTGCTAGCTGATCAAGCGAATCGATGGTGCGGATGGTTAAGGCGACGCAAGTCGTGTTAGAGTAAAGGGAGTTCAAAATCTCTCTGATGCTATATTTTCTTCATACGTATTAAGTTTTTTACAAATAAGATATTTTACTGGGAAGGTTTTATAAGTTTAAATTTGTTTCTTCTTAAATAACCCCCAAATGCTTATACGTATGTACATGCGTATATACACCATTGATGCTAATTTGTCCTTTTTCCGGACAGATCCGTCCTGTTTTTAAGGGAGTCCGGAAAAAGTATCAAACGTTCCCTATCCGGAAATTCATACTTTTTTTGTGAATGCGAATCGTGTTTATATTTTCGTTCATATTTTCATATTTTTTGGCTGTTTTCCCTGTTGATCGTTTGTGAATGCAACAGAATTCTATTAATTAACATTACCCCAGCAAGCATTTGGAAGACTGTTTTAACAGAAATCGTCTTTATGAGTCTTTTTTGAGTCCCCTTGACGATTAAAAAACGACTAATCTCCTGGGCGATTGAAAGAAGACTCATAAATGACCCATCCATATGCTCAAAGTATGATTACTTTAAAATACAAAAACGAAATGCAAAGCAATCGCCAAATGAGCATGCAGGTGATTAAAATATTATCATTGCTTGGTTTTGCTTTGTTACTATGCACTCATATTCTGCTCGCTTGGCTGATCGAAAAGCGATTCTTATCTAAGCTTATATCTAAGTTAAACGGTACTTTTTCTTAAGCACAAGCCGAAATGTGCAAATTTTGTCATTCGAGCGTGAATGTGCAAATGAAGTGCAAGTGCGAAGTGCATACAAATAAATTATATCAATTATATCAAACATATAATATCGAGAGTTGGAGGAGATGGGCCCACACAATTTGTTAGAGCTGCGATCAGAAAAGTTTTTTCGGACAAGGTAGCTTCCGAATACAGCTGGAAGGGGACAAAAATTAAACCATCAGCAGAAAGGTGTTACATTATAGCCGTAATAAAAAGTATGTATTATTTTGGAAAATATTTATATTTTTTATTAATTAATATTTTCCCTTTTAAATATTGCTAATGAAAAATTTACATGCACGGATAAGGATTTAAATACGGTGCTACAAAAGCATTTTGTCCATGCCAATGACAGGCTGGCAAAGCGTAGGCGCTTAGAATAATATAAAACATACTTTCTATTTCTGTTACTATTTTTGTTATTTTTTGTTTTGAATTTCTATATTTTGTTTTGTATCAATTTACTTTTTTTTTGCTGTTATTTTTTAAGAAAATATATATATATATTAAATGAAATTTATATCAAGAAAAAAATTCTTTTCATTGCAAATTATTGAAAATTTCAATCGAATATGAGTCAAAAAATGATTACATTATGACTCGTGGAAGACTCTTTTATGATTAAAAGATGATTCGTGGAAGACACTTTTATGATTAAAAGATGACTCGTGGAAGACTCTTTTATGATTAAAAACAAGAGTCATAAGCGACTCATGAAGAAGAGTCGCGGGTAGGGTACCATTTTCTCCCGACAGAACAGTCTTTTATGATCAGAAAATGAGCGCACATATGACTGTTTTCAATCATCGCGCGAGTCTTTTAAGACTAACTTATGCTCTGTTAAACGCAAAAATGCTTGCTGGGACAGAACAGTCGAACAGAGCTTTAGCATAAAATATACCAAATTCTATACCGATCAGTACTGCCAACTTTTCCGGGAAAGAAAATGCTAAATGAATCTTTCAAACCTGCTAGAAAGGGCTAGATTAGATTCAAGAATAGCCAGAAATACAGCCATTTCAGTTTTTATACCTTGAACCCATTGAAAATAGGAAATTAGGATATAAAAGTATATATATTCTTGATCAGAGCGACGAGCTGAATCGATTTAGCGCGGTCCGTCTGTCTGTCCGCCCATCTGTCCGTATGTATGAACGCGTCGATCTCAGAAGATATAAGAGCTCGAGACTTGATTTTTTTTAATGTCCGGAAACAAAAGTCCATCCTCAAGAAAAGTTATAAAACAATTAAGTTCCAATAGTCAGCACACACTGCAACCAATGCGTTTTTATCCATGCGTGCGTATGTGTGTGTGTGTGTGTGTATGTGTGTATGTGTTGCTTCTTATGTAAGCAGAAATACGCGAAGAATTATTGAAATATCAGTTGCTCGAAGGCTTCAGGGGATCCGTACTCGAGCAGTCTCGACTAGAGCTTTCTTACTTGTTAGGAATTATATTTTTATTCGAAAATTGACACACGATATGCTGCTTCGATTTTAAAAAATGCCGAATTTCCCTCAAGCAGCTAGTTTACAATTTTTCCTGCATTTGGCAGTTGAAAAAGGCCTGATCTGGCCGGTAAAAGTCTATGTTGGCAGCCCTGGTACCGATATTTGATTAAGAACAGTGCCAAAATGAGTAGAATTGAATTGTGCATGTGTAAGTGCTTTGCATGTATTATCGATATCGTTTTTAATCTGAAATTGAATGTGAATAGAGTGATCAAATGTCCAAACAGATTAATAAGCAAATATTTCGGGATTACTGGCTACACTAGTCTGATTTTAAGTCGTGGATAGTCCGAGATGAAGGCGTACTGGTGATATTGCAAATGCATTATAAATTGCAAGATCGAAATTCGCACACATATAATATGTACATAAATTTTTAATCTTCAGATTTGGATTGCGTCGGCACAAGTTATGTATGTTATAACAACTACATACACATGTACATACATATGTCATATCAATGGCGACATACGCGACAAGGGAAGAAGACTCTGAGCACTTAATTGACAATGCCTTGAAATTGCTGGTATAAAGAAGAATCAAGTAAGCTGACATTCTACTCATTCTGAACTTATTTTATGCACACATGCAAATTCATGCATCCACACGCATGTATAGGCACGCGCTCTGCTAACTGCGCAGTAAGCAGCGACTGCGCCTGGGCTGCGCTGCAGTGTGGTCAATATTATGAGACTTTATCAGTTGAATAATTTCTCTTGTAGTAGGGCTATCTTTATGAGCGTGATCATATGGTTATAATGTGTGGACATTCCAAAGCACAAGTCTCTACTACTTGAAATCGACTCAGCTCGTCGCCCAGATCAAGAATATACATACATATGTATGTATGTACATATGTATGTACTTTATGGGGTCTACGATGATTCCTTCTGGCTGTTACATACTTTTCACAACACCTTCTACCCTGATTTCCCATTTTCAATGGGTTCAGGATATAAAAACGATCAACTGTCATTTGCGAGCTACGCATAATGCAGACAAAGGCTTTGAGAGCTATCTAAGAAAATCAGAGATGATAGCAATTTTATAATTATTGTTTTAACATTGAATATTCTCTTCTTTAATGTGATACAAATTTCTTTAATTATTATCTTTGGTTGATCTAGTTTTTTTTTTTTTTTTTTGCGAAAAGCTTAAGCGAGACCCGAGCCCCAATGCGAAGCTCGGTCTAGAAGTCCACATTCTGGTACCACTGAATAGCAATTTCGAATAGATCAGATGCAAAAAGCTCGCAGATAATTATCATGTTTATAGCTGAATATCTACATACATAGGTGCATAATGATGATCATGTTCCCAAACACAAGGCAGATAATACTAAAATGTAGCTTGAGAATGTGCATTGAAAAATGATCAGAGACTTGAGATTTGGCAAATGCAACCATTTAAATTCTATAATCTGAAAGTTTCATGAAGAAACTCCCTTCCACAAGAAAATTTATAAAACAATTAAGTTCCCATAATAAGCCCACAGCCCAGTCGTGTTTATGCGTGTGTGTATTATGTATGTACATATGTATGTATGTATGTTAATGCATTGTATATCTACCTATGTATGTATGTACATATGTATGTGTGTAGATTGACTGCAGCTGGTTGAGCTAGGAATTATCATTATCCTTTTTGAATATGACTTTAATTATAAACTTCACTTTAATTTCTTGGCAACTTTTTGTCTCCAAGTTGTTTCTGCAGATATTTTTTCCATATAGAAATTTGTTATTCTTGCATTGCAATGCAATTTGTTACGCACATGCATGTGTATGCGTGTGTGTGTGTGTGTGCGCGCCAGTGTGATGAGTGTGTGTATGTGTGTTTGCGTGAGTTCGGAGTTCGCTTTGCATTGATTTGACCGTTGTTTTGCTCAAAAATTCGTCTTCGTATTCGATTTATTTCGTTTTCGTTTTCGATTTCGATTTCGTTTTTGTTGATTTTGCATTTTACACTTTACATTTTACATTTGTTGCCGTTGCCATTGCGGTTGGCCCTTTGGCTCTTCTAGTTCTATGATAGTCGCTGCCGCGCGTACGTTACGTGTTACGTACACACATACACACGCACACGCATACACACATGTGTACATACATATGTATGTATTTACATATGCAGCGAATGAGCCACAAAGCAAGAGAATAGGTGCAGCAGCAGCAGCAGCAGCAGCGGCAAAAGCAGCGGCCGCGTCTAAAGCTTTCTTCGGATTGCCGCGCATTTTTGCCCATGTAAACTTTATACCCATTGAATATGATACATCTGGGTATAATTGTTTCGTGCAAATGTTCAGTAACTGTTTCTAAGACCTAGAAGGAGGCGTGGCAGTTCTTGATCAGAGCTACGAGCTAAGATCTAGAAAGTTGAAATTATTTCGATTACTATTTCCATTTAATTGCTATCCATTTATAACTGTATCGAAATTCAGTTTTCAAATTATATCTCGTATATCTCCGTAGATTGAGCGTCCAAAATAACAATAATGTTGACCATTCTCATCACTTCAGTAAAGGACATGTTATTCAATGAGTCGTCGTGTAAAAATATCCGTAGTTTTTCTGTATTTTTTGTTTCAACTTCCTCGTATTATATTATAACTTCATTTGTTTGTGACATTTCGAAATTTCTATTGAGTTTCGTATCATTTTACACTGCCGCACGGACTACAGGGAATCTGCTGGTCGGTTCGAGTAGAGATTTGTATTTTTCGTAGTCACTTTTGTGTGCTTTCCACAAAGTTGCAGTTGTGGTTGTTGTTCTTGTTGTCGGCGCTGCTGCTGCGATTACACTTGCATACATACATATGACTGTATGTACATATAGGCATACGTAAATACTTACATACATATGTACATGCATATGTATGTACGTATGTGTGTATATTCATATGTATTCGAAATGCTGTTGTTGTTGTTATTTTGCGCAATTATTTGCGCGTGTTCAATTTTTCGCTCGTTCTGCTTGTCGTTGTTGCTGTTGCCATTTGCCATAGTAGAAAATGCTACGCCATTGCGCCAAAGCCAACTGCGTAAATAAAGGCAACAAGTGTGGCAGCGCAGTCGGCGTCACACTTGTTAGTTGTTGTGTTTATGTTAGTAATGGTTAAATGCTAAAAATTATCTAATTCAAATGCAAATTCGACCAAGAAGCAACAACAACAACAAGACCAAGAACAGCAACAAAAACAAAACTCATTAATATCGCAAAATGAATTGCTAATATTGTCTCTATCTTGCCTCTTCTTCTCTTTTTACATTTTACAACTTGCCATTTGTAACGGCGTATCGATAGCATTCTATGACATGTACATGCATATGTATGCGCGCGTGGTGTGTGTGTGTGTGTGTGTGTGTGTGTGTGAGGGTGTGTGTGTGTGTGTAACTTACGAAACCGCCTTAACCCAAAGGCGCCACCAGACACAACACGTACATACATGTATGTACATACATATACTGCTACGAAATTACTACACTCTCTCTATCTTCCCATATGCCTCTCTCTCGCTCGTGCTCTCTCTTTCTCTCCCTCTCCACTAAGCTAGCTGCATATTTAACGACTAACACGTGTGATTACATTGTAGTGGGGCATGCAGGGCGGGCACATAACATGCTGTTACAGTTTACAGTTGATAAGATGGCGTCGTTGTTGCTGCTGCGGTTGTTGTTGTTGCTGTTACAGTTTTTGTTTGGCAGGTGTTGGTGTAATTGCAATTTTAATGCGTCGCAGCAACAACTGCAATGGAAACAACAAAATTTCAATGCATGCATATGTATGTATGTATATATTTATGCATATATGTACATAAGTAGGTCTGTTGAGCAAACATAAATACATACATATTTAAATATAAAAAAAAACTGTTTAATATTATTTAAACAAAAAATGTTGATAAATGTGTGTTATTAAATAGTTTTTCACTAAAAAATATAATATTGATAATAATACTATTATTTATCATATTTATTATTTATCAAAGTCGTACATTAGGCCTGTACGCAGTTTTTCTGGCAAAGTGTATGTATGTAAATGATTGAAGATCAAAGCACAGTCCAAAATGTGACAGCTGGAATCCAACATTCTGTTGTTTAACCAAAAATGCTTAAGATTTCGTACATTTTTTTTTATAAAAAAAAAAAAAAAAAAATAAATAAATAAATAAATACAACTTTAACTCTGCATCTTACTAAAAATAATCCAATTTATTTTCACATTGAAAAATGTAAATAGAGTGCTCTCAAAATCAAATTGTTATCAAACTCCGTAAATATGTACATACATATGCACTATGTATGTACATATGTATGTATGATTCAATGCAATTGTCCACTTGCCACACTTAAGCGTTTATGGCATTTACTTTAGCAACTTTGTTGTAAACTGCGTCGTTTCAAAATTCCTAAATGGAAACGCAAAAGGCAAAATAAAAAAGAAAAAAAAAATGCGAACGTGAAAATATTGGCAATAAAAAATGAAATATGAAGATTATCTTGGAAAAAAAAACTAAAAGAATATAATTATAATGTTATCACTCTACACTTGGCTAAAAATAAAATATAATAAAAGGTAAAATTACAAAATAAATTAAAAAGAATAGAAACAATATACTAAACATTATCATTATTAGAATTAACATTTAACATTTCTCGGACATATTAATTTTGAACGGAAAGGGTGTGCGGCAGTCGGTGCGACGCTTCCTTGAGCCCTTGCCACCTACACAGTTAGGCTTGCACTAAATAATGCAATGCTAAGCAATCAAACAAAAGCTTTATAAAGCTTTCAATAATTCGGCACAGGCAAGTGTCGCAAAAGCTTTTTTGTGTCCAATTTCATAATTTTGCGAATAACTGCTAACTAATATGGCATTATTTTGATAAACATACATATGTATGTACATATGTTTATACGTATCTACATACATTTATATATACAGTATTTCCAAGTTACAAGTCCTAGTACAAATTGAACTTGGACATATTTTATTAGGAAAGACATTTTTTTTTTTTTTTATTTATTTATTTTTTTTTTTTTTTTTTTACATTATTTCTGTTTCATGCATTCTTAACGAAAATAAATAAAGGAAACAATAAGAATAGCAACAAAAACATACAAAATAATTTTAATTACATATATTAATTGTTAATTTAATTCAATTCTTTGCAAAATGCAAACATTAATATTATGAAATCTCTATCTCTCAAACATGAGTATAGAATTGGCTAATATTTGGAATACCCCCATTAGCTTCCATTACACCTCTGAGGCGTCGCGACATCGACAATATTAGGGTATCTACATACATACATATGTCGTAGTATTGAGATATTTTGCGCCACTCCTCATGTATGCAATAAATTAACTCCTTTTTGGTCTGATGTAAAAAAGAAATTATGAAAAGTGTCCTTCCTAATAAAACATGATGTTAAAGGAGAACTGTATATTATATTTAAGTAAACAAGTAGAGTCCACTTGTCATTTTAAGTGCATTTGCTTATCCATAGAAAATGAGTTTAGCTGTTCTTCTGCCTTCGGGCAGCGGCGATGACAATTGGAAGGGCAGATGTAAATTTCGCAAGGATTTACGCACAAGTGCAAAAACAAAAGGCGAAACACAAAGGAGATATGGAGAAGAGCAGCAACAACACAAGATCAACAATAATATGACTAACGCAAGTAACCAGAGAGAAACAGCAGCAACAGCAGCAGCAGCTGCAATAATAACAATACGCAAAGGAGGCAGCGACAAAGACAATGCCGAAGACGCCGGTTGGCATACATATGTACATAGTACAGTCGCGGTGCGGTACTCATGCACACTTAGCAGACATTGGCATAGCCGGCCGGCGTGTAGTAAAAGAAGACAACGAATGCAGTAAGCTTAATAACGGAACATGCGCACACCAAAGCGCGCGCACAAATACATACACACATTTATTTGTTTGTTAAAAATGCACTCAAAACAAACGAAAAGCTGTTCGGTCGCAAGTGACGTCGCCGCTGACGCTGACGCTGGCACCGCTACCGCCTCTAATTCTTGTGTGCGTTCTCTCAGCTTTTAATTTCACAATTCGCCATAGTATATGTATGTATGTAAGTATGTATGTACATATTTATATGTAGGTACATGTATGATGCACTTCAATATATTTGCATGCATGCGTTGAATTTCACCAACAAATGAAAAGCGAACAAATTCACTAATTATAGAACTTGGGCGATTCAGTTTTCTGTCTCGAGAGAAACACAAAGCTGCGTGAGAGCGAGCGCAAGAACGAAACTCCAACACACCACAGTGTGGTGAGCCGACTCACTCTCTGAGTAGTTGAGAGCTGAGCATTTTGCTGTGGAGAGTGAGCGGGAATGCGAGTGTAAGCGCCAGTCGCTTGGCAACATGTTGCGGCAGCATGCAGATACGCCCGGACGTAGTACAGCGCAACATACGGGCATCAATAGTTCGGTAGGTAGCAAGGCGCTCTCCGTTTAGGCAGCCTACAAGGGCGTGGCATCGGCATTTTGTTGCCTCTTTTGTTATTCATTTTGCATTTTGCACTAATCAAGGACATTGTCGTTGGCCTTTAACGCAGGGAAAGTCTGCAGCGAAATTACATTAAACATTTAAAGGTGTCTGTGCGGCAAGGCGTGGCAAGTGCGAGCGGGCTGTGTATCCTTTTGTTTTTTGGTATTTTGCCTGTCCTGCGGGCTGTCTGCAAATGTGGCACACAAATATGCGAGGGGCTTGCTGAAGCTGCCAGGCGAAAGTGGGGCTGAGCCTGTGGGGGCGTTGGGGTGTTTTTCTGTGATTAGATGGCACGTGTATGTCTCTGACTCTCTTTCTCTCCCTAGCCCTCGCTCGTTCTCGTCGTGCGTGCTGTCTGCGACCTTCAAAAAGCATAATGAAATCCGAGCAGCGAGCCCAAAACAAACTTGCCAGACAACAAAAAGGAGCAGGACATTCAACCGGCTGCTTGGAGCTGGGGGCGCACAGACAGCCCCAGAGCCATCCCAAGCCGGGCAGGACTGTGGGCCAAAGGCGGATTCCCGATTGCTGCTTGCGTGCGGTATTATCGTTCCCCGACGAGTCGTCCTTGGTCGTTCGCGCACTTAATCCTTGAAGGTCACCCAGCAGCAACAGCAACAGAAACAACTGGATTATAATAGCATCCTTGCTCTCAGCATCTTTTCCTGCTCTGCATCCTGATGGCAGCCAGGGTAGAGTCTGCCCTCAACCTAAGCCATTTTTGGGGTCTCTTTCTGCCCAACTGCGGGGACTGGGTAAAGGCATGCAGACAGCTCCAGCTCCAGCTCTAGCTTCAGCCTCGACTGAGACTCCAACTCCAGCTCGAGGGCGTTGCCAGGCTCAAGGACAACGGCGCAGAACCAATGCCGAAATAATATATTTGAGGCAGAGTCAAGGATAAACATCTTGAGAGATGCGTCAATTCTCTAATCCTTTCGTGTCTGCATTCAGATTGCTTGAATTCCTGATTGAGTGATTGAATCAATGATTGAATTGGCAGATTGATTGAAAGTAGCTAAAGGTAATTCTTGTAAACTTGGGGGAATGCGGATGGAATAAATCGATGCGGGTTGAATTTCAAAGGGAGAGTGATGGAGAGAGAGAGCGAGAGAGAGGGAGAGAGATTAAGAAGAAAAGTGAGAGACAAGGAGATAGAAATGAAAATGAAAAGAAGGTAGACGGAGAGAGATAGAGAGAAAAGAAAACAATTACGAAGGATAGAGACCGAGAAGAAAAGAGCGGTAGGAAATAGTGGGAGAAGGAGGCAGAGAAGAGAAAAAAGACACACAGAGACAGTGAAATTGGGAGAGAGAATGATAGCTGGTGAGTAAATTGAGATGAAGAAAGGGAGAACAAAGGAATTCAGATAAAGAGAAATAGATAGATAGAGATAATGAGATAGAGAAAAAAAGAGAGAGGGAGAGAGAGAGAGCGAGGGAGAGAACGAGATGGAGATAAGGGATAAGTAGTAGAGAGTAAAACAGGGAGTGGGGTTACATAGTTCACATCAAGTCTGTCACATCCGCATCCACGTCGGCAACGAAGTGCACGAAGAGTGAGGCACAAGTGGACTCCGACAAAGGACTCACTCGACATTCGAAGTGGAGAAACGTCAACATCAACAACAACACTTCAGTACCAATCGCATACCCTATTAGAGTATGAGCTGGGTGTTTCAGCTAACTTCGAGCTGTTTGCAATTCATTTATTCAATTTTGTCTTGAAATTCGATTGAATGTTTACATTGAATGTTTCCATTAACTGTTATATATTTGTTGTATGCATCAAAATACATACATATATGCTCCAAAGTCTGTTGCCTATGTCTATGAAAATGCCTTTCTTAATATTCATTCTAAAAAGAACTATAAAGTCTTGCCATGTGAGTGCATAGCATAACTAACTTTATTTATTGGCATCATTCGTAGACATATTGTATATTACTATAAGATAAATGTGTAGTATAAGCCAATCTAAACAGCCGCAGCTTAACTCGCATTACAGGGTATCCACAGCAGAACCCACAAAAAAAAAAAAAAAATAAAATAAATAAAAAATAAATGAATAAATAAAAAAAAAAAATTAAATAAATAGACCCCACGCCTTGTCGCAGCGTCGATTCCGTGTGTGTCTCAACGGATCTGTTGGATCTACCTTCAGATTGTCGACTCTCCCTCTCTGTCTTTGTCTCTGGCTCTCTTCCTCTCTCGCATTCGATCCCTGTCTTGGCACTTGATTGCTCGGCGTTGTGCGTCTTCGTCAAAATGTTGCACTTGAGGTTATCTAAGGAAAATCATTAAACACACATACACAAATACAAATCCAAATACAAACACAAATACATCCGTCGCATTGATAAGTAGGAAAATCAGTTTTGCTGCCTCGCTCTCGCTTGTATTTTGTCTATCCATCTCGTTTTTACTCACAGTTTTCATGATTTGTTTGTTCTATTTGTTACTTTTCTGTTCCATTTCCAAAAATGGTTTTTCAGAAGATTTACATATATTATAATCTAGATATATCGATCCCCAGGAGAAGATTTGCAATTTTGTATACCCTGAAACCATTGAAAATGGGAAATCAGGGTATACTGGTTTTGTGAAAATGTATGTAACGGACAGAGGGAGGCGTGGCAGACCCCATAAAGTATATATATTCCTGATCAGCATGACGAGCTGAGTCGATATAGCCCTGTCCATCTGTCCGTCTGTGCGTCCGAATAAGTGCGTCGATCTCAGAATATATAAGAGCTAGAGAGCTGTAATTTGGCATGCATACTTGTCTGTACTATACGCAGTACAAGTTTATCATATTTTTTCGATAACTCATCCGATAACTTTTTTATCGAGAATAATCGGAAAATGGATTTCGCTTTTTCAGCCTAATTTGAACACTTCTAGACCTAGAGACTTCAGATTTACTGTGTATATACAGATGATCGATACGTAGATTTTGTAATTTACAGATTTTGGATACCACACCCCTTTCGCCCCCAATTTGTAAAACGCAAGTACTAGAGTACTAGAGACTTATGTTTTGGAATGTACACACATTTTAACCACATGATCACGCTCTGAAAGATTCATTAAGATTGTATGTCTACAAAAGAAATTATTCAACAAGTAAATTCTTATAATATTGCTCGCACTGCAGTCTGCAGCGCAGCCCAAGCGCAGTCGCTGCTAACTGCGCAGTCAGCAGAGCGCTTGATTATTCGTGTGTGTGGATGCGTGTGTTCATAAAAGAAGTACAGAATGAGTAGAATATCAGCTTGGAGGGTTCAGGGTATCTCCCAGTCGAGCAGTCTCGACTAGAGCCTTCTTACTTGTTTTAATTTCAGATATGTTTATATAAGTATACTACACAAATATGTATATGTTATCTGGAATTATATGAAATATGTATCTCTAATATCAAAAGTATAAACAGAAACCTGAAGATCCATCCCCAGTGGGCATGGGTACAAATTTCGAACTAATTACGACGTATGATTTGAAGAACCAAGCTCTCAAGTATTGCAAATAATTCTTTGAAAACAAACAGCCAAAAACTGATACCTTTACGTGATATGTTGAATCGATTTAGATGACTCCAATATTTAATGTAAGCAATTCAAAGTCAAGTCTATCAGGAGGTCTCCAAATAATTAAACGATAATATATCCCCATAGACTACTCATGTATAGAATAAATGGAGCGAATACCAATTTCGCATTATTAGCTGAGTTAACAGAGCCTGATACTGACCTGCCCCATTACGGGTAGGTGTAGGTCGAGCACATCCGAGTCGGGCCAGAAGTCCCTTGGAAATCTTTCACTTTGTTCGGCCCACAGTCGCAAAAGTCGCAAAGTCGCTTTGCCGTGACCTTTTCAGAGCCATCTTCAGCTGAATTACACAATCGGGCAGCTCATCTAAATATACATATATATATATAGTACATATATATATATATGTATGTATATATCTCTGCATACTGGCGATATTTTTGGCCACCCTTAGAACATTTTACACAGATTTAGAATGCAGTTTGTCGGCGCGACGACATCTCGATGCTTTTTAAATTTAGCCCACCTGGGGATTGCCTACTGAAACGGAGAAAGTGAGAGTGACAGATTTCAAAGTTTGAGGGAATGGGAGAGACGGAGGCAGACAGTGTGTGTGTGTGTGTGTGTGTGTGTGTGTGTGTTAGTGTGAGAGACAGAGAGGGACAAGGGAGAACTTTTCAGTTATTTAAAGTGCAGCCTATAAAGTTGAAATTCTACATATTTATTTTATAGATCTGCGCTATGCTGACCATTTAATGCTCTTGTAATATTTAACCAATAATTACATATGCATAGTTTATATAAATATTTGCTAATATACTGCAAGTACAACAATTTTGCTGATTATCTGTTATCCCTGAGAAGGTGTACTTCCTACACATTACTGTACTAAGCATACACACGGACGGACGATGGGCGAGGAGGCTGTAGACCAAGGACAAAGTAGACACACAGACTTGAAGCGGAAGAGGAACCCTGGGTAGGTCTCAAGCAGGGCGATTCTGATTTTATTCTATAGAAGATTCTCATTTTTGACAGATTTTATTGGACTAGGAGAAGCAGTGGATGGCTCTATCAGGGCGGTCAGCCTGGTGTCCATTAAACTTGAATGCAAGAAGCTGGACTGAGAAAATTAAAAATAGTTATATGAATAGAGTAAATATATATAGTTATGTAGCGTACCCACATAATTCCCATTAACTATCTGGAATGATCTCTTTTATCGTTTTTATTTGAGTTCTGGATCGCTCCTAAACTACTTATATCATATAGAGAAAATGAGGCGACTTAGACATATGACATAACTATCATAAATTATTGAATAAGCAAGCACATCAGGTATGCTTATTGGCTTTCAACGCGGATCATTTGCTATGTAAAGAAATATAAATAAATTTTCTGTTATTTCAAGATACGTATTTCCTACGCATTGCCTATGTTGTGTTTCGCTTCCCTGGAAACAGCTGGTCGGAAATGTCACCAGCTGTAGACATAATCGTACATACATATATGCATATGTTAATAGTAGCTCATTTCTGCGATTACAGTTTTCTTCTGAAGAGTGTGAAATTACCTAAATAATAGATTGATTCTTCGTTGATTTACAGCCGGGGCAATAAACAGCATGTACCTAGCTTTATGTTATATATACATATGTATATGTATATCTTTTTCTAATATCTTAAATGTTTTCATACTCGTTGATGGTGTATAGGTAGAGTATGTTAGTTAGAGTATATTTGTTTATCTGTTTGTTTCGAAAGTTGGGAAGTAAATCTTATCTAATATATCTTATATATGGAAACAAATAGACAAATAATAATATAAATCTATATCTTTTACGCTGCATTTTTGAAAGCCTAAAGAGATATGTATATTTCTTAAATAAAAGCTCAATTTGCAATTAAATCAATTTTGTTAAACAAAAAGTTGTCATAAAACATTTTATTTAAAATTTTTGTAAGTCTTTTTAAGCTATCTTGTCAAAAATGTTAAAAATAATACTTATAAGAGCTTCAATGCAGATTGATATTCAGGTCTTCATACGAATGTTAGATGTTCGAACGGTTTCAAAAATTGATGTTCCAATAAATCTTGTTGTAGTATTCTAAGACCTTTTATGAGGCAACGATTTGCTCATATGTACACGTATATAGCTTTAATTTCTACAAGGCCTAAGTATACATTATCCTCGCTGTCGCTCCATCTCTCTCTGTCGGTCTCTTTATTTATCATTTGATTTTAGTGAATCATTTTAAACTAGTTTATCAGATAAGCGCGTTAGCAAACTTAATTTTTTTTTTTCTTTTCAATATAGCACATATGCGAATAAAAGTCATTTTGAAAGAGTTGATTATAGAAACCAATTTAGAGTTTCTGAATCCAAGTCGTAATACTCTCTGCTACGATTATTGTATGCCTTACTTAAGCAGCATATATTGCATTCGTATGACAACAGAATTTGCTTGATATAGCTATACTGTATATGTATATATATATGTATATGTATATATATATATATACATATACAGTATAGCTATATCAAGCAAATTCTGTTGTCATACGAATGCAATATATGCTGCTTAAGTAAGGCATACAATAATCGTAGCAGAGAGTATATATATATATATATATATATATATATATATATAGATATATATGTATATGCGTTAGCGTAACCGTCGGCGTATATCTCTTTTGGCCAGCTGGTTATATATGGTGCGAAATCTTATCAATTGTCATAGACTTAAGTTTTTAAAATGTAATGTATTTAAAATACGAAACCTATTTAATTTACTATCACTATTTTTTTTATAGTTTTTTTTTAGTATGTTAGTTTTGTATTTTCGAAGGTTGCGTTTCCGTATCGCCCAAAGGTAGCTCTCCATATACGCATTCAATATGTATGTATATATTTCGTATAGTTTTATGTATATATGTCCGTATACATACATATATAGACGTGTGCGTACATACTTATCAATCAAGGTCTTCATCGCACGATTCTGCAAATATTCGTTGTTAATCTCTCGCACACACACACAGAGTTAGTATGTATATGAGCTGGGGTGTTTTATTTTAAACAGCCCAATAGCCCAACAACAACAACAGCCGCATTTAGCTAGAACTATTAGGATTTATAATTTGATTTAGCTTTTCTTCTTTCTGTCTTTCCATTTCTTTTCTCTTTTTCGCACTATTCGTGCGGCAGTGTTTGATTATATTAATAATGCTGGCGCTGACGATGAAAACAATAATAAATTTCGCCAGCTAGAGTGAAGGCCATGCGAATCCGGTCGACTTGCCAATTTTGGTCTATAAGCTCTGCGGAATTGTGATTAGCAACCTGAAAAATGGGAACTTTTATTCGACACTTTCAACTGGATTTCAAGAGATCACATTATTTGTAGAAAGATTCCAAATAGTTTTCATCAAATAATATTCTATCAGAGTTTTCTATCTTTCATTGCGGCTGATGAAATTTATTCTTGTTATTGCTATTTGGCATCTTCGCTCTCATCATTCTGATTAAGATTTCAAGCCTTATTTTTTTTTTTAACAGAAAGCAAAGTGGACTCTAGAGAATCTTCTATATTATTTCTTCTCTATCTGAATTTTTTTATATATATATATATATATATATATATATATATATATATATATATATATATATATATATATCTAAAGCTAGCTTTGTGATATTTAGTTAATTAGAGCTAGATCTGTTAACCATAGCTTAGATCTAGATGAGATCTTATTCTTTAACATATTAAGAGAAAAAGCCTTGAGTATCTAGTACCTAATGCATAGTCTTATTTCAGACATTGTGTTGCCTGGGAGGTATTGTTTTATTGAGATATAAATACATACATATATAGATATTCATATATGGCCTAGTCTTTGGCTTACCAAAAGTATGAATTTAAAATTTTATATAGATCTAGATTGGATACAAGATTTAGATCCTACCCATATGTCCTATAGTTTAGAGTATATGGTCTATCGACTGGAGCTTAACCAAATACTTGATGAAATCTAATATTAGTTAGCTACAGAAAAGTTGGTGCGAAAAAAGAGGTAAAGCAAAGCTGCTAATTAGTGGACAAGAAAAGAAGGAGAAGAAGCGAAAAAAGGTACCACAAAGGAAAAAAAAACGAGAAACGAAATAAAAAAAATAAATCAGAAATAGACGAGTGTAGAGCCAAATATGGCCAAATATGCTGAAGGCGACGTTTAGAAGTTAATTAAGTAAATTGGTAGAACAAAAGCCGCAAAATTGCGAATCGGTGAAAGGGGCGGTATGTGCCGCACGCCCAATGGGGGGTGTTAGCGGCTACACACACACACACACAGACATAAATATATATAAATATGACCAATTGCGAAGATTAATGAATGCTGTTGCGCTTGGGATACATTGAAGAATCTGCTCATGGGAAATGGATTTCAAGCTCAGGCAGCCCCCAATGGGTACATGGATGATGAAACTATGCATAATCGAGCACATTCAGGTAAATGGCCAGAAAGAGAGAGAAATAGAGCGAGAGCGAACGTATTCTAGCTGACAACAAACTGGGTCGCATTTGCTGCATAAACGGGAAGTTTACGAATCGAGATGTATACAAAGACCAAGAAATAAAACAATAAAACGTAGCTGGCTTAGAATGATGGAAATAGAGGAATAGACAAATACCAATAAAACAAGAAACAAAAACAAAAACATTTTTATAAGCTTTTATATATTCATTACTACATACATATATGTATATATGTAAATAATATATATATACATATATGTATGTATGTATGTATGTGAGAGCTTGTGTTAAGCGATATAAAGAACGGCATAGAAATTTAAATATTACATGGTTGCCCTTGAAATTTGGATAGCGCCGAGAATATTAAGCTCAAACAACGCATACAGTGGGGCAAAAACTTTTTGTTAGTTCTGCAAAATTTCTATAACAAATGGTCTCTTTGAAATTAGTTCAAATGTTGCAGATTATAACAATTTTGGGGAAAATAAATAGATAGATAAATAGATAGGCTGAAAAAAACAAAATAAATTTTTCGATTACTCTCGATAAAAAAGTTATCGGATGAGTTATCAAAAAATATGATAAACTTGTAGTGCGTATGGTACACACGAGTATGCATGCCAAATTTCAGCTCTCTAGCTCTTATAACTTCCGAGATCGACGCACTCATAGGGACGGACGGTCGGACACAAAACTATTATACACTGATTTCCCATTTTCAATGGGTTCAGGGTATAAAAATGAATAGATATGACTTATAGAATATTTTATTGAGCTCCAGCAATATATTCAAGAGATATTTGAATTCAATTTTTATTTGAAATTTTTATATTAAAAGTTAAGCCATAACTCTTATTTTCAATTTTTATAATGATTTGATTTTTATATAAAAATTGATCTGTAATAATTATTTTTGATTTTTATCATATAAATTATTTATAATAATTAAAAATATATATATTTTTTCAAATTAATTTTTATTTTTTAATTTTTTGCTATAAAAGATTCTGTTTACAGTGTATATAATGTGCATCAAATAATAATATATTTGAACAATTTTGACTTTGACTAAACAAATTTTCAATTCATTTCTTGCTACATTTGATTTTTCAATGTGAAAAATGGAAAGTGACTCTCACTTTTCAGCCGCATGTTTTAGTTTTTCGCTGAACTTCGGCCAATGTGCACCTACAACGTGCGTAGATCTTGTTGCTGTGCTGAATTTTTGTTTAGCTTCGGTGTCTCCCGGTTTGCAGCCCTTTTGTCAAGTGCCAAAACTGAAAAAACTATCGATTTTTGTTGGCTTTGTTTTGTGTTTCTTGTTTTTTTTTTTTTCGTTTTTGATTGGGTTGCTGGCCAAGACAAGTGTATGGATAAAGCCAGAAACAGCGAGTCAGATCCAAAGCCGATCGGGTGTGTCGCGTGTGCCAATGGCGCATTAAATATTGGTGGAGTGGTCGAGCGCTCGATCACTCTATCGCTCTATCGATTGGCACGGCAACATGTGCCTCTCGAAGACAGTTCAAGCTGTTAATTTTTGTTAATTCACCGCAAAATTGTGTGAGAGGAGGGGAGTAGCAGAGAGAGAGAGAGGGAGGAGGTAGTGCGTACAATAACCTGAAGCACCTTGCCTGAACTATGTAGATCCCACAACTAAGTATGTGGTCGGCCACATTCCAAAGATTTGACAAATTCTCAGTTAGCATCTGTCTAATTCAATAGATTCGTCATGCGTTTAGTTTTTTCTTTTTTTGTTGGGCTAATGCGTGCAAATTATTTTTAATTAATATCTCATGTACATTGCGTACGTGTGCGTAGATAGACATATGTATGAAATTATGCTGACTACATATCGAATTTAATAAATGTATCTACGTACTCGTATAGAGCCAGCAATAAAGCTATAAGCTTAATTTATTATAAAATTGGGAAAGCATTCAGAAACTTCTACACATAGCAGTGGAAATCGGAGAAAATCTTAATTGTGCTTGAAAGATCTCTTAAATAGTACTGAAAAATATTTTCAAATAGAGAACTGAAAATGAAAAATTTCTCTGTTAAATATACTTTAATAATATAAACCTGACTTCAACAGGTTGTATTGTCTATAATTTATATATAATAAATTAGTTTAGTTATCCAACAGTATTAAAACTCGAAAGAGGACTGAAAAAGCGCATTGATGTAGGCA